>NW_027492584.1:0-600928 GCF_021521415.1 Bidens hawaiensis | reverse complement strand
AAGTAAAACTTCCTTTGCGGCAGCCTCTTCGACGCCCTTAAGCTTCCGCTCGGTGTGGTCAAGCACCCCTCTTTGGTCCAAGATTTCCTGGAGTTTCTTGGCATCTTCCATTGCCAAGGCATCATGAGCGCGTTGGAGAGCATCTAATTTGGCCTTGAGCTCCTCATTCTCCACACGCAAAGGCTCAGCAATGGCTTCAGCCTTGGCAGCCCTCTCGGTTGCGTTTCGCGCAGTCTCCCTGGCCAGCCGAAGCTGTTCATTCACAGCTTGGGCAGCCTTGGAGCGGGCCTCGAGTCGCGCCTGAACTTCAACCTCGAGGGCCTTGAAGGCCTTCTCCTTGTCGGCGGCAGCTGCCGCCAGCTGTTGGTTCTCCTCCCGGAGAGCACGCGCCTCAGATACGTCCTTGGCGCGAGCTGCTTTCAACTTGTCGTTTTCACGACAAAGCAGCTCGACGCGCGGCTGCATCCGGGCTTGGAGAACCCGAAGCTCATTGGTTAGCCTACCCTCCTGGTAGCTAGCCATGGCTTCCCCCAACGCACCATGAGGAGCAGCGTGGCGAGCCCAGTCCACGCACTCCACAGGGGTACGAAGGGTTGTTCCTCGGCGTATGTTCCATCGCGGAACATACACTTCATTGGAATCCGACACTGCAAAAGAAACAAAGGCAGTAAGGAAAAGATAAAAAACATAAGGGAAAAAGAAAGTAACCCTACGCACCTGTAGGGTCAATGACAGGCCGATAGCCGCCAAACCCATCACCTGAACCTAAAGGAAATCCATCCAACAGGTCAGGCAGACGGGAAGGGGGCAAAGATCGGCGGGAAGCCCTGCGCGTACCTGATGGTCCGGCCGTAGGTGCCGGTGGCGCGGGCATGGTGGCAGCCGCCGTGGTCGCCGTTGTGGTCGCCGCCGCGGTCGCCGCCTCCTCAGCAGCAGCAGTAACCGCCGGCTCCGTGAAGGATGCTGTAAAAATCGCACTCACGGCCGGCGGTGACGTCATCTCGGCCAGGAACAGTTGGCTCAAAGGAACGAGCAACTGGACCAGCGGATGCAGGCGCAGGCGCCTGGGTCGACGCCTCAGGAAGGCTGACCGAGCCTACCGTCATTGGCGGGGAGGTACTCCCCTGCGCTTCACCCCGGAATGCGTCAACATCCACGCCTGCACAAAGAAGAAAGTGTTAGATAAATTTAAGAAGTAATAAATCTGCAAAGACATTATGATTGTACTTACGGGTTTTCTTGACCTTGAACGTACGGACGGGCGGGGAGGAACCCGATGGAGCCGGCCTCTTGGTACCGGTCACCGTCGTCTTCGTTGGTTCTCCGGAGGTAACGGTCGTAGCCTCCGGAACAGTGGTCTGCTCACCACCGGGCTTCCCCGCCACCTCTTCACTATCTGACTCTGAGTCAGATAGAACCACCGGACCAGCCGTGGAGGCCTTCTCCTTCCCTTTCCCGCCGGCAGCAGCTTTCTTCTTCCGCACCAATGGAGGAGCATCTGAGGATTCCTCAGAAGAAGACAGGTCAAGAATTCCAACAGCGGGTACAGCATTAAGGGGTTGAGGAAAGAATATCGCCTTACCTGGCCGCCGGTGGCTCAGGATCTCGTGGCCCAGCGGATAGACCTCCACAAACCGATCCGCTGTTTGCTCCAGGATGGGCAACTCGCCCTCGTCCAAAGCACGAGTACCCATCCGCGCGGGACCGTCGGCTTCCCGCGGAAACAGAAGCGACTCCAAATCATTTCCCTCTGAAAGAAAAGAAACAGTTAGAAGACAAACTTGTATCAAAAAAGAAAAAACAAGACATACCATAGGGAATAGAGTTCAAACCGTATTCGAGGAGGATGGGAACCAGAGATGCATCTTTCCACACCCGGCTCATCCCTAACATGACCATCCCGGACTCCGCAAACCGGTAAACCGGAGATTGGATCCGGGATATCTTCGAAAACCATTCCGCCTCCTGGTAGTTGGGGGCGTGAAGGCTCGGTATCGCTTGGCCATTTTTAAACTTCATGGCAAGGGGGATGGCGCGGGCAGAAATGTAGAAGAATTCCTGCTTCCACGCTCGAAGACTGCGCTCGGTGTCGCAAATCTTCAGACCCTTAATACGGGTCGTCAGGGTGTACTACCCTTGGATGCACCTCCAGGTATAGAAGGTCATCAGGCGGTCCACATGGGGCTCGATGCCCAAAATCCGGCACACCCACTCAAAATGGCGAATCTTGGCGATCGCCATGGGGTGCAGCTCGGTCAAATGGACACCGTGCCTCTCAAGGACACGGTAAACAAATTTTGTCAATGGGAATCTAAGATTCCCATAGACAAAAAATGCAGCATAAACCCCGATCTTGCCACTGGGGGCATCGTACACGGTCTGGTGGGATTCAGGAAACTCAGGCTCGAGATGATCGAGCATGAACTTCCTGACAACATACCGGTACTGATCGCCGGGCAGAGCACACTGGCACTCACCAGCAGTACCCCTGTCGTCAGCTATAGCTTCAGCATCACGAGAGGACATTTTTGCAGAAAGAAGAGTGATTTCGGGAAAGTGCTTGCCTGAAAAAGGGGAGTATTTGCCGGAAATCACTAAGAAGAAGAAGAAGAGTGAAAAGTGTGAATTGCAAATAACCCTCTCCCCCTTTATATAGTAATCGCAATTAATGCGGTGAATTTAATGCGGAGGAGAGAGAAATCAAAGGTGCAATGAAACTATGACACGTGGCAAAAAGCAAGCTGGCAACAGCTGTTGAAAGGACGTGTGCCAGTAATTTCGCGGCCACGCGCCCGAAAAATCATGCCCACGCGCCTGAAAAAGCGACTGGAATGACCATGTTCTGTCACGTCACCATAACTTCCTGCACGTCCTGACACAGTCAGAAGAAACCGTCACACGACGTTTCAGATGTTTGGACTATTCTTATCCTCACCAACCTTTCGAATTTCAAAATTCAAAATTCAAAAAGATTCAAAGGTAAGCGGGAAAATACCCCTTACCTTGGCAACCAAGTAACCATAAGACGGATGCGGGTACAGTGTTAAGGCAAAACCTTCCACATACCTAGCACCCGCAGGGAATTGAAGACAAGAATACCCCGGCAACAAAGTAACTATAAGACGGGTGCGGATACAGTGTTAAGGCAAAACCCTTCACGTACCTAGCACCCGCAGGGAATTGACGCCAGGAGTACCTTGAAAGTAAAGTAACCGTAAGACGAGCGCGGGTACAGTGTTAAGGCAAAACCCTTCACATACCTAGCGCCCGGCAGGGAATTGAAACCAGGAAGGATCTTCTGGGCAATGCTTGTGGAAACGGAAATAACATCCCCGCATAGCGGGAACGTCAAGAAATACATTGTTTGAGGCTCCAGGATGGAATTGGTGGTTTAAACATAATTGATCACTATGTTCAAAACCACTAAAACCTCAAGGAGAATCCACACAAGTGAGACTCAACGCTCCTGACTTGCGAGAAGGTTACATACCTACCCGCATCATACCCAAAGATCAAGCAAAAAAATCGGGAATTTTTGCAAGTGACATTAGGAAACCCGCGGGAAGAATCCCCACGGAGAACCTTAAAACTAGAAACCCTTTTCAAAACCCCTTGCTTAAAGTCCAAAAGTTCACCTCACTTTATTAAACATTCAGGAGAAGAACATTGGACTGGGGGGACTTGAAGAGGTAGGTCCCAGCAGAGACCAGTTGGTCCCGCAAGACTCACCTTGAACAGGGACGTCTGCGCAAAGGCCATCTGCTCCCGCAGGACCCACCATGCTCATAGGATCTTACGCGCAGTACACAAGCTGAACACGCAGGGAAAGCCTCCCAATGGTGAAGTACCCCGCCTGTTCCCGCAGTTGCGGATACAAGCCATCAGGGAAGGCTACCCGCAGACAGCAGGGCTACACGCACAAGACACTAGCTACTTCAGTAGTCACATGAAGGAATGAGCAAGGCGGGAACAATCCCGCCTAAATGAGCCAGTCTGATTCTGAAAGATCTTTTGTACCATACCTACCAAGGTATGGATAGGACAGACGATCTGACCAGAACAGCCCATGAGCCAATCACAGGGTGACAGCTCATCGACAACAGGGCGAGGAGGAGCACCCTCTAGTACTGTTTGTCACTATTAGCCGCTGCCTACTCACCAACCCTTACTGAGGAGCATGCGCGGCCTACAGTTGGTGGAATAGTGTTACTGTTGGCCGTAACCTATTCACCAACCAGCATGGCCTGCGTACAATCCACAGTAAGTGGGACGTGCATAATCTACAGTTGGTGGAATAGTGCAGCCGACTTTGTTACTGTTGGCCGTAACCTACCCACCAACCAGTATGGCCTGTGCATAGTCCACTGTTGGTTGAACAGGAATACTATTCAGCCGGCTGTACCTTCTTGGAAACCTACCTTCGGCTATAAATACTCCAATATCTTGGAATGGTAAGATAATCTGCTATCCAGTTATCTAGCAATCTCTTAATATACACTTATATTCAGAGCAACCTAGTCTGATTCTCACGCCGGAGGGTGGTCACAAGGAGGAACTCCCCCCTTCTCAGTGACGAGCTTACGGTGTTTGTTTTGCAGGTCTCCTGAAGAACAGCCTTCTCAGCTAGACCTCATCCGTGGGAAACATTACTTAACCCCCAGATTATCTATAATCTGTACCGGGTCACTTAGTGTTTCTTCAATATCATTGTTTAGTTAGGTGTAATTTCCACGTGATTTTGGTTTCATTAGAAGACCAACTGAACCTTTTTTAAATTATACTTGTCTATATTATTGTTGATATTTCATGTGAAGGTGCCTTTTATTTATTAATTAACTAGTTTTTGTTCCCTGTATTACGGTGACTGTTTTATCTTATTTGTTTATAATATTTATTTATTTTTTTTATTGTATGAAAGTTAATAATATACTTATGGTTTAATGATAAATTTTTCATAAATAAATGAGATGTTATAACCTGGTTTAAAAACTATATGGGTTTGATGAGACCTAAAACCCATTTATTTTTTTACAATAAAATTGATTTTTTAATTATAAATAATAGATAACTTTTTATTAAATAAATCATATATTAATTTTGGATATATCCCTACTTTATAGGATTTTTAAATCAAATATTTGGTGAGATTAGTTTTTAATTTAATGAGATGTTATAACCCGTTTAAGATATATTTAGGTTTGATAAGACCTATACTTGTGAATTTTGGTTAAATGTATGAGAAGCCTCCATTTAAAAATCAAGCAAATCTGGTGACTCCAAGAAAGAAGGAACCGACCACATCACGACACATAGGATTTTTGGGTTTTCAATTATATATATTATAGATTTTTTTGAATGGCAACTGTTACACCTCTATCCTTGGGCAAGATGGGAGTTTGAAAAATTAGTGGGAAGGAATTGAACTAAAGACCTTTAAGACCAAAAAAAAAACAAATTTCTAGCTGCTGTAGCAAAACTTTGTGACAATTTGGTAACTTTAAATATTCTATATCCTTGCATTCAACAGCTAACGTAAAACACTTCACTATTTCTATAAAATATCACAATATTAATTACCATGTCTCATAATCTTACAATACTAATAAACAAAAACGATGATGCCTAGGTGTCCTAACCACATTCATTTCTAGATTAAAATTCCATACTAATCTTCTAATCTCTCTTCTCCTTAATCCATGCTATCCATGGGTTATTGATGAAAATGGTTTGACCCATGAGTTACATATCAAAATATAATGCATACATTAATGACTATTTATAATAATATAAAACCTAAAACATAATTTTGCTCAATGTATACATTACTTTTTATTAAAAATGTCAACACATGTTTTAACAATAAGGACTAGTGAATTCAGTTTGAATTATGCGAGACTTCTCACTTCATATTTATAAATTTTTAATTATTCTGTTTAATTTAAATTTCTAATTAATGTGATTATTAATTTTGTATCTTTAATTTAATATTCTAAACGTAGTCATACTAAAAAAAATTTAAGCATTAAAACAATGATCAGTTATACCTAAGAATTTTGGAGTCCTGTAATTGTAATTCAGATTTTTTTTCTAAAAAGTTATAAAACCGAATTCTTTGTTTTTTGGAAACTGTAAAATTTCGTCTTTTTATTTCAGAAAAATTTATTACATAATCAATTTCAACAAAACAAATATTATGTTACTCTACTAATAAAAAAAATGTTGATGCTTAGGTGTCAAGCCTACATTCACTCATAGCCTAATTTTTCATCATAATTCCTAATATCTCATCTCCTTTATCCTAATTATCCATAGTCAAAACCATTTTATCAATTGGGTTATAGCATAGTTTGATGGATTTTATTAACTATTTAAAGGTGTATAAATGTCACGTTTATAATCACCATTCAAGAAGAATTGATGCTAAATATAATCAATTATTAATTTTCATGAAACGTGAAAATTTTATAATTCATAAATCGTATACTTTGTCTAATACATTAATTTACATGGTAAATGAGACCTTAAAGTGATGATTACAAATTCGAAAATACTTCTTTGTATACATAATTTGTATCATATGTTGCGTTTAATATGAAGACACCTTTCGGACATGCAATCCTATTACCAAATTGTGTTTGCCGCATTTCGAACTACAATTGTATCACATGTTTCGTTCTGATTTGACATGAGGCAATCATCGAATACGTATGGGTCATTTTAAAATTGGTGACTTTGGTTCATTTCAAAATAACTTCAATAAAAACTAATATAGCTTCAAAGGCTTGTGGAGGACCTTGCATTTAAAACAACTCGGTTTATCATCATCAATGAATTTTTTAGATTTATTATATGGTATGTTAAGCTACACGTAATATTGAGAAGTATTTTAAGAATCACAATTAAAATATCATATCTGATTTATTTAATTTATTTTTACTTTTCATTTTGTTTATATTTTTTAAATAACAGAATTTATTTATTTTTGTCATTTGACAAATCCCGTGTAATACACGGGTTCAAAAGCTAGTAACTATATATAATACAATAGTTTGTCCGATTTCCTAGTAGAGTCCGGCTAATCAGACAAATGAACCAGTAACGAGGCTGCTTCGACCACCCGGTCATGAAGACATTGATAAATAAAAAAAAGTAACATCTGTTTCACTACTCGATGAAGTGATTGGATATTTCACAACTAAACACCAAAAGTAAACAGTCATATGTTGAGTGGCATACATGTGTATCTCAAGGGTGCAAAGGTCCCCACTCACGGAGCTCACTAACACTAATAAAATTAAAAAATATATATATATATATATATATAATAACAATAATAATATTTTTAACAAATTATATTAGGGCACTTGGAATTTTTTATCACGCCCATGAATGTTAGAAGTGAAGCCCACTACTCATAGTGGGACTGGACCAGACTAGTGTAGTCGCTATGGATGGACGAAAATATTAAATTGTGCACTTGTCAAATCCCTAATTGACAGTTATTATATAAATTGGAAAATCCTCCAACCCTAAGTGGTACAAATTGCATCTTCGGAACGAGATAGAATATCACTAGTACTTGCGTCCTTAGTAGTCGATAGTCCTAGGTGTAACTCGTGAACGACTAGGCAAGCACAATAGTGGAACATTATAAAAGTTCATTCAGGATACAGCAAAGTATTTTTTGTGGTTTGGATTTGGAATTTAGATTTGATTTATAAGTGTTTTTGTATTTGTGAATGAATTGGTGTGGATGAGGTACGATCGTGTATATTAGAATTTGTATTCAGCTGATAATTAGTATCGTTTCAAGTGAATATTAGTACAAAATTCGTGTAAGTGAAAGTATTATCATCTTGTTTTAACTTTCTAACCTATCACTATATAAATATATATTGAATAGTCGTGTTTTTTTTAAAAAAAGAAAAAACTTGTTAGTAACTATTATAGGAATCCTTGGCCCACTCACACAAACTTTAAACCCGTCACTAGTTATCACAGGAATCTAGATTTGTTTACTATTAAAAATTCTTGTTTGTGGGTTATGTTGATAAATGAATGAAATTTAAGAATATTTTTGTAATGAAAATGGGGTAGATGGATGGATGTAAACATACTACAACTTTTAATGTCTAACCCTTAAATCCATTTTCATATATGATCAGATGTTCACATGACGTGGGGTTTCATTACACATGGCAAAAGTATAACGACAAATCTATAGCCAACAAGTTTCAATTAATTGAATGGTTCCCTTTATTTTAGTCTCCATTTTTTCAACGACAAATTTCTCTCGTAAGGAGACTTGAACTCAAGAACTTCGAATTTAGTAATTTTTAATTGTTTTGTTTTGTTGATGGACCACTAACATCATTGGCATTTCAGTTTCCATTTCATAAAATAGAGAATGTTTACATTATAGGTTAATAAAAATAATTAAAACATCTACGAGTCATGTTTAGGTCGCATATGAGTGTGTCTAAATTAGGTTTGATATTTTTTATAAGAACAAATATACATGTCAGCACGTTGATCTTGACTAGGCATGTCTAATCCAACACGATTGTCACCCATAAGAATGCATTTCAATGTGATGATCAAAGCCGTGATTTTTTTAAAACAAGAACAAATTATATAACTTTTAAACTTTATTTTGTTTATAAAAAATACTAACTAAAAGAATATCTTTTTAGAATGGCAAAATTCAATTAAAAAAACACAGAATGGATTAGTGAAAAGCTATCCCAACCAAAAACCTCCTTGTTTTGTATTTTAGTTCTCAAAAATTCTCTTTTGAGAATAATTTTATCATGTTTTGTATTCTATCCTTAACTACACCCTTTAGCAACACTGATTATAGTTTCCTTAAAGACTATGTGTTAAAAGAACACATAGCTAAAGAAATGAACAATGAAATATCCAATGTGTTAAAAACTTCAAGGTGCAAATATGCTTTGGTTGAAGAACAAATAATCTACATAGGACATATATGAAAGACCATAAGGTGCAAATATGAAAAGTATATATTCAAAGTTGACTAGTTGAAACTCTAGGCCTAAGTTTATTTAATAATTAAGTGACGTTCTTTTTTATTTTTTCTAAGGTTTGATCAAAGCTATCACTTAAGTCCAGAGTTTAATTTATTTTCGTCTAACACACCTTGTGGTTCGTATCGTTTAGATAGACTAAATTCGTTTGGTAATCCTGTTAACTCAAAGGGCATTTTAGACTTTTTAGATTATGCACCAGAAATTAACATGAAATATACAAGTCATTAACATGAAATAATAAGATTACCACAAAATTACACCGTTTCTTCTATTCTAAAAACGAAATGTTTGTTCGTTACTTCACTTTAAAAAGGAGCTCGTCTTTATGTCCCCAATAGTCTTGCATCCATGGACTATTGTTGAAGATCAAGTGATTTCTCAAAAATTTGGATTACTTTATAAAACTTGTTTTCAGTAGGACCGGTTTTGTCATTCAAAAAGGGGTGGCGACGCAGCTTTTTGTCCGCTTACCTACCTCTTTAATCTTTATTGTAATTGGATCATTTTATTTGAAATAAAATTATCTAAAACTTGTTTGATAACATATCCAATTTTCAAAGCATCGCGTGCACCTTACACTAGTCATTGGCTCACGACCGTACTACTTTAATAAAACAGATATAGCTATAACCCTTTTCTTATTTTTTGCCCTTGATGAGTGGGTATAGACTTACGGTAGATGAAGAGTTAAATCAACTTTAATAATTTACATAGGCCAAAAGAAAGTTGTCCAAACACTCACCAAGTCGTACCAACTATTTGACTATAAGACCCAACTTATCCTTCGATTGATATTCTTTTCTATATAAGATTGAACCTATGACTAGACTTAATGGAAGAAAGATCAAGCGGGTGTGAGTGTGTGTATGATAGTTAAAAATCCATAGCTAATTAACTATTTGTCGTTGGTTGACGACAGATTAATGCATGATTAATTACCAATAGATACCGGGTGTGAGTATATGAGCGTTACCACAACCTAGGAAAAAACAACTATCTTCGACGGATTACCAATAGACACTTGGTGAGGGTGTATAAGTCTAAATCTGTTAGTTTTTTTTTGGAAACTCTTCGATGGCGGAAGATCTTCGGTATCTCGTTGCTAATTTGCTCAGGTTCTTCAATAATAATTTGTTGGTGATGGCTCATTTACAACGGGCACTTCATCAGTAATTCGTCACTATAAATGAACATATGAAGTCACAAACAAATAAGTTATTAATTCTATATGAAATTACAATCAATCCTAAAAGAAAAAAAGAAAGATTCTCTTCTTAACACGAAACAATCTCTTTGAACAAATAAAAATCAAGAACATACATCACAAACACTAGTTTATCTAGATAAAAAATATATAGGAATAAAGTGAATGTGTTGTACAAAAATTACGGCTAACAGTTCAATTTTTAGAAATGGCATATTAGCATGTTGGATTTTCATAAAATCGTTCAGCATAAAGCCTTTTATTTTCTCTATTGTTTAAAAAATTGCATCGCATATCAAAACCTAATATATAAGGTCGAACGTAGTGGGGCGATGGTTGGGGCGAAAATGGGCCAGAAGGAGGTGGAACACCGATCCCCCCCCCCCCCCCCGACGAATTTGGGCGAAAAAGGGCGGGGGCGGAAGAAAGTTGTCGCCCAACATGTCTGTATGTTTTGTGTGTTTATATTATTATTATTATTATATAGGATAAAGATCAAATACAAATAAAAAATCTGTACCAAACATACGAACTGAACAATTTCCCCTTCTTCTCTAATAAAACTAATCACCAATCTTGAACAATTTCCTCTTCTTCTCCAATAAAACTAATCACCAACCCCAGACCCCATCTCCATCTTCTTCATCATCCACCACCAAACCACCGAACTCCGATCACTCCACCGCCAACCTCCGCCCCCACTTCTTCAACCACCGCACACTTAAAAATCCGTTATCTCCACTGCTTCGCCACTGGCACAAAGCGTTGTTCCGTATCTACAACGACGACAAATATTCCGGCGACACTTTAACTCCGGTAGCGGCATCGTCGTCGTCTTCCACTGCAACACACTCGCTCTAGTTGGCGGCAGCGGCGGACGACCATTAGAGCTTATGTATCGTTCCGGTCGGAAGTTAGATCTGTGCGTCTCCGGCGAGACCGGATTATTGTGATTATATTAGATAAGTATATGTTTACAATTTAGCCGATTTGAAGCTTGTTACGACATATTGAAACAAGAAAGTGTGCGATTTGCCAATCAATTTGTAATTACAGATGTAACATCCTACTTTCGGTTATATTAATAAAATAAAGTTCGTTTATTTTATAGCGGGTCGTTATCGGTTTAGTTGAATAGAATACGAGATGGACTTGTGTTAGGTAAATGGATATGGGTTATGGACTTGGGTTATGGAGGAATGAAGGAAAGACCATGGGCTTAAGCCCATGATCAAAAATATATATACCCTTAATCCTCCATTTAATTCATTTACACATATCCCTTATACCATCCAAAACACACACTTAAAATTCTCTCTCTAGTTCTCTCTCTCTAAACCGATATCAAGAAGGAAACCGAGAACCGACCCGAGGTAATGATAGTATTTTATTGTTTGAGCTTAAATCCGTTAGATATAATCATGAAACGACGAGCCGACACCGTTAAACCGTTTAAGTCACGAGATCCGGGTGGATTAGGGTATAAACCGAACCTATGATGAGCTTAAGAGTCACCCTAGCTCAGATCTGGATTGAACGGGACGAAAAACGGTGAAAAACGAGCTAAAACCCGTTTTTCCGGCGGCTTTCCGGCAATGACGGCGCCGGAAAGTGGTACGAGGTTAAGGGGGAATGTCAGGGAATGTTCTGACATTCCTGACCTAACCCTAGTTCGCTACAGGAATATAGCGAATTAAAGGTGATTCGCTAGCTAGTTCGTCCATGGGAACATAGCGAACTGATTACAGTTCGTGTTCATAGCGAACTGACGAATCACCGTTGATTCGTTATGACCAGCTCGTTAAAGTAGATAACGAATTAGAAGGTCCAATTCGCTACTTGGACTGGTTCGCTACATGGACTGATTCGTTAAGAGTCCTATTCGTTAAAGGTTCCAATTCGTTACAAGAACCAGTTCGTCATGGTAAGTCAGTTCGTTAAGTATAAGTAGCGAATTAGAAGTTTAACAGAATGACAGAATGGTCCCTGGATTTAGAAAAGAATGATTTAATTACAAATAAACCCTTGAACTTTTAAGTAGCATATTATTCAATGATTCAAAATGCTAATGGAAAATGTGATAAGACAGTTAATGAAAATAGAATTTTTCAAGCTGACCTGGCAACTTAACCCCAGCCAGGGGCTCTGCCCCTTGGACCCCGCTAGGGGCTGCCGCCCCTAGAACCCCGTTCGTTGTGGGTAATAATTAAACTAGAAAGACGATATGTGTAGTGATAGTTATTGATACGTATAATTATTATACAGTTAGTCGCGCACAGCTAAAGAAGGGGATAACCGTAAACGGTGAACGCAACCGCCTTGAGGTGAGTTTCTAGCCCCACTTCCTTGTTATGTTTTCGGGACTGTGTGCATACTCGATGTGATAGTTAATACACTTATCTTAAGTGATAAGTGTATGCCTTGTATGATTTATGTATGATGATTGCTTGACGGTGCGAGAACGATCTTCGGATATTGCATGAACCGTCAGGTGGTAGTTAAGATATGATTGATAAGTATGATGAGAGATATGATGTATGTATGAATATATGATGTATGCATAATGTATGTATGTTATGACAATGGTACGTGGATGCTCTTCGGAGATTGCACGTATTGTCAAGGAAAGTATGTATGAACAGGTATGGTACAGTTACACGAAACAAAGGGACCAAACCCTAATAATATCTGTGATGTTAGGGACCAGACCCTTATAATATCTGTGATGTTAGGGACCAGACCCTTATAATATCTGTGATGTTAGGGACCAGACCCTTATAATATCTGTGAGGTTATAGGACGAAAGGCTCTTTAAAACGTATGATTATGTATGTAAAGGAAGTATGAAGGTAAGAATGAAAGTATATGCACTTACGTGTGTATGTAAGAAAGTTAAGAGGTTAAGTATGAAATGTAAGAAGGTATTGTATGATTATGTGATTAACTAGAACTCACTCAGCGTAGCTGACTTTTAGTATGCACGCAGGTGAGTAGGATGAGACAACTCGCGTGAGGAGACACGTGGCACTGAATAAAGGGCTGGAATCGGAAGACGCAAGACGTTTAAGTTTAATGTTTTGTTTATTTTGAAAGACAAGATGTTGTTTTAAGACAAGAGGTGTTTTGTTATGAAATGTTTTATGAAAGCTTTTATGTTCCGCGAATGTTTTAATTAACTCTGATATTTAGAACTGCGTTTATGAGTAAATCCAACACTAAAGTAGGGCTACCGGTAACGGGGCCTTACAACAGAGGTGTTTTTAAAGGACGCTATTTGAAGAAGAAGAAGATTATGATGATGATTCAATAATTACACTACTCACAAATAGAGTAATAAAATTACTCTAATTGAAACAACTACTCTATATACAAATAGAGTAATAAAATTACTCTATTTATTAATTACTCTACTTGTAAACTATCTAGTTGTAGAGTAATAAAATTACTCTATTAGTAAATTATAATTACTCTATTTGTAAAATATATAGCGCAATAAAATTACATTACATACATGATTTCCAATTATTTACAAAAATGCCACTGCCTTCAATTTTGTTTTAGTTCACACGTTTCGTACAAATTTTCTATTTGTATGTTAACCCTACCCATATATATACATGTGTGTGATATATATATATATATGTATATATATTATTGTTATATTACTATTTGTAGCTCATACACCATTACACCCTAAAAACAAAACCCATCTTTTACTGACTGGGTGTCACATAACGCAAAACACCCCAATTTATAGTCCTTCCATTACACATACTTAAGTATACAAACTTGTATAGGGACTTACCGCTTTCTATATCACAACATGTGTCACCATCATACTATATATTATGGTTTCTAAACGACTTTTGTCAGATTCTACATCAACAGTGTGGCAATTATTTTAACATTTCTATACCAACTCGTGTCTAGTTATAGTTCTTTTTCAGAAAGAAAATTGTTAGTGGAGGTGCTTCTTCTAGTGCGTTACCCTTCTCAATTGAACAAGTTACAAAATTAATGAACACGATAAATGTGTGCCTAGAAATATGCATATGCCAATATGGTATGTAATTCCAAATTTTACAACAGACGTTTTAAGCGTATAGTCGATCTTAATGCGGATGCATACAAGTGTGTTGTGATCAATGGTGATCACAAATTCGGAAGCAACTAATTACGTGACAAATTTGGATAACTTAATGAAAGTTGTTTTTAACGATTGTGATTTGAGTATGGCTAATCCAAATAATACTTAACTATTTTAAAAATCTGAATATATTGGATTAGCAAGTTATGTTTTAATTCATGCTTTGGATGTTATTGGGTACCATGTTAGTTTGTTACATATTTATACTAGCTTGAGACTCGTATGGGAAATTAATATAAAAATTTTACATAAAGCAAACAAAATACAAAAACAATAAACTTATCACATGTTGTTAAGAGACAACTATTGTACAATGGTATTTATAACGATTTAAGTATTTAGTTAGTTATTCTCGTCATTCAAATTAGTAGTTATTAATTAATAAAAGGTTGGTAATGAATAATTTTAGGGATTTAATTGGTTTTTAATTGTGGAGATTAATATGAAAATGACAAATTACAAAATAGATTTTTATTAGAGAGCATAGATGATTGTAATATGATAATAATGAATAGTTTTTATTTTTCTTTAATGCAAATGTGTTGTTTTCATTTTTTTTTGAACGGCCAATTAAGTAAGGCCGGGTACTCTGTACGCGACCCCCATTGGCTAAAGGTAGCTTGAGCCGGCCACTAGTCTGGACGGACGGAGCCCCTAGTGGTCCACCTATTGAGGGATTCACCGGATAAAACCCGACCCCCACGCCCGCCAAACAGCACGACAGCGAGGAGCCGGTAAAACCGGGTGAGATCAGGACTCGAACCCTAGCAAGCCAGGGTCATCCATCATATCTCCATATAAGTTGGTGGTAGTGAGGTTTGAACCCCCTACCTCTCACTTATAAAGTGAACATAAATAAAAATGAAATATATTAAAAGGGACAAATATTAAGTGTGGCGATAAAATATTAATTGCGAATGAGTGATGGAGTAATAAAAAGAGATGGTGTTTTATCAATAGACACATAAGTAGCGTTTACTAGCTGGATCCTTAAACTAAATGAGTTTTATCTCACCACATTGTCGTGCATTCAGATGAGTGTTCCCGGGCGTTGGCCTTAGGTTAGAGTTTTTCCTGGATCGAAATGCAAGCATATCCTGATGTCATAAAATTTAGCCAGCAAGTCATTTGAATATATAATTCGTTAACCGTTAAAAAAATAAATATTAATTGAATTTTTACGTTTTATTTATAAGAGATTAAAAAAATTATTCAGTTGAATGCAATTAATACCGAGATTGATTATTTTGTAGATAAACTTATTTAATACGAAATATCCTAATTATAGCATTACTCGTAACTTTTTTCCTACTGAAAAATTGCGTGAATGAATTAGCAACTCACACAAGCGACACTGGGCTTCACACGTTCTGACCTACGTGTCAGTCTACCTTGCATAAGAATCACACGTGGACATAAAGTGAGTTGGTCCCATGCAGACACGTAGGAAACCTTTTTTTGAAAAATTGGTCCGAGAGTGTGTCGACATGTGATTTTCACAACCCCTTGAAAAGTAACAACTCATTCCCACCCACTTTAATATTTATTTATGAATTAAAATTATTTACCCAGTTTACTCAGATGATCTATGCAATAAAGACTATCATGAATTCATGATCACGGGCATGTTTGAGATTTTTTTTTTCTTTTTTTGTATAAATTTTTTATTTACTTCCATGTTTTATATAGTTTACTTTTTTGTTCTTAGTTGATTTTTTTTTTTTTTGCAATAAGGGTATTACTAACCATACTTTTGAGTTCTTAAATGAGCAAGTTAAAAATATAACTAAAATATGATGTTAATTTCAGAAAAATCAAACAAGTTGACCGGTTCAACCATAAAAAACAAGCATCTTAAACTATTTTTAACAGGAATAAAATGATCTAGTTATAATAGAATGACTGGTAAACGCGTAACAAGTTGTACCGGCACTCTTAATTGTGCTTGGCTTTTGAATTATACCGATAAAACAGCCGGTTTTAACAGTTATCGATCCAACCAGTCTGGTTTTCAAAACATTAACATAAAATTCTTAATACCAATTAGCCAATAGAAATTCAGTTTTTATTTAATAATCATGTCCAAAAAATTAAACACAAGTAAAAGAAATCGTAACTACCGGTGAAGTGGTAAGAGAAAGACTTGGTGTTCCATGTTACTCAAGTTCGAATCCTGCCCATAACATTTAATTTCAAAGGCACCATGGTGACGATTTGAGACAAGGCAAACAAGTGGATTTCATTAGTTGAATCATTGAATTGAACTAGTTTTATGTCACCGCATTGTCGTGCGCCTTCGGGCGAGTGTTCACGTGCGTTGGCCTTAGGTGAACGTTTTTCCCGGATTAAAAGACGAGTATATCCCGATGTGGTAAATTTAGCCAATAGCCTCATTTGGAGGATTCGTTTCCGGTTAAAAAATCTCCCAGTGAGGGCATTTCCGTAATTTCCATCCTTTCTCTCTCTCTCTCTCTCTCTCCTATAAAAACAAAAGTCCAGTACTTTGTACCTCAAACCATATCTCAAACTGTGAGTGTGCTAGTAAATAATAATAATAATAATAATAATAATAATAATAATAATAATAATAATATATGAAAATGGACACCGGCGAGAAACAACCCGCCGCCGAGTGCACGGTGGAGGAGGTGGCGTTGGTGGTACCGGAGACCGACGACACGTCACTACCGGTAATGACATTCCGAGCATGGACACTGGGTGTAGGTTCATGCATAATATTAATATTCCTCAACACCTTTTTCATATACCGAACCCAACCGTTGGCCATATCAGCAATTCTCATGCAAATTACCGTTTTGCCCATCGGAAAGTTTATGGCGGCCACGTTGCCGACCAAGGAGTATAAGTTGTTGGGTCGGAGCTTCAGTTTGAACCCGGGTCCGTTTAATATGAAAGAGCACGTGATCATCACGGTGTTTGCTAATTGTGGTGTGTCCACCGGTGGTGGTGATGCGTACTCGATTGGAGCCATTACGGTTATGAAAGCTTATTATAGACAGAGTTTGAGTTTTCTTTGTGCGTTGATTATTGTGTTGACTACTCAGGTTAGTGTTTAAATTCAATTGGGTGGTGTTTGGGTATTGGGATTAATATTAATATTAATATTAATATAGTGTTTGTTTGTTTGTTTGTGTATGGTAGATATTGGGGTATGGATGGGCTGGGATGTTGAGGAGGTACTTGGTGGATCCGGTGGAGATGTGGTGGCCGTCAAACCTTGCTCAGGTTTCTCTTTTTAGGTTTGTATTTCTCCTCGAATTAGGGTCGTGTTTGCGGGTTGGCGGGTTGGCCACGAATTTGTACTGGGACTCAGTAATCATGTCACATGTATGAACCTGAACTAGACTAGTACTTAGTCACGGGTAGACATGAACATAGAAAGTTTAATATGAAGAGGAAGTATTTGATTTTTTTTACATGTCAATACTCAATACAAGTTAAAACTACAGAAATGGAAAATACATATATGTTTTTAAAATTTTGATACGGTCATGTTTAGACTGTGTAAATATTATTTATACGTTTTAAGTTTTGGGTTATGTTTGACAAAACTATCTGGTAGCTGTAGTTGGAAGCTGTTAGCTGTAGTTTTTTAAAAATATTAAGATGTTCGGCATAGTAGCTGGAGCTTTTAATAAAATTATGCCAAACACCTAAATATTTCTAAAAGGTGATAGCTTTCAGCCACCAGCTGGTTTTGCCAAACATACCCGTAAACAGATGTTAGCAGGTTTGAGCTAAGTTGACCGGAACCGTTTAGACTACCTCCAAACCCGCAAATTTCGTGTTGAGTTAATTTGTTTATTTGATTTCATGATTTCAGTTATTACTCTTCAATTATTTATTTATATGATTTTAATTGTAATATGTGGGTTTAAACTTGAATGGTTGATAGATATTCCTTCATTTGTGCATTTGTGGGGTGACCCTATGGAATAAGGGGAAAGTTGAGTACATTTCTGTGTCACATATTCGTTGTCATCATCAAATCAATGGAATTTCAAACTCTTTATTAAAAAGTTATAAAGCAAAGATTTCTAGTTCCGTATGTCACTTGTTGAGAATAGAATTTTTTCAACGAATGGGTTATTTTCAAAAAGACCGATTACAAATGGGGTATATTTTTTTCGTTTTCAATAGTAACGACGACGGGTCGTTGTCGAAAGATAAGAGAATAGTAATCGAAAGTCAAGAAAATAACGCCCATGAAAATGAAGTCGAATAATAATCTAGGCCATCGACTCACTGAGTCGTTATTCGTTAATCAAAAGATACATGGATGTAATTTCCAAATTAACATGGCTAACTTGTTTTGATTTCAGAGCATTACACGAAAAGGAAACAAAAGCACAAGGCATGACAAGAATGCGGTTTTTCATGATCTTCCTGGTTCTAAGTTTCGCCTACTATGCACTTCCAGGCTATCTTTTCCCAATCTTGACTTTCTTCTCATGGGTCTGCTGGGCCTGGCCCAACAGCATAACCGCGCAACAAATTGGATCGGGCTACCACGGTCTCGGTGTGGGTGCATTTACCCTTGATTGGGCCGGGATTTCAGCCTACCACGGTAGCCCATTAGTCACACCTTGGACTTCCATTGTAAATGTTGGCGTAGGCTTTATCATGTTCATTTACATAATTGTCCCACTTTGTTACTGGAAATACGACACTTTTGACGCCCGAAAATTCCCAATTTTCTCCAACAAACTATTCACGCGAACCGGTCACGAATATGACACCACCAGAGTCTTGACCCCACAGTTTGACTTAAACATAGCCGCGTACGAAAGTTATAGCAAACTCTATTTGAGTCCTTTGTTTGCACTCTCCATTGGTTCGGGGTTCGCCAGGTTCACCGCAACACTGACCCATGTCGCCCTATTTCATGGCGGGTAATCAAATTTTCGAAAAATTTGTAAACGATACAAAAAAATTGTAACTTATTTTCTTTACTGGATTTATATCATGTAGGGATATATGGAAGCAGAGTATATCTGCAGTGCAGAACATGAAAATCGACATTCATGCGAAACTGATGAAGAGTTATAAACAAGTGCCACAATGGTGGTACCTAGTGTTATTGTTCGGGAGCATCGTGTTGTCACTGATGATGTGTTTTGTATATAAGGAAGACGTGCAACTTCCGTGGTGGGGTTTTCTTTTTGCTTTTGTACTCGCTTTTGTTGTTACGCTCCCTATCGGGGTCATTCAAGCTACTACCAACCAGGTACCGTTACAGGTTTAATACCTAATGCACTTTATTTTGGTTTCTATTTCAAATAAACAATTTTCTTTTCGCGCTAAAAGTTTTTTCCTCGTCACTTAAGAGGGGTTTATATAAGAATTTGAAAATGTAATGGTTTTTCCTTAACACGACCCAGAACATGGTAAACAGCTAGGCGTTGGGTTGTCATATCCAACCCAATTAACAATCAGGTCGTGATCGTGTTGATCTTTTTGTTACAACAAGTTGGGACGCGTTGACCTTTTGTTTAAACGTGCTGTGTTGGATTGACCTTTGTTTAAACGGGTTGGGCCGGATTGACCTTTTGTTTAAACAAGGTGACCTTTGGCTAAAACGGGTGGGTTGGGTCAGTTTGACATGTTTAGCACATTTAGTTAAACAGGTCAACCCTTCAACCTATTTACGGCTCGTTTAACCCCTTCATTACCGTTTTCTATTTAAAAACTTGATTACAACCCGTCAAATAACTTTTTTAACTAAGTTTAACTAATATTGTAATGTAGCAACCGGGATACGACATCATAGCCCAATTCATATTCGGATACATTTTACCCGGAAAGCCCATTGCTAACTTGCTCTTCAAGATCTACGGGCGAATCAGCACCGTTCACGCTCTTTCTTTCTTATCTGACCTTAAACTCGGGCACTACATGAAGATCCCACCTCGGTGCATGTTCACAGCACAGGTTTGTTTGTTTTATTAATACTAGTCAATTACAACGAATTTCTTTCAGTCAGTAAACTAATGCACACGCGTATACATTATCAGCTTGTCGGAACTCTAGTTGCCGGGACGGTAAACCTTGCAGTATCATGGTGGATGTTGGAGAATATCGATAACTTATGTGACATCGACGGGCTTCATCCCGAGAGCCCGTGGACATGCCCCAAGTTCAAGGTCACATTTGATGCTTCGGTTATATGGGGACTCATCGGCCCGCAAAGACTCTTTGGCCCGGGCGGTTTGTACAGAAACCTCGTATGGTTGTTTCTAATCGGCGCATTTTTACCGGTCCCGGTATGGATACTGAGCAAGATGTTCCCAGAGAAGAAATGGATCCCGTTGATTAACATACCCGTTATATCGTACGGTTTCGCCGGAATGCCGCCCGCAACGCCGACTAATATTGCCAGCTGGCTTGTCACCGGGATAATATTTAACTACTTCGTGTTTAAGTACCGGAAACAATGGTGGCAGAAGTATAATTATGTATTGTCGGCTGCGCTTGATGCAGGGACCGCGTTTATGGGGGTGCTTCTGTTTTTCGCCCTGCAAAACGAGGGTGTCGACTTGAAGTGGTGGGGGGCGAAACCAGACCATTGTCCTCTGGCCAAATGTCCCACGGCACCCGGGATTAATGTCACGGGATGCCCGATTTTCTAGAGTCGGTTATCGGGGTAGTTAAAAACGATAGAATAAGAGGGAATATCCACGAGCTAACATATTGGTTTGTATCTGTTTTTGTATTTGGACTTTAGTTTATTATTATTTTGATTTTGGTATAAGTTTATACAACAAGACTTCAGCACACAAGTTGAAGATTGTTACAACAATACTACAAATACAAATGACTAATCAGTAATAATAGGTCTTCATCATTTTATCTAAAGACGCTTTTTTATAACCGATGTTAGACTTTATCTAAAGACACGGAGCGGGTACTTTGGATTCGAAGCTTTTCCAACTCCGATTCTAGTGATTTGTGGAATTCCACATCTTCAGTGTCACACGGGACATGCACATGGACCGATCCGTGCTTTGTGGGTTCTAATGGTTCATGAATCCCGGATTGTTGCTTCATGTAATTGTAAAGTTCTTGATGAAACGGATGGTCCAACGAGTAGCAGTCATCATCTGAAGATCTGGATGACCCTGATCCTGACCCGGACCCGGACCATGAACCAGACCATGCACCGGACAATGATCCTGACCATGACCGGGACACCGACACCTCTCTTCGGCAAAAATGAGGGAGGGAAGACTCGTCCATTATCTGTATAGCACCAAACATTAGCCGTCAAGGGATATGATTTTGTAACCACCATTTAATGTTTAATTTGTGGTTTTAAACTTTTGAGGTCCCTAAAAATAAGTTACTCGAGATTGGCTCGCTAAAAGCTCGAATCAAACCGAGCTTAAACTAGCTCAAGCCTGAATTTGAGCATAAAAATAAGTTTGTTTAATAAACGAGCCCGATCTCGAGCTGGCTTGCTAGCCTAAATGAACTTATTATTTATATCATTTTTATTTATTAAATATACATTTACGTAATAATTATTATTATGTATAAGCTTACAATTAAAATATCTATATAACAAATATTATGCTATATATAATAATCATAACTGAAATATATATAAAATTAACTATATATGATATAAACTAATAAATAAATAATAAATGAGCTGAGCTCGAACGGAACTCGAGCTTAAAAAACTACTTATGAAGGGTACTCGGCTCATTTATTTCTAGTAAGTTAAGCGAGCCGAGCTCGGGTTGCTAAAAACTTGTGATTAGTTATAATCAACCAACTTACCTTCAAAAGCTCGTCATGACCGCAACCTTGCAACACGCGTACTTTTAACTTTGTTCGCTCCTGCAATAGTGGTTTCACAACCTGCAAGGGCGAATAAATCTTCATATAACCTTTCTTAACTATTATTTAAAAAAATTCAAATGAAGATATAAAAGCTGACCTTCCAACAAGCAGAGAATATGTATGGGACATTTACGATATAGTATGTGATCGTTTTTTCTGGGTAGTTGAGATCATCAACAGTAGAGATAGTTGTTAGAAGCTGCAATGCGGATGCCAAAACACCAGAGCTCGTTAAACGGGACTCAAAAGCTAAAACGTTTAATTTGGAATTAATCGTGAATATTTGTGAATATATATGTTAATGTGTACCTTTAGTTGGTTCAATGCAGAAAGCTTTAGACCGCTCATATCTAAAACCTTCACACACTTGCCAATATATCTTCCAGTCCGTTTAGTTGCTTCCGGCTACAATCAATTCCAGTAGTGGTTACAATTTTTTACATGATCCAAAACACGACACGAAAATTGTCAGGGATTATGGGTTTTCATATCTACCCTGTTTAATAAATGGGTCATGTTTGGGTTGACCAGTTTAACCCATTTAAGTAAACATAACGACGTGCCAACCCGATTTAATTAAACAGGCTGACCAACCTGATAACCCGTTAATCACAACCCACCAACCCGTTATGTTTACAACTTGATTACAACCCAAATATGACGCGAACACAACACGAAGATAATCAGGTTCAGGGCTTTCATAACCCGTTTAAGATATGAATCGTGTTCCGGTACTACGGTAGAACTGCTTAACCCGTTTAATTAAACAGGCCAGCCCGCCAGCCCGTTTAACCCATTTATCCCAACCCACCAACCCGTTTAACATGTTTACAACTTAATTACAACCCGTCAATCCGTTGGACTCATTTAGGTAAATGGGGTTTAGACAGGCTGTGTCTAGATTACACGATATTAGAATAATAAAATTAAAACCTCCAAATAATTTGATATCTTCTCACCAGGATCACACGATCACGATATTCATTAATTTGAATGTGTGATTGCACATAATAATGGACCTACAAATTGCCAAATAATTTACAAAATCATTAATTTTCAAAATAAAACAATCGAGTCACTTAACACAGCTCAGTTTGACAAAGTCTTACCGATGCTTTATCATATGTGCTGACGCCCGCACCGATAGCAAAAACCGGAAGGCCCTGTCACAAATTAATATAAATGAGAATAATGAAAAAGTTTCAAACCAGAAACCGAAAATAAATAATAAATGTAACCTCTCTTGTGTAACCGGATAATCCTATCAGCTGTGAGTCACGAACTCCTCTATAGAAATTAGTGGGAATTATTGGTTTCTGCATAAGAACACTCACTGGTTATTATATATTAGAAAAAGTTGCACAAATCGATCCGGATAATTGGATAAACACACTTACGGCTAGTATGTCATCTATCCCATTTTGCAGCCTCCATTGTAAGCTATCTACCAACTGTAATTTATACAAAATATCACATAAAATAGCAAAAAAAAATATTTTTTTTAAATAATAATAATTGTTAAGGGTGATGAAGTGACCATCTTATGGGCTTTGGAAACATTTCCCTCTCTTGCTTTTAAAAATCTCTCCAAAGTTTCGATTATAAAATCTTGATGAACATTCTGAACATAAAATCCAAATGTTTGATCAGTTACTTAAAACCCAAATCAAATTACACCATAAACAGGAGATTCATCATCAAGATAAACAAGATTAAAGCATCCAATTGGGTCATCAAGTCAAAGCTAAAGATGTTGACTTTTGAAAATGATCAATCCAATTGGGTTACCCTGAAATGAAAGATCTTGACTTTTGAATAAGTTCTTCACATGTGAAATGAAATCTTGCACAAAGAAAGAAAGAAAAAAACAAAGATTTGTTCTAACAACAAGTCAAACAATCTAAGGATGTTGACTTTTAAAATGAGTCATCAATCCAATTGAGTAACTCTGTAACTAAAGATCTTGGCTTTGGAATAGATTCTTTAAAGAGTAGCACATACAAGATGAAATCTTGCAGAGATAATGAGATAAAACAGACAAAGATTCTATTATACAACAAGTCAAACAATCTAAAAATGTTGACTTTTGAATTAGATCATCATTCCAATTGGGTAACTCTAAAACAAAGATTCTTCAATGGGTAGCATTAGCACATATAAGATGAAATCTTGAACAAAGAATGAAAAACACAAAAAACAAAGATTCTGTTTTGAAACAAGTCAAACAATCTAACAATGTTGACTTTTGAATTGGGTCATCAATCCAATTGGGTAAATCTTAAATTTAAGATCTTAACTTTTAAAATAATTTATTTAATGAGCACCATTTGCATATATAAGATAAAACCTTGCAGAAAGAATGAAACAAAACAAACAAAGATTCTGTTCCAAAACAAGTCAAACAATCTAAAAATGTTGACTTTTGAATTTGATCAACAATCCAATTGGGTAATAACTCTAAAACAAGTTTCTTCAATGAGTAGCATTTGCACATATAAGATAAAATCTTTTACAAAAAAAAAAAAAAAAAAAAAAAGATTGTGCTCTAAAATAAGTCAAACAATCTAAAGATGTTGACTTTTGAATTGAATCATCAATCCAATTGAGTAACTCTGAAATTAAAGATCTAAACTTTTAAATAACTTCTTTAATGAGCACCATTTGCACATACAAGATAAAATCTTGAACAAAATGAATAAAAAAGCAAAGATTTGATTAACAGATAGACAGATCTAAAAAGGGTATTAAGGAGAAAGTTTGAAACACCTTGAATGTTCTTTTAAGAGGCTCTTCAACTGCCCAAAATGTTAAAATCAGTAAGTGGGTAATGGTTAAGAACAAGATCAGAACATATTAGAATAAGTGTATGAACAAACCTTGGTCCATTAATGCCTTGAACTGATTAATTGCTTCATGAAAAACAAGACCCATTTGGATTCAGCTGAGTTTTATTGATTACAATTTACAACACAAAAAAGATGATGATTTAGCGACGAAAGATTCAAACTTTGGTTAAAAGATTGAAGGTTTGTGATGGTCAATGTTGACGAGCCGGCTGTTATGGTGATGATGGATGGTATGAGACTATGAGGAACTTTCCTGTAGTGACACATCTCGTAGACGGCATCGTCATCATCGTACTCAGTATATCCCACCAATAGCAATGCTATGGTAGGGTCTGAGGAGGGTAAGATGTAGACAGCCTTACCTCTATCCCATAGGGATAGAGAGGCTGCTTCCGGTGAGACCCCCGACTCGATAGTAGTTTTGCATCAAGCCTTGGACATAAGGCACATAGCACTCAATCATCGGGACACCGGCTGATTGGTGCATGTGCCCTTGTCTTTCGGCTATCAACGCCACCACATGATGCCTGATTAACCTTCCGCCACTTTTAACGTTATTTTCACGAGATTAGTAAAATAACGTCAAAATTAGTGCAATTTTGACCCACAATTAACATCTCGTAGACAGTCATGTTTAATATTGACCCACAATCAAGGCTACCAGAAAAATTTAATAAAAAAAAAATCTTTAGTCAATTTTATTAAATGTTGAAATAAACAAAATAAATAAAAGTCTTTTATTCTTGAGCTTCAATTTACAATGACTGATTCCCTGATTTCTCGGATTACCCATTAACAAATTAGACAAATACGAACAAGAAAATACGGCTGAGCCAAAAATTGTCAAGTAACAGAAAGAACAATAGTAATGTGAAGGCGAACATACGAAAACAAAGCATATATTGAATTGAAGCAGAAACTAACTTGACAGTCTAAATGACTAAAACTTATGAATACAAATTTGAAATCCACGCCGGAACATAAACATATGCTTAACAAAGTCAGAACCATGATCCGACACACGATCGGAACGTAATTAGTTGTATATATATAAGCATATTAAAACATATCAGAACTATAACGGAAACATATACAGATACTAAACTACACGACGGTGATGTCATAATAATGATAAAATAGGTCGTATAACACAGAAACACCGAGAGCCAGAAACAGAGGGATACACGGCTAGCTAGTTCATGTACCTAAGAGATGGTGCGTGTGGTGTACACACATTATTCTATCCCCTAGAAAATCAGAAGTTAGAAATCAGACTTTTTTTAAAAAAAAACTATTGGTTTTCTCGATTTTAGATCGGTTTTTGGTTTTAGATTGGTTCTTTCGATTCATGTGTACCCCTAGGTTTAACCATATGTCAAAGTGATTAAAGTTGTATTCGATGTTAGATACGAGTTTTAATTGTGTCACTCCAAGATCGTCCTTATTGACAAGGGTTTCTAAACGGTGTTAAACCCTTTCGTGTTTATTTTTCTAGGTAAACTATGCCAAAACCAAGAAATCATTCTGATCAACAACGGTTTCTAAAGGTTGCCAAACCTTTTTTTTTATTCTGAAAGATTGCCAAAATCGGGTCGGGTCCATAAAGGGTGTCAAACAATTTATTGTAACCAGTTTAAGACCATGAGAATTTGTTTTGGTTATGGATTCATTTTAGGGGTCACGCATGCCTTCTTTAATTGATTCTTGTTACATATTATTTTAATGAAGGGTGTTTTTGATATGACTTAGTAACCCTTAGGCTGAGGGGTGTGGGGCTTCAACGGGGGCGCTAGAGCCCCTCCGCTCGCGCCTCCAGGCGCTAACACCACACCACCAGGGCGCTAGCGGGGGCGCTAACGGAAAAAAAAAGAGAGACGTGAACTGGTTAGCGGCTGAAGAGAGAGAGAAACTTGCATTGGGTTTAGAAAAAGAGCCGTTGGGCTCTTAAATATTAAAAAAAAATATTTTCTTAAAATATACTTCATTTCACAATTATACACCTTTCCTCCTAAAATCCTCTCAAAATTAACACAAAAAAAATGTCGTGTTACTCATCTGATTTCAACTCCTCCGAAGAGGATGATTTGCTTCTTCATGTAGGGGGAGTTTTGACCGCAACCGTGGTGGATCTCTTGCAAAATCAAGCCCATCAACCTCGAGTCCCGAGAGTTAGAGCACCACCTCGTGATCGTGATCGATCGGGTGCTAACGATACTTTGATTAGGCATTATTTTAGCCCTCAACCGATATACGAGGAGTCAGATTTTCGAACTCGTTTCCGAATGAGCAGACAATTGTTCATGCGTATAGCAAGTGATTTAGAGGCACGGTATCCCTTTTTTCAACAAAGGGAGGATGCTAGGGGTCTCCCTGGTTTTACCTCTCTTCAAAAATGCACGGCTGCTATCTGTCAATTAGCGTACGGCATTTCGTCGGACGCTTTGGATGAGTATTTACAGATGTCGAATAGGGTTGCACGTGAATCCCTTCATTTTTTCTGCCAAGGTAAAAAACATTAAATTTAATTTTTATTAAATATTTATTACATTTTTTAATATATATTATATGTTTATAGATTATTTTATATACGTAGGAGTCATATCGATTTACTCTCGGAGATATCTGCGTAAACTTACAATGTATGACATCCAACGCATATATGAGGTTCACACAGAAAAACATGGTTTTCCTGGGATGCTAGGTAGCATCGATTGTACGCATGTTGGATGGACTATGTGTCCAGCGGCCTGGCGAGGTCAGTTCCACCGTGGTGATCATGAAGAGCCGACCCTTATACTTGAGGCGGCGGTGTCACATGATCTTTGGTTTTGGCATGCTTTTTTTGGTGTTGTTGGGTCAAATAACGACCTTAATGTTATCGATCAGTCACATTTGATCAACGACTTTATCGACGGGGTTGAACCACCTTAATCTTTTGTTGCAAATGGAGAACTCTTCAAGTACGGGTACTATCTGGTCGATGTTATTTACAACGAATGGGCTTTGTTAGTTCAAGCTTTTACAGATCCAATCGCCGATAAACGGAAGTATTTTACGAAGAAGCAAGAGTCTGCTAGAAAAGATATTGAAAGAGCTTTTGGAGTTCTGAAAAAACAATATTATGTGCTGGCGAACCCGATACGTTATTGGACTCGGGAGAGGATAATGGACGTCGTCTACACGTGTCTGATCCTACACAACATGACGTTAGAAGACGAGGGCAAAGCTATCTGCCAAAACTACCAAGGTGACATTCCGCCACAACCGTCCACAATCAGTGATCAACAAAGATTTCATAACATAGCAAATATCAAGAGCCGTGAGATACACGGGAATCTTCGACATGAGTTGGTTGAACATTTGTGGGCGAGGCGACCCGATGATCTTGTATTAGATTAGTGTTATTATTAAGTATTATTGTTTGTTTAATTTTTAGTATGTTTTTTTTTGTAATTTGAATTTTAGATATTAATGTGTTTTTTTTATTAATGTGTGTTTTTTTAATAATTTATGAATTTTTTTAATAATACGTTGTTTGAATATATTTATAAAAAAATAAAAATAAAAATTTCGCTGGAGCCCCTGCTGGAGCCCCTCCACACCAGGGGCCAGGGCTCCAACAGGGACTCCAACAACCCCCTTATCCAGTTGCTCTAGCGCCCCCGTTGAAGCCCCACACCCCTCAGCCTAAGGGTTACTAAGTCATATCAGTTCGATTAAATATATAAATTATTTATCATTAGTGTCTACATCACATCATAAAATAGTAGTTGTTCATATAAGTCAAACTCACTATTATTAGTTTCATAACCAAGAGTGGTACACTTCATGCCCTTTGGTTCACATTTGATTAAAAAATGGAATGAAATTAATTATGCTAAAAACGTGTTAGCTTAGCTAATAAGTGAATGGTAATTCATACCAATGAATTCCCTAACTCATTGGAAATCAACTTTCCTTCTTAATATTCATGGAATGTGTAACATTATATCAAAATATTTGAAATATACCAAAACTCCTATCATCTTTCCAAACCTTTCTTCTCCTTGTGTTCACTTGCTCCGGTAGTCTGGTTTCGTTCCGGGTAACATAAATCAAAGGTGATCACGAAGTCAAAGGTAGTAAAATGTAAAAAGTAGTATGCAGTGAGTTGCAAAAACCAGATAAACACTTGTAAAGTTATAAGTAATGCATTGAAGATAATTACATGCAGTGAGAGAGACTTTTAAGTTGAGAAATGCTTAAAATATGTGTTTCCTTCCTTGATATTGATTTTGTAGCGTTCATTTAAGTAAAATATGTGTTTGCCTGCCACTCTATTGTAATCGTTTTATAGTAAATTATAATTTCTTAAAAAAAAATTAAGTACATAATCAATTTTAAGTAGAGAATTAAAGAACTAGTTGTACATATTACTTTATATTCGATGCTTAATGCGATTATACGACCTAACAACCCTTTATCAACTTTTTAAGTCATATTCTTCTATGTCATGTGATACCAGCTGGAACAAAGTTAAATGTATATATTGTATTCGAAATTCGAGTGACATCGTATATTTTCAAACATGACACCTATAAAAAAACGTTATTAAAACTTAACACTTATTAACCTTCTTCCGGTAGTTACTTAGTCATTTATATATAGTAGACCAACCCAAATTCCTCATCCCCTTATTTATGTTTTCATTGAAGTTCATGATTTATACTTACTTTTTATAAATATGTTTTTGCTGATTAAGTTTTATAAATCTAAAAAAAATGCTTTATAACTTCTAATGTGTAATGTAATAAGAGTTTATTATTATTATTATTATTATTATTATTATTATTATACAATACAGATTATAAAGATTTGGCTGAAGTCATTGGAGTCGTATATATAAGCACAATAGAGGAGTGAGTATAAGCACAAAGGTTCGATAAGCCGAATTTGCTTATTTTAATGTTTTGGACTTGATTTGTAGTCTTAGGTTATGAACTTGTTTCTTTAAAACAATGTTAATTAGATTTGTTGTAAAATATTAATAATTGAGTTTATATTTTTGAACATGATTGGTCACATGTTTTTCATACTTCTAGACTTGGCTATCAGGGATACTTGCCCCTATGTGTCACACAATATATAAATTTTACACAGCCTTGGAATGCCTGCTATCGATATGAATTTTGCATATGTTTCACATAGTTGAGCATCTGATATACCATAAGAAGGTATGGGTGTATGACTTCTTAAAGTTGAAACACATAGTTGTAGCTTTTTCAGAGAAGGCTTTGTTTTCCAAATTTTATATATAGTATATATAAAGTTAAGTTCATAGGTGAAAATAAGGTACACCTAAAAAAGTTGGGTATCTACAAAAGCCAAAAGTTTCACACAAATAAAAAACTTTCAAAACATCTTCTGTAAAACATTTTCTAATGATACGCGAACATAAAACAAATAGATATATCTCGCAACATGCCCATAAAAAGTGATAGTTATAAATTACAAATCCATCCAACAACAAACAAGTCTTTTCACAACATAAAATCTTCCAAAATATGAAGTCTAATTTGCAAACATAACTTAAGGAAAAGTATAACAATTATTCTAAACTGGGGATAGAAAATGGACCCTAGAAAGCGGATACTCCTTTCCAGATATCCAAACACCAGTTTGTGACCATCGGATATCCTCCCAATCAAGATTCTCCTCCAACACCTGCCCAAACACTCCATTAGTTTATCATTCATACAAAACATTTAACAACTTTGACCAGCATAAGATTAATCACCTTTAGATGTTCAGGTGGCAATGGGATACCAATGGACCGCATAACCATTTGAGGAAGCGGCTTCTTACACAAAGACCATCTGAATACATCCATCATATTATTATGATTATTACTACCATTATTAATGTTATTATTATTAATGTTGGTGGTGGTGTTGTCACTCTCGACACCATTTGTATCTATTTCATTTCCTGCTTTCACCAACTTCTCTCCATTAAAACAAAGCTCAAACCTTAACACACACACAACAAAACATGTTATTGATTCGGTTTAATAAGACGTTACAACAAAACATGTTACAAACATGGTACCTTTGTGAAGGGCTTTCTAAGTACAAAACTTCACCCTTTTTTAACCTAGCAGAGGTAAATAGAGGCTTCTTCAAACCTTTGTCAGCTATCGCACTTATACTATATTTAATCCTTCAAACACACAAAAAAATAAATAAATAAAATATGTAAACGGAAAATAAATGAAAGAAAGAAAGGAAAGAAAAGGACATACCAAGGTTCGTTGCAAAGGTTGTACTGTAAAGTAACTTCACGCACGAATCTTTGTTGACGAAGCGCATTCTATGAAAGAAAATTATAATAATATTAATGTAATTAGTATACTTTTTTATAAGCATATGATTAAGGTACATAAACAAGTCAAACAAAGTAATGACAGATATGATACCGAAGCTGCAGCTCTAGTGGTCATTGTGCGTTCCACAACCACGGGAGCGAGAGTGGGCTCCACAGTTGATGTGTGTGTAAGACACGGCTCAAGATCAATTGTCCCACCAGCTTTCTGAAAATGAAATAAGATAAATGAAACATATGGGTTGTGTTCGGGTTCAACAATTCAACCGCTCAACCCATAGTGTCCAAGAAAGCTATATAAAAATGAATAAAATAAATAAGCTGTAATCCCTATTCGTCTAGGTGTATGGCGTCCCTTCTAACAAATGTGAGGCTGTGGGTTCAAATTCTTGCAAGTGCAACGTAAAGGTTGAATTTTGCTGTTCAAAAAAAGTAGGCACGTAAACGAGCCGCATGTTCAATGAACCGGTCGACGGGAAAACGAACAAACATGAACATTCACTGTTCATTTAGTTAAACGAACGAACATGAACACATGCCGCGTTCGTTCATAAGCAAACGCGAACATGTTCATTGGTGTTCAGTCATCTACGTTCAGTAATGTTTGTCCTTTACGTTTGTGAACCATTCGTGTTCTTTAGGTTCATTTATAAGCCTAAAAATAAGTAACAACATTTTATTAAAAAAAAATTCACCTTGACAATGTGGCATCGCTCTACACGAAAACTGCAACCGTAATCGATAGCCGCTCCCCATGCACGAGAACGAACATTATTCCTCAAAGTAGAAACATAACCTACATATTTACCAATTATATAACTTAAGTTTATATAAATTAAGATTTTCTAACAAAACATAACAAATGTCGGCTGCATATAAACATACAGTCTTGTGGTGGGAGGACTCTGACAGTGGCCCTCAACTCCTGAATAGCAGGTGGCGGCGGTGATGCAGTTGGGCGGCAGTAGCCCGTGTGCATTAAAACTAGATAACGAAAACAAAAAATGCCATAAGTGACAGGTATCATAAAACCGACAAATACAAGACTAAATAGAAAAAAGTCATGCAACAAAATCAGAACCATTTAAGTTCATTTGTGTTTGTTTAAGTTTGTCCGTTAACGTTTGTTGATATGTATTTAAATTTTTTACGCCCATTACAATTTAGTCTAGTTTTTATACCTTTTTAGGCCCAAACGTTGTTTGCATTGACCTTTATTGGTTTGCTAAGTTATGTTTGTTCATCTATGCTCAGTAAATCAGTTATGTTTGTTTATGTTCATGAAACGTTCGTTTATACTGTTAAAACATACAAACATAAACGAACACAAACACAAACAAGTTGATTTTCTTAGCGAATAAACGTGAACAAGAAAAACCACGTTCATTTAATTTCCCTTGTTCAATCATTTGCCCGGTTCAATTACAGGCCTAAAAGCCACAAATACAAAACTACACATACAAAAAAAACATACCTGCAACAAGATCAGAGTCATGAGTGTATACATCTGTGCCCCATAACTGCCCACCTTTAACCTGCCAATTCAGCATACAACAAAACATCAGGATAAAAAGTTTAAGATTAAATAATTTAATGAAATATCTTACTTGGCGATTTGTAGCGGTTACGTGTTCAGCGGGTATGCGAATTTCAAGAGTGGGATAACTTTTGGAGGTTTCAGATGTTTTATCAGGTACGTTGGATGACGATGATTTATGTTCATTCCATAGATTTAATAATTCTTGCACGCATTCACCAACTCGGTATATAATGGTTGACACTTCACTTTTCCCTGTGTTTAGTGTGTCAAATAATAAGCGATAAATGAGTTGCAAAAGAAGGCAAAGAAAACTAGGTTTTAAATATTTATGTCGGATTCTAGATTAGTAGTGAAAAAGCAGTATCCACTTTTGGAAGAAATAATAATAAATGATTGTCTAATATAAACAAGAAATAACACGGGAGATGCATAGATATTAGACCACTTAATATTGCTAAAAAACTTCCACTTTTATTTCAAAGAATGTGGTGGTTCAAAGAGCACCAATTGAGCGCCTAACTAGAGATTTATTTTCAATCAATGAATTATTCTTAAATTTATTTTCTTCAAGGCAATGCCCTTTAAAGCGCGTCACGTCATTCAATTTATTAGACATGTAACGATAATGATTGATACCGTTTTGTCGATTTTCAAATCTTATAAGAGAAAAGACTGACCAATATAGAAGTTAATGTAAAATATTTAGTGTAACGATCATTGGTACTCGAAAACATCACCCAAGAAAAGAAATAATTTTGCTAGCTAGAAATAAGACAAAAACCTACCTTAGAAATCAATGAGACAATCATCCGCCATTAATTTCTATACTCGGTGATCGTCTTATTTCTAGCTAGCAAATATATCATTTTTGCCAGATGTTATGTTACAATGTGCCAACGAACATTACACTAAATGCTTAATATTAATTTCTAGTGCGGTCAACCTTTTCTCTCAAAACTTAAAAGCCTTAAAAATCGCTAAATTAATCAATCATTACTGTTACACGTCTAAAATGAATCAAGCAAATGTGTTAGCCTCGCACAAGGGAGACACCCTATACTCATAAAATACAAGCTAGTTTAAGTAATATTTTCTACAGTTATTAATTTTTACCACCTAAAACAAGATATAAAATGAATATGCAAAGTAGAAACATAAGCTACATATTTCCCAAAGATATAAACTTAGATAAAACTTTCTGTGTTGTCTTAATTCAGGTTAGTTTTTGCAATCTTTTTTATATAAGGAGTACGTTTCATGACTATTTTTACCAGAAATATAAAGAGTAAAATAAACCAAAACCATGACAAAAAAGTGAGAGCAAACATAATAATATGAAGCACAAGTTAAAAAGAAAAAAAGAAATAATATGAAGCACAAGTTAAAAAGAAAAAAAGAAATACGTGCACCATGAATAACTCGAAGCTACTACCAATCAGCACAAAACATACCTGCAGACCTGCAAAAACATATATCAAATCAATTATTGTGCTACTTGAAAAATAATTAATCAACCAAGTTATATAAACAAGCATACCCGTCGTTGTCTTGAGGCCGAGATCTAAACCGAGGATCACGGTTTGCAACCTGTGGACTACCTCGAGGCCGAAGCATCCGTTTCCTCTGTTGAACACCATAACTGAAACCTTCTCTCTCCCTGTCAGCACTCCCTTCCACATCAGCGCCACCTTCCACGTCAGCACCACCTTCTACATCAGCATCTTTCTCAATCCCCCTTTCTTTAGATTCCTTATCTGGATCCTTCCAGTTTTCCATACTCTTCTGTTTTCCAAGATCCACACCTCTCGATGATGACACGTCAGCATCATCCTTCACATGTTGTGGGCCCTCTTTCTCGTTTACAACCCATGAATCCCTCTTAACATGATCTTTCACTTTATCTTTGTCTTTTACTTGTACATCTTTTCTTTCTTCCTTTGTTGGATCTTTCATACCTTCGGTTCTATCTTTATTATTATTATCATCGCCCCATTCCCGATGTTTCACATCTTTTCGTTTCCTATCCCGATCTTTGGCAAAGTCATCGCCTTTCAAGTCAACCTTGTTCTCAGAAACCGTCTCGTGAACCTCAGCATTATAATCCTTAACTTCTGCATTCGAACCTTCATGAACATTACTGCGGGACCCATGCCACGAATCCATGTTTCCAGTAGTTGTATCAGGATACTTCCATGCTCTGTGATGCTCTTTTGATTCCTTGATTACATTATCTGTCTTCACTTCACTTCTATACCCAGAATAAACGTTTCTATCATACTTTGTGTCTTTATGATCATCAACTCGAGTTGTATACCTAACATCTTTCTCAACCTTAGCACCTTGATACAAATCTTTTGATTCTGCATTCACATCACGGGTTTCAGCTTTCATATCTCTGATGCTATTATCCCTTTCTTCAACAGCATGATCGGTTTGAGAATCATTTACGGCTGACGGTAGCCTTCGGGACATTGATGTTGGAAGTAATGGTGGTCTTCTAGTATCCGGTTCGGTTCGGGGGACTTTAGGCATACGCGAATCCTGCCCGATATCAAAGGACGTGTGGTAATCACTTGGACCTGATGGATTTGGTAGTTTGGAGCTTGAACCACCGATTCCAGAGTATGATCCAGAATCATCCGGAGGATGGGAATACCTTGAAATGGAGGAATGACCTCCTGTTTCCTCGTGTGCACGCTTATTAGGTGTACCACTCATATTGATCCTGTAAAATGAACACTAAAAAGATGCACGCTTATTAGGTGTACCACTCATATTGATCCTGTAAAATGAACACTAAAAAGATGAGTTAATGATAGAAAAAACGAACAAATCATACAATCAATCACAAACCAAATGAAGCTACATAATGAGCTAGCTAATGAAGCAAATATTTCCAAAACCGACATCATATCCTAGATGATATAATGCATTTCCCATTTGTGTATATTCCTCCCTTAAAAAGGCAGATCAGTAACCACCAATGGAGATTTGCCGGAACTTACTGCGTAAAAATCGCGTTTATTTTAAGAAAACGTGAGTTGGAACACTGGATTGTCGTCAGCTCGGATCAAAATGCGACATTTTAAAAAAAAACATGTTTTTTATATTAAAAAACACATGAAATTTCACACTGCATATAAGAAACTTCAATTCCAACATTTGCTACTATGAACACATGAGCTTTTTACACTATACGCAAATAAAACTTGCATACAAACCCTAACACCTTGTATAGACTCTGATTCCATCACTGTGACTTTCGCCACAAAAACTTCAATCAATCGAGTATCCAATTACCAAAATTTTAACATATATCCACAACAATTATCCAAATCCCTAACACCTACTACCATTAAAACACAACAAGGTCCATAATTACAAACACAAAATCAACTACCATACACAATGATCTAGTCTTAACAGGTGTAAACGATCACAAACCGGTAGCAAATACAAAATAATTAGCCTAATTATCAAGCCCTAGAAAATCGTATAAATGTTGATGCAATTTGGGGGTCAGGGTTTCAAATTATTACACGCGATTAAATAATAAATAACATGGAAACAGACTGAATGTAGGAAGACTTACACAGAAATTGAATCTGGAGAGAATGAGGTAATTTGGATCGATAATAATAAAAGGTTGTGAAGTTGAAGCCGAATGAATGAATATGAATATGATGAATGAATGATAATATTATTGTTGTGAGTTTATGTAAAAGGTTATTATTAATCCATCTAGTTTGCAATACTATGTAAAAGTTGGTGTTCAACTTCAAGTGTCACAATATAGGTCCTTTTTTTCTATTTTTGTTACACACATGTTACTTTCATGACCCACTAGGTTATTATACCCGAAATATAGAAATCATCAGGTAAACACATATACGATTTCAAACGACAAGTTATTTTTTAATACGTTTTTGAGACCGCAACGTGATTTTTAACATTGGTCTGGAAAGCAAGTAAATCAGAAAATAAGCATCCAGGAAAGATTCCCGATAAGTATCCAAGAATTAGTCGGGTTTCTTCTCTTCATGGACCGAGAACAAAGTTGATTACATAAACATTCATACACCAATCTAACAGACATAGTGACTAACTGACTACGAAAATTGTGTTTACATTTAATGTGAAAAGTCTTGCACCCTATTAAACTGAAGCACGTCCAAAGCGCATTAAGAACCCTAACCAAATCGAAACCTTTTTTTAATGACATTTTTTGACTTGAATCAAATCATTATTTTTTAGAATGACTCATTTTAACCCGAACCAAATTAATATGTTCTAAAATTAACCCGTATGACCCGAACCAAATAAATACAATTTTAAAAAAGACCCGTTGAAACCCGAACAAAATCACTACCTTTTTATATTGACTCGTTGACCAGAACCAAACCGATACCCTTTTAAAATGACCAATTTTGACTTGAGCCAAATCAAATAAAAACATTTCTAAAATGATCATTTTTATAAATGAAATTGAAATATCACACTTGAAGACTATGAAGAAAAATGAAGGGTAACACATACATCGTTCTTAGCTTTTGAAATCCTTTATACCAAATGTGAATTCATTATTACTAGTTATGAAGATCCAAAAAAATATAAAGCTTCAACGACTTCAACCCACTTGAAAGTTGAAACACATGTGAACCTTTCACTTAATTTCTGAACCCTTCATATTCTTTCATTTTTCAATAGGCACTAAAACCAAACAAACTACATACAAATTGAAACGAAACTAAAACAAAACCAAAACCTAAATAAAACCAAATACCAATAAAACTAGAACAAAAACCGAAATGAAACTGAAAAACTAAAACCGATACATCTGAAACCGAACCGATACCAAAAACTGTAAAAACCAAAAGAAAAACTGAATAAAGTTAAACCCAGTTGAAACGAAACAAAAAAACAAATTTGAGCCAAAACGAAACATATTTATGAAAACTAAAGCTGAAATGAAACACAAAAATAATAATAACTACCATGAAACTTTGAAAAAAGAAAGAAACCAAACTCATTAAATTTAATGTAATTTAATATAATTTTAAATTATTTTAGTAGTAAGAAATTATGAGAACGTATATTATTTACGGTAAGGGTTATTACTTCAACAGTATAGTAGATATCTTTGTCCTTTCATATTATTTACTAGTTTTTATCCCCTCCGTATTACGGGGTTGTTTAACATAATTCTTTTCTAATGTTTATATATTTTTTGGATTTTAATTTCATTTATTATAAATAAGTTAATAATATATTTTTTGTTTGATGATGAAAGAGTTTCACATATATATAAGATGTTATAACTCAAGTTTAAAGTTATCTGGGTTTGATAAAACCCATGACCCGTTTATTTATTTTTTGTTATAAAATATTTTGTAAAATAAAGTTTTAATTTAATGTTACAATGAGTAAAAACTAAAAACCTATTGGATATCAATGAGTTCATATAATCCTAGTTTTTATAACATGAATATAAGCGAGTTCACATGGATGCATAAAAACATAACCCATATTGACCTATTCATAAATAAAGAAATCCCATCTCTACATATAATATAGATTTATATGTAGATTTTGAAGGCATATCAATCAATCAATCAATCATACCCAGTAAAATCCCACCGACAGCAGAGCTATAGGTAGGGTCTGGGGAGGGTGGGATGTAGGCACACCGTACCTCTATCCAAAGGAATAAAGAGGTGGCTTCCAGAGAGACCCTCGGCTCTAAGAACATGTGTATGAAGCAAAAAAAGGAAATCAAAGTTTAACAGTTATATAAAAAACTACTACTAATTATAATAATATTAATAAAAAGGTCACAGTTTAACCGCAATATAAAAGCTAATAATAATAATAATAAAGTATGTAAGGGAAATACCATTATGGTATGTGACCTAAATAAGTTAAGTCTAAGCCCTAAGGTATTCAATTCTCTCTAAAAATCCTTAACTTTAATTCTACTTCTCCACGAATTCCTATCCTCAACCATGTCCTCAGAGAGGTTTAGGTCTATCAAATCATGCCTAATCCTCTCATCCCAAGTCAATTTCGGTCGTCCTCTACCCCTCCTCCCCTCTATAGTAATGTTTTCTACGGATCTAACAGGATTCGTCGTCTGTCTTCTCTTTACATGTCCAAACCATCTCAATCTCCACTCTCTTATCTTGTCTGCTATGTTCGCCACCCCTAATCTCTCGCGAAGCACAACGTTTCTTATTCTGTCTAGCCTTGTGTGCCCACACATCCAACGTAGCATTCTCATTTCTGCTACCTCCATCTTCCGCACTTGTGCCTTCTTGATGGCCCAACAATCTGTTCCATATAGCATTGCAGGTCTAACTGCCACCCTATAGAATTTTCCCTTCAGATTAGTCGGGAAACTCTTGTCGCATAATATACCTGTGGCTGCTTTCCATCTACACCATCCTACCTGAACTCGGTGGGTCACATCACTGTCTAATTCCCCATCGCTCTGTACAAATGATCCTAAATACTTGAACTTCGTTACCTGCGGGACCACCTGCCCTTCAATTGTGATGTGTGCGTCTTCACTGTCGTTTATCTCACCAAAATCACAGTGTAGGTACTCCGTCTTAGATCGGCTAATCTTTAAACCTTTTGTCTCTAAGGTTGTTCGCCACTCCTCAAGCCTCATGTTTAGATCTTGTTTTTTCTCAGCAAGTAACACAATATCGTCTGCGAACATCATGCACCACGGGAGAGTCCCCTGAATCGACTTTGACAACTCATCCAAGACTACTGCAAAAAGAAACGGGCTCAACGCTGACCCCTGGTGAAGACCTACCTCTACAGGAAAGAAATCAGTATCCCCCACTGGCGCACGGACACTTGTTTCACTCCTGGTATACATATCCATAATTATCTCTATGTATTTCCTGGGCACTCTTCTACCCTCCAAGCACTCCCAGAGCACCTGTCGTGGCACACTGTCGTAGGCCTTTTCTAGGTCAATAAACACCATATGTAGATCACGCTTCTTCTCCCTATACTTTTCCATTAATCTTCTTATAAGGTGTATTACCTCTGTGGTGGAACGCCCCGGCATGAAGCCAAATTGGTTGACCGTAACCTGAGTTTCTCGTCTAAGTCTAACCTCAATCACTCTTTCCCATAGCTTCATAGTATGACTTAGTAGTTTGATTCCTCGGTAGTTACCACAACATTGGGCGTCTCCTTTGTTCTTATAGACAGGAACTACAACGCTGCTCCTCCACTGGTCTGGCATCTTACCTGATTTGAGAATACTATTGAACAGAGTAGTTAACCACATGACTCCTTCCTCCCCCAGACACTTCCACACCTCGATGGGTATGTTGTCTGGGCCAACCGCCTTAGACCTTCCCATCCTCCTAAGTGCGTCCTTCACCTCTTCTCGTGTGATCCGTCGGCAGTAGCAGTTATTCGATTGTTGTCGATGAAAGTTTGTGTTGTCATGTTCTTCTTGGTAAGCTCTCCCATTGTTAAAAAGATTGTGGAAGTAGGTTTGCCATCTTAGCTTGATGTCCTGCTCCTTGACCAGTACATGCCCATCTGTATCCTTTATGTAGATTTTGAAGGCATGATATACTCAAAACAACTCACTTGGACAATCTCCAATTTTGTCAAATGTCTCTATACCCACTTTCCACCACTTCATTACCCGTACCCGTACCCGTACCCGTACCCGACACCCACCTCGCGTACACATTCAAATCACCATTGGAGCTGAAACAACAAGTTCACGCCCAAATCATCAAAACCAACACACCCATCTCTATCCTCAGTCTCCCACAAGTCGCATCTGTTTGTGCACTCACTCCAAGCTTCCACTACGCTAGAACAATCATTAACCTCTCCCACACCCACGAAACCGTTATATGGAATTCATGTTTAAAACAATTCGCCGAGAGTGATTCACCTTACAACGCTGTTCGTTTATTTACTCGTTTACACGAAGATAATGTTTGTTTAGACGAGTTCACCATTACTTTTATAATTAAAGCGTGTACAAAGCTTTGTTTAGGTGGGCGGATGATTCATGGGGTTGTTGAGAAACTTGGGTTTCAATCCAATTTGTTTTTGCAAAACGGATTGGTGCATTTATATGTTGTTTCGGGTGAGTTTGACGATGCACGCCAACTGTTTGATAAAATGCCTGACCGAGACGTTGTCACGTGGAACATAATGATTAAGGATTTGATCAAAAGGGGGAATGTGGACGAGGCGTACGGGCTGTTTGGTAAAATGCCGGGACGAAATGTGAGGTCGTGGACCGCTATGATCATGGGCTTTGTTCAGAATGGAAAACCGAAAGAGGCGATTGATGTTTTTAATAAAATGGAGGAGGAAAACGTGTGTCCAAACGAGGTTACCGTGGTGGCGGTTCTTGCAGCGTGTGCGGATCTTTGTGCGCTTGATTTAGGGAAAAGGATTCATGAGTTTTCAGACCGAAGCGGGTTTAAACGAAACGTTCATGTGTGTAACACGCTGTTGCACATGTACATCAAATGCGGATGTGTGGAATCCGCGTGTAATGTTTTCGAAAACATGGAGCATCGAACGGTTGTATCGTGGTCGGTTATGATCCAAGGGTTAGCCGTTAATGGAAAAGGAGAAGAAGCATTGGCATTATATTCCAAAATGATTGATTCACGGATTAAACCGAACGCGGTAACGTTTATTGGGCTCTTACACGCGTGTAGCCACATGGGTATGGTGCGCACCGGTTACCAATATTTCACTAGCATGAGTAAAGATTACAACATTGTTCCACAAATCGAGCATTACGGTTGTATGGTTGATCTTTTAAGTCGGGCCGGGCTACTAAACAAAGCCCGTGAGTTTATAAATACGATGCATATTAAACCAAACGGCGTCGTGTGGGGAGCGCTTCTTGGCGGGTGTGGGGTTTACAAGAATGTAGAACTAGCAGAAGAAGCGATTAAACACCTTCTTGAATTGGATCCGCTTAACGATGGATATTATATCGTGTTATCCAACATTTACGCGGAAGCTAAACGGTGGGAAGATGTTACCAGAGTGAGAAAGTTGATGAGAGAGAAAGGGGTGAAGAAGACACCTGGGTCGAGTTCGATTTCCATAGACGATGTGGTCCACGAGTTTGTGGCAGGAGACGAGTCGCACCCGCAAACCGAAGCGATAAAAGAAAGGTGGGAAAAGTTGTTAGAACAAATGAGGGTAAGAGGTTATGTGCCTAATACTTCTGTTATTGTTCTTGATATTGAAGAGAATGAAAAGATTAAGTTTGTGTTAAGACATAGTGAGAAGTTGGCGGTTGTGTTCGGTTTGATTAATACTCGGGATGGGACACCGATTAGGATCGTTAAGAATCTTCGTGTTTGTGAAGATTGTCATGTTGCTTTGAAGATGATTTCGGAGATTGTTGATAGAGAGATAGTTGTAAGAGATAGGAACCGGTTTCATTGCTTCAAAAATGGTGTCTGTTCTTGCAAAGATTTTTGGTAATGTAATCATTCATGTTGCTTATTTGTAAAATAATAATAATAAGATTCAATTGTTCAAACATAATAATATGCATTCATTAAGAAATCAAAAAAACACAAATAAACTCAAATTAAACAAATTCTGTCTTCTTTTAGTATACTCGATAGCGGGTCTAGAAAATGGGGCAGCCTGTGACATTAATCCCGGGGGCCATGGGACATGTAGCCAAAGGACAGTGATCGGGTTTTGCCCCCCACCACTTCAAGTTGACACCCTCGTTTTGCAGAGCTAAAAACAGTAGCACCCCCATAAACACGGTCCCTACATCAAGTGCAGCCGCCAAGACATAATTATACTTCTGCCACCATTGTTTCCTGTAGTTAAACACAAAGTAGTTAAATATCATCCCGGTGACAAGCCAGCTGGCAATATTAGTCGGCGTTGCAGGCGGCATTCCGGCGAAACCGTACGATATAACGGGTATGTTAATCAACAGGATCCATTTCTTTTCTGGGAACATCTTGCTCAGTATCCATACTGGAACCGGTAAAATTGCACCGATTAGAAACAACCATACGAGGTTTCGGTACAAACCGCCCGGGCCAAATGTGACCTTGTATTTGGGGCATGTCCACGGGCTCTCGGGGTGAAGCCCGTCGATGTCACACATGTTTTCAATATTCTCCAACATCCACCATGACACCGCGAGGTTAACCGTCCCAGCAACTAGAGTTCCAACAAGCTGACAATGTATACACATGTACATTAGTGTATTGACCAAAATGAATTTGTTATAAATGGTTTAACATTAACAAAACAAACAAACCTGTGCTGTGAACATGCACCGAGGTGGGATCTTCATGTAGTGCCCGAGTTTCAGGTCGGATAAGAAATCTAGAGCATGAACGGTGCTGATTCGCCCGTAGATCTTGAAAAGCAAGCTAGCAATGGGCTTTCCGGGTAAAACGTAACCGAATATGAACTGGGCTATGATGTCATATCCCGGTTGCTGCATTATAAAACAACCCATTATTTTTAAACCTTCAAATTTTTGTATAAACCCTCCACCCTTGTTAAAAAAACTTGATTAAAATCCCCAACATTATAAAACTTTGATAAAGCCCCAAGCTCGCCTACTTAGGCTAAGCGCGTTACTTATTTAAACGTTTAATGGTACCTGGTTGGTAGTAGCTTGAATGACACCAATGGGGAGTGTAACAATAAACGCGAGTGCGAAAGCAAAGAGAAAACCCCACCATGGAAGTTGCACAAATTCCTTATATACAAAACACATAATCAAAGACAACACGATGCTCCCGATCAATAACACGAGATACCACCATTGTGGCACTTGTTCATAACTCTTCATGAGTTTGGCATGAATGTCGATTTTCATGTTCTTCACCGCAGACTTACTTTGCTTCCATATATCCCTACATGATAAAATCCAGTAAAGAAAATAAGATATTATTTTTCAGTAAGTTTTGTAAACGGTACTTTTAAACAAATAACCTTTAGTGGTAAAAGAAAGTAGAATAATTACCCGCCATGAAATAAGGCGACATGGGTTAGGGTTGCGGTGAACCTTGCGAACCCTGATCCAATGGAAAGTGCAAATATGGGACTTAAATAGAGTTTGCTGTAACTTTCATAAGCGGCTTCGTTCAAGTCAAACTGAGGGGTCAAGATTCGGGTGGTGTCATACACGTGACCGGAGTGGGTGAACAGTTTTTTTGAGAAAATCGGGAATTTTTGGGCGTCGAAAGTGTTGTATTTCCAGTAACAAAGGGGGACAATTATGTAAATGAACATGATAAAGCCGACTCCAACATTGACAATAGTAGTCCAAGGTGTGACTAATGGGCTACCGTGGTAGGCTGAAATCCCGGCCCAATTGAGAGTGAATGCACCTAGGCCTAGACCTTGGTAGCCCGACCCGATTTGCTGGGCGGTTATGCTGTTGGGCCAAGCCCAACAAACCCATGAGAAGAATGTCAAGATTGGGAAAAGATAGCCCGGAAGTGCATAATATGCGAAACTTATAAGCAGGAATATCATGAAGAACCGCATTCTTGTCATGCCTTGTGCTTTTGTTTCCTTTTCATGTAATGCTCTGAAATCAAAATAAGTTAGCCATGTTAGTTTAAATATTACACCCACTATCTAAGATAACAACCAACTTAGAATTTAAAAAATTAAAGTGAAAACATTTGCCATCGAGCCTTTAAAAACCTCCGTTTAAAAGAAGATTGCATTATCTCATAAGTAACATACACAAATTATAAAACTTTGCTTTATAACTTTTTGATGAGTTCAAAATTCCCTTTATTTGATGACGAAAACGAAATATATGACGAACACGAAAGTGACTTTCTTAGGCTATGTGTAGTGAAGGAGCTGAAGAGGTTACAAAATGAGACGTTTTGTGGCGCCCAGTCAGCAAAGTACAGGTTTTGTTTTAAGGGTGTACACACACACAATATAATAATAATAATAATAATAATAATAATAATAATAATAACAAACACACAAACAACGATAAAAACTTATCCCCCCCGCCCCATTTGTCGTCGGGGGGGGGGGGGGGGGGGTTTCCAAGCCAAAATCGCCCATTGTCGCCCACTACACACAGCCTTATATGATATAAATCTAACAATAAATTTATGAGTTTAGGTTTTGTCTAAACATGTTTGACACGTTTTTCTAAATGGTTTGTGTTCGTGCCAACCATGAATACATCGTCATGCGCAACTTTAAAGCATCAACATGCAAACAAAAATGAAATAAATTTCTTCGGGTTTAATCCGTGTCAACCCGTGAACACATCGTCGTGTATGAGTATGACGTGATTTTCGGTTCGTGCCATGTCCGGGTTCGACCCACCAACCCGACCCGTATACCCGCCCAAAACCGAAAAGAGAGACCATGCAGACAAACCTAAAGAGAGAAACTTGAGCAAGGTTTGAAGGCCACCACATCTCCACCGGATCCACCAAGTACCTTCTCAATCCCAGCCCATCCATACCCCAATACCTGCCATACACAAACAAATTAACACTATATTAATAATAACTAGAAGAGTGAGAGCGCGATGCAGCGGGAAACCGGAAACACATACTTTTATAATCATATAACAAATTTTTGGGTGTTCGTTATTTTGTTTAAAACTGTTCACGGTTGAAACCGGAGCTGACCATACATATTAAAATGTTAATTATTTACTTATTTAGCATTAGATATAATATATATTAGACATAGTTAAAATATAGTTAACCGAAGTTTTATTTAATATGAGCAAACTCGTCTATCACAACTTTAATTTAACCAAATTTTCAGTATGGTTTTTTTATAATCGTTGTTCTTGTTATGATTCCGCATTCTATTTATTCTAATAAAGTTTATTATTTATGTCACCAAAGTTATCTTTGTTCATAGTATGATTCTCTTAATAACGTATTAGTTGATGTTTAGTTTGAAGTGAATGTATATGCAGATTTATAATTCTTATTTTAAATTTTAAACTCAAATTTTTTATCGAAGTACAAACTATATCGGAACCTAATCGTTGGTAATGGTTCGGTTTAGTTGGGTTTTAATTAGAAACAGTTTAGTTTCGGTTTTCGACGACAACAAAAAATTGGTAAAGTTGGCTCATGGTTTAATTTAAAACCATCAAAAGCAAACCGCAAACACTTTTGCATATTTTTTTTTACTTCGAAAACTATAGCAATATCATACTCAAATTAAAGATAATAAAATGCTCGTTTTTATGATGCCATTTATTTTAAAAAATATTAACGTACGAAAAAGTTATGATCGTTTTAAAATCGTGGGGGTAATTGGGTTAAAAGTGAAAATAAAATAATATATAAATAAAAGACAAAGGAACAAAATTATAAGATGAAACTTGTAAGTATTTTGAAGAATTGAAAATGCACGTGAGATTTTTATGTTACAATTACATTTTTGTCCTTAATTAGTCTTGTACATAATGCGTTAATTCTTGTAAATTATTTAAAGATGACGTCTTAATTTGACCCTCTTTGATGCATTATATATAGTAATGATATTAATATGTTAAACACCACCCAATTTAATTTAACTAACACTAACCTGAGTAGTTAACACAATAATCAAAGCACAAAGAAAGCTCAAACTCTGTCTATAAAAAGTTTTCATAACCACAATGGCTCCAATCGAGTACGCGTCACCGCCACCGTACGACACGCCACAATTAGCAAAACCGTGATAATAACATGCTCTTTCATATTAAACGGACCCGGGTTCAAATTGAAACTCCGACCCAACAACTTATACTCCTTGGTCGGCAACGTGGACGCCATAAACTTCCCGATGGGCAAAACAGTAATTTGCATGAGAATAGCCGATATGGTTAAGGGCTGGGTTCGGTATGTGAAGAAAGTGTTGAGGAATATTAATATTATGCATGAGCCCACACCCAGTGTCCATGCTCGGAATGTCAACACCGGTAGTGACGTGTCGTCGGTTTCCGGCACCACCAATGCCACCTCCTCCACCGTGCACTCGGTGGGTGGTTGTTTCTCGCCGGTGTCGTTCTTAGTGGCCATTAATAATAATATTATTATTATATTATTGTATACTGACACTCACTCACTTTGTTGAATACTATGTTATGGAGTGTGATGGACTAGTGTTTTTATAGGAGGGATAAAGGAAAGCTTTTAGTTTTTAAATTATGGAATTAATTAAATTAATATTCCACTTTCTTGATATATTTTTTTTTGACATAATTACATTTATAAAAAAAATAGAATCAAGACTTTTGTATTAATGAATTGAAAATCAAATATTTTGTTTGTACGATTCAAAAACTACATGCAATTACGAGTTAACAGACTCGTGTTTGCTGGTTAAAATGGTTAATTTTTTGTTTTTTTGAAATTAAAGTTATGTTTTAGTCATATATATTTAGTTTGTGTGCATGATTAATATTCGAAGTTTTGGTGTTTTTATATTAATTTTTTACTTATTTAAAAAAGTTTAATGGAGAAAATACTGGAGTAAAATTGTACTATAAAATTAGTTGATATAAAAGTCAACAGGAAATTAATTTTTTAACTAAAGAAATATTAATGTGGGTGGGAAATGGGAATGTGTAGTTACTTTCAAAGGGTTGTGAATATCACAAGTCTACACACTCTCGTACCAAACATTTTTAAAAAGATTTCCTACGTGTCCGCATGGGCCCAATGTCTTTCAATCTACGTGTGATTTTTCTGCCAGGTCCACTGACACGTAGATCACCCACGTGTGAAGCTAGTGTTAATCACGCAATTTTCATGAGCAAAAGGAGTAAATTCTTTGCATATCTTATTACTAACATATTTTTTCATATTAAGATGTATCTAGATGTGACATTAACATGGGAAAATTGGTGTAGTTTTAACTTTTAATATAGTTGGGGGGTGCGGGTAGCTTTGGTTCGTGAGGAGTGTACTTGGGTGGATTTTTGTTGTAATTGGTGATACTAGCAACTTGCTAGTTGCGTTGTAATTTAGTTGTTATATAGTAATATTTTCGTTTGCCGTTCAAAAAAAAGATGTATCTAGAAAATAATCGATGTCCCATTAATTGATTCAAATAGATTAGCTGGTTGAAATCTTGGTAATAGCGTACAATACACTAATAGAAATAAATTAAATTTTAAATACTATAGAGGTTTTCGGGTTTCAGGTTTATTCGTGATTCGGGTTTCAAAGTTTTAAATCTAAACCCGAAACCAAACCCAAATCCCTAACGATTTTTTGGATTCGGATAATTCAAGTTCAAGTTGGGTTATTTGTGTTTATGCATCTATAAAAAAATTGAAAATATAATACTAAAACTAAAACAATATTTTATTTTTTTCTCTTAACACATGTAAATGAATAATTAAGTGATAAACAAACATGACCCGATAATATAATCCAAAAATAGTAAAAGGTAACAAAGTTCAATTATCAATGTTCTATTTGGTGTCATTTATTTGTGTTTATTTAAGACCATCCGTACACTGTTCCCCCGACTTTTTTCCTTTGGCGTTCTCGAAGCGCGTTTTGTACAAAACGCGAGTTCTGCTCGAGTTTTAATAAAATTGTGAGTTTGGAGAGGAGAGAAAGGAGAATATATGTAATTATTGCAAGAGAGCTGTGGTATTTTGCTATTACATCACTTTTTATAAAACTCTTCATTACTAACAGGGATGCCACATGATGCAAATGTCCAAGGGTAGACATTTTGACTAAACATGGTCTAATGTGTAGCATTATGATATAAATCTCCAAAAACTTCTACAAATCAAATTTTATATGTTAATACATTACACTTAAAACTAAATTTGAATTTAAAAACTAAACTTGCATGTTTTTGACTAATGAAATGTGCCTCAATATTTAAAAAGGGGTTACAAGAATACAATATAGATAGGTAAACAACACACCAAATAACAACAATATTTGATATATGGAATTTTTTTAAAACAACAATCTTTACACTTAAATACCATCTAACCTTGCATTTGCAAGAATTTGAACCCACGTCACTTAATTTTGCACGGGACAATCATCATACCACTAAATCATCAAGTTATTGACTGATATATGATGAATTGCAACAATAATAATCGACAATGCTACTAAGTGGTTAATACGTCCACATAAGTTGGACGTGGTGTTCAACGTAGCATCGTGTGAAGGATAATCTCTAGTCATCATGCTAGTAATTTGAAGACTAGTGGGAATGTAGCTAGAACACATAATTTGAGCATCAATCATGTCTCAAATAAAGTGTAAATAATCTCTAAATGTTTGGTGTGCCTATGAAAAAGTGGATTAGCTACAAGGTACGTGGCACCAAGCTTGTCACACTACAAGATGGGTTGACTAGTCAGAGTGATATTACATAATCAACGAAGATTCTCCAGAGTAGAATGAATCTTGATGATGCCGTAATAATCTGCAATGTTTTATAACAATTCAGTTACATGATGACACTATACAAATCTATAGTCTCTATAGAAGTGATAACATAAGTAAACTTTTTAGACATTTACTAGATTATGAACACAATTATTTAAAGCTAAAACAAACAGAAACCAAGTCTTACATACAATAACTAACGATTATGAAACAATTAAATGATTCTAGAAAGCAAATAACATTGATAATTTATGGTCATGCATGCTAGTTTATTTTTGAAGGTAGTTATAAAGTTACATACCACCAAGAACTATACAAACACGCTATTTTTTTTAAATTTTTTTGTGAGGATAAACGTTACGTGGGCTCCTAAGTAGTTGGGAGCTAGCCTAAGTCCATTCCAGAAGAAGCATGTATAGAAATGCTTACTAGTCAAAACGTTGGTTGGGATCCGAGAGCTCTTAAGGGTGGGTATAATAAAATCACATGATACTACCGAAAAACCCTCGATAGGTCAAAATGGGGTGGGTCGGTTTGTGATTGAACCGACAAACATGTTCGGTCGGTTTAACCGAGTCACAAATTATTATTAGTTTTTATTTATATTATATGTTTGAGGATAAGAAAATGTTTTCATTGATATGACGTTGGGTTCAAAATAATATGACTTCAATTGAGTGAGAAGAAAACCAAAGGACGGATTCTCATTAAATAAAGTCAAATCAAACCACTAAAGACCCACCCTCCTATTTTCCCGCTCAACGATCATCTTCTCCACAACACACACACAAACCTGCAATTTTTTCAAACTCTTTATATTTTTTCTTCGGAGGAACCAGTTGCAAGAAAAGAAAGAAAATTAAGAAAGAAAGAAAGAGGGGATTGCTAATGGAAAACGCCGCTAATAGCCCACAACACCTGCTGAGATCTTCGCAGATTATGATGGCTGCCGGAAAGGACTGATTCGTGCTTTAACGACAGGTACGTAGTTCATTTATCTCTCCACTATAACCCTGTTAATTATTATTATTATTACATTACTAACCCTAATAATTATTTACCCAAATTTGAAGAAGTTCTTGGTTACTAGAATCTAAAATAGTATTAGTTATTTGTTTGCTAAACGTTGTGTTAGAGACTAGCAGTTGTAGATTCATTTTAATTTACAAAGGAAGTCAGAGATAATCTATGTCTTTATGGACTCCTGGATCGCACTTGGAATGTTTGTCGTCCCACTAAGATTTTGCCCCACCTGATTGCTGGGATGTGCTTTGCAACTAAGGAAAGACTCGGTTGGCATCGCGAGATTTCGGCTCACTCCGACGCATGGCTATATGCTCTTGCGTTTTACCATGGTGTTGTCCTTAATGCAGTCGGAAAGTTAGAGAAACTTTTGAGACAATTTTGTATTTTATTATATATAACAGGCGTGTTCTTTTTTGTTTTATATAGGAGCGAGTTGTTTCGGGCGGTTAACGGTGTGCTGACCGTGAGGGAGACGACACGACAAAAGGAGGGCTCAAAACGTAAGAATCTTTATTTTATTGGTTCGTTCGGTTTGGGTTCGGTATGACTAGTTCTTGTATGTGCAGCAGAGAGACTTGTTTTTTGTTTACTTGGCAGAGCCTAGCCGTTGCTAAATATGTGGAGGGCAGGGGGCGAGTTTTTGATTGTGTGTTCCACGTGCGTCAAACGCAGCCATGGCGGGTGTGTAGGATTTACGCTCGACGAGGCTGGGAGTCTCTTCGTGTATGAGTGCGCACTTTGTGCTATCAAGTGCGCGGAAGCTCGCGCACAACAAGTACACATCCTTTCAATCTATCCGGGTCGGATCTGGGTCAATGTTCTTTAGATATGAAGATGCATACAACCACATCCCATCTTCTCCAGATCGTCAAATATAGAAACACATGAGAGAAATATACATTGTGGTGGTGGTTTATGGGGAGAGGCGTTTCTAGCACATAAACGACTATCATCATGGTAATTACTCTGTGCAAACAAGTGTGTAAAGCACAAGAGAGATAATATAAGTTTAGAGAAAGGGGGGGGGGGGGTGGCACCCACCCTAGTGAAGATGGATGCAAATTCTTGTATTTATAGGTGAAGAGGTATGTACCCGCCTCAACACAGAGCAAGGCGGGTCAACCCACAAGATAAACACATTATGAAGGCACAAAGCCAAAACCTATGCGCATGGCGCATACAAAACATGCTCAGGCATCATATGCCCAGGCACACATATGCGCGCGGCGCATATCACATGCTCGTGCATATCACATCTGCCCAGGCACACATATGCTCGCGCATCACATATGCGCGCGGCGCACCAGCGCGCGGCGCATATCACATGCTCGTGCATATCACATATGCGCATGAAATATCTGCGCGTGAGAATAAAGAGAAGACCTCGCGCATCCTCAGGAGGGGCGCATATCACACGTGCACATAATCAACCTCGTCCTTATCCAAATCAGGATTAGGGCAACCTTGATTGTGCACGTCAGACAACCTTCCAGAAGGCATCTTTTTAAGGAATAAGGATATGCTGATGTTGACAGCTGCTAAATGAAAGGTGGACAGCTCAGCATGACTCATGGGTTACCACGTGATCATAACCAATGAAAAAGCACCAGGTGTCTCCAGGGACACGTGGCGCAAATCGATTGGAGGAGGCCAACAAAACCCTAATTTGGTCTCAGCTCAATCAGTGGAAACCCTAGCACTATAAATACATCATAACGTACACAGTTACGGACCAGACATTGATTCACATTGAAGCATATTCAATCACACAATCATACAGAGTAACAGAAAGTATTCAGCATTTTAGGCAATACTCTCCAAATTCCCTTACTCTCACATTATTATCTTCTCCTACACCATACTTATTATCACGCCGGAGGGTTACCCCAAAGAGGACCCCCTCTGTCCCTTTCTGAGGGGTAAGTAACGGCGCTGTTCATTTTGTAGGTGGAAGAACACTGATCCAGAAGAACCATCGGTGAAATAGTATAATCACACCCGAGGAAAATAGATCTGCTACCAGCGAGTAGATCCACGTTTCTTCAATAGGTGAAAGTTGAGTTAACCCTAAAAGCTGCATTATGTTGAACAGATTGTGGATTATACATCGGGACGTAACGTTAATTGTTTATCGCACGATAACACTATTAAAATGACAATATTTATTCATTTCAGTTATTAGTGTCACAAAATAAACGTAGCTCGAACATGAAAAAAATAAACAATAAATGAAACAAATATGTATTTTTCAAAATTTCGGTATTGGTACGGTACCGATACCATATAAAGACGAACATTTTGTTATGATTACCAGTACACGTACCTATATCGCCTTACTGAACCAGTACCGTGTATTGTATTTGATGCCCACTTTTTCCAGAAACCAGTATTGATATTTTGGTATCGTGTACGTATCGGTGCCAACTTTTTCAGAAATTCAATATTAGTATTTCCGGTACTAGTACCTGTACAATATCCCTACATGATAGTGACACAAAACAAGCAAATGAATTTGACGGCAAAAGTAAATGTAAAGAAATAAATCTTTATAAAATCCCTAGTTTGTATCATAAAATCCTTAACTTTTCTACAGAACACTAGATAAAGGAACAAGATAACAAATCAATAGAAAATTCTAAAGAATCAAACTTTTAAAGTTGCATTTCAATTATATAGAATTATTTATATTTAAAGAAGTTAAGGCGTGTTTTGGATGCCGGTAATATGGTAACATATAGAGGGACATAGATATGTCGTAGGTATCGATGTCACGTGATACCGGTGAAACATAATTATATATACTTTTTATGCCTTAAAGTGGACTGATACAATTTATTTTGGATGATAAAGCATGTATTTGTGTTAGTGATAGGTTATTCCTTCAAAACCTAAATCACTTCATATTATCCTATTTTTCAAATATTGGATTTGGTTTAGATCATCGATGCATACTTCCGATCCTTTTATGAAATTTGATTTAACAATTGTTGAATATTTTCTACAAATTTTGTTAGATTGTGTCCTACCCGTATAATCAAACTCGATAAAGCAGATAATAAACCTCTATAAATTAATAATGTTGGAATTGTAATATTTTATTAATTTAGCGAGATAGTATTATATGGATAAATAATAAATTATTAATTTAAAGAGTTGGATTATATTCGTGAGCAACTCTCAAACTAATGCATCGACCTTTAATTTGGCCGTCTCGGCTTGGAGAAGTGTGAAACAAGAGTCCATGCAAATTGCTTTCGACATTGTAAATTTGTTTGGCTATTCCAACCGGCTCAAATGATTTAAACGATGTAAATTCTGGAGGAGACATTCGTGAGCTTAAGAACTTGATTACGGGAATGCATTATCGGCACATAATGGATGTGAATGAGTTGTTGGATTATCTGGGTGAAAATAATGAATGCTACGAGGTTCAAAGCATTGAAGAAATCATGGCGGATACCATTCAAAATCTGGTTGATGATGAAGTTGATGATTCGGTACCTTTGGAACTGGTCACTAGGAAAGAAGCATTGCAAGGGGCAACAACTCTTCACAACTTTTTGTTGCAGTCAGATGCGGATCCAGAAAATTTTGTTACGAGAGGCACACATGAAGCGGGTAAAAAATGGGTGGGCAATCATTATGGAGGCCTAAAACGAAATGAACTTTCGGAGGCCTTTTAAATTTTTTTAATGAAATTTCAATATATTTTGTTAATATCGAGACAAAACTTATTTTTAAAGAAATTGTTAAGGGTTTTTAAATGAAAACCAAATAACTTAGTTTGATTCTATATAAATATATCTTGATTGTTTATTTCACATGCATGATAATTTTTGTGCATTTAGTTTTATTGAAAATGTGAAAAACTCAATGTGTTGATCTTGTAATGAACATTATGGAGCCTAAGGGATCATGATTTTGTTCTTGTCCATAGAGATGCTCATGTTAAAAGATCATGTGTTATTCTTGTTTAATCACATTTCCATTTTGTTTTAGGGACTGGATTAAATAATGAAATTTGCCTCAGTATTTGACAAGGGGTTACAAGAATACAAGATAGACATGTAAACAACACACCAAATAACTTAACAATATTTGGTATATGTGTATTTTTTAAAACAACAATCTTTTACACTTAAATACCATCTAAACTTGCATTTGCAAGAACTTAAACCCACATCATTTTTATGTGTGCGAGGCAATCATCATACAACTAAACCACCAACTTATTGACTGATATATGATGAATTGCAACAATAATAATCGACAATGCTACTAAGCGGTTAATACGTCCACATAAGTTGGACGTGGTGTTCAACGTGAAGCTCACTACTAGAAAAAGACATGTTTTTCTACAATTGAATTTGTAGGAAATTTGTTGGAAAATCCAGTTTCTAATAGATTTCCAACAAAAAAAGTTACGTTAGAAAAACACATGCTTGAAAATCGTTTTCAACCGTTTTCCAACAAATTTTCTTATAAAATTGCTACAAAACATGTGGTTGTAAACTTCCTACAACTTTCCTACAAAAACTATTTAGAGTTAACATAATGTTTATTAGATAATATTGTAGCAAGTTTTTATTGGAAATCTGTTGGAACTACTTGTCGTAGAAAATTTTTGTGAGAAAATGACTTGTTTTCTAGTAATGAAGCATCGTGTGAAGGATAATCTTTGGTCATCATGCTAGTAATCTGAAGACTAGTGGGAATGTAGCTAGAACACATGTGTTAGAGCATCAATCATGTCTCAAATAAAGTGTAAATAATCTTTAAATGTTTGGTGTGCCTATGAAAAAGTGGATTAGCTACAAGGTATGTGGCACCAAGCTTGTCACACTACAAAATGAGTTAACTAGCTAGTCAGTGATATGACATAATCAACGAAAATTCTTGAGAGTAGAATGACATCTTGGTGACTCCATAATAATCTACAATGTTTTATAACAATTCAATTACATGATGACATTATACAAACCTATAGTCTATCTGTAGAAGTGATAACATAAGTTCACATGGTTTATAACAGTTAACAAATTGTATATATATAGTACGATCTTTTTTCTTGAATTGTTTTGTTATGTTATCAATTGTTAGTTGCTTAACCTGTTACATGGTAAAGTTCATCATTCTCGATAGACTTTATGATCTCTCATCTTATGGTTCACCATTTGTTAACTGTTATCAAGAACACAGCCATGTGAACTTGAGAAGTCGTCAAATCAAACAAGAGTGTACTTCTTTCATCTAAATACTTTAGTCCTAAACGTGTCAAACATTTCCATATGAATAAATGTAATGGTTGCTCAACTGAAAAGTAAAACACACCTCTTACTTTTGAGACTTTATGTCGCTTTTACTTATCACATGAGGAACACACTATCATTAACAATAACATGCACTTCATAATACGTAACTCATAAGTCATAACCAGCTCACCGTGAGAGTGCTTATCAATATTCATTTAGTTTCACAGAGAACCTCTATGTCACAGCTAGGTAAGTTCAGCAAAACCTACCTACACTAGAAACATATCTCCAAATTCTTATCGTTTGTGTTTATCTACGATACATAAACATTGTCGTGCGAACATAGTTACCTTGATTATTATACCTTATATTTATAATACCTTATATTTATAAGACATATGTTGCTTCATTAAAATTGTATTAGAAAATTAATTTAATTAATTTTCGTTACAAATTTTAATGCAACCAACAGGAGCGTATTTTCAGTTGTTTTGAATTTAAAACATCTTAACTGTTGTGATAACTACAAAGCAGTTATCATTGTCCCTGTCTCAAACCCTAATATAACGTAGTTTGAGCATACGATACAATTGCTAGTTCATCATAACACACACAAAATCCACACTTGATTCTTGCTCTCAAATCCGAGTTTCATCCGATCAAAATATCTAGGAACCACAAATAATTTTGATCTGATGGTGTTTACATGACTCTCAGACATCCAAAGATAATTACGCATCACATACTAGCCCCATCACCACATCAGTACACTCCACACTTGTTAACTCAAAGTCTCTTAACCGTTCATATCATCTACATATTTTAACACTTGCTAGTGGATAGGTTGTTTTAGAGTAGGCAAAAGACTTAACACATAGGGGGTGTTTGGGATTCCTTATTTTTCTCTCCTTATAACTTATGAAATTGAATAAGTCCTTTTTTTTCCATTTTAGTGTTCGGGAACTTATAAGAATTTATGGGTTTCTCCTTATTTATAAGCTTAAAAGATGGGTTTTGAATAAGTTGGGATATCCTAACTTATCTCCTTATATGTTTTGAAATACCCTTTCCACCCTTATTCCATCATATCCTACACTTGTATAAAACTAAACACTTTTAAAAAAATAACTTATTAACTTATATTAATCCAAACACTTTTTTTAAAACTCCTTATCAAATAATCACAAAACCTTTTATACTTATCACAAAGAGTTCTTTTGACTTTAAATAAGGAATCCCAGCCACACCTAGAGATGGCCAAAAAAACCGGTTGGGGAACCGGTTTACCGGTTTAAACCGGAAACCGGTTTTTACGAAAACCGGTTTTTTAAAAACCGGTTTGACCGGTTTAGAAACCGCCGGTTCGTCTTTCGGTTACAAGTTCTAGATTCAAAACCGGTTAACGAACCGGTTAATGGAAAAACCGGTTTTTTTTATTAACCGGTTATGGAAAAACCGGTTAACCGGTTTATAAAAAAACCGGTTTTTTTTTATTAACCGGTTATGGAAAAACCGGTTAACCGGTTTATAAAAAAAACCGGTTTATAACGGCTATATGACCGTTTTTTTTGTTTTTGGACCGTTTTTTTTTTTTACCATTTTACCCCCACAAACATCTATATATAGTTTAGGTTGGGTATTGGTTAGATCACACTCGATTATACAACTCCAAACGCTCTAAACGTTTATTTCATACGCGATTATTTTGTTATCTCACGCTCAATTATACCACATTACCACTCCATACGCTCTTATTTCGTAGGCGTTTATTTCATACTCGAGTATACCACTCTTATTTCGTAGTCGATTATCATGGCCTCCCAAAGTGCTGCTTCATCCGTCAACATGGGTGCCTCGAACACGGGAGAAACGGTCGTTCGGGTCATCCCCACGAAACGAAACCATGATGTTTGGCAACATTTCGACCTATGCGAAATGTCTAACGGTAGCCAAAAAGCTCGATGCAAACATTGTTTGAAGTTTTATGGCAAAGATGCAAACTCCACTTTAAAAGCGCATGTACAAAGGCCCTTTTGCAAGGCCTTGAAGGACGAATCGGGAAGTAGTTCGCAGCCGGAGATGACGAATCAAGGAGCGGTGTTTACGTACGACGTTGAAGCGGTACGTCAACAGTTTTCAAACTTTGTGATTCAACAAACACTTCCTTTCAACCACTTCGACAACCCTCAATTCACGGAGATGATGCAAAACTATGTTCAACCACGCTACCAACACGTAAGTCGTTCGACCCTTAGAAGAGATTGTCTTAAAGCATGGAAAAACGCTAAATCCGAACTAATTTCATACTTTTCAAACTTACAAACTGGTGTAAACTTAACAACGGATGTGTGGTCGGTACCTCATGGTTCGCCCGACTCATACATTTGTGTGACGGCTCATTGGGTTGACCCCGAGTCGTGGCAAATGATGAAACGAACCGTTGCGTTTCAATTGTTTGATTACCCGCACACGGGTAGAAATATTTTTCAAATCTTGGATAAAGTCATTCGACAATACAAGATTGAACATAAAATCTTTTCAATTTCGTTTGATAACGCGTCCAACAATACGGCCGCGGTTGGCCATTTAAAATTAAAGTATAAACCTATTTGTGATGGAGCGTTTTTTCATAGCCGATGCATTGCACATATTATCAACTTGGCCGTGCAAGATGGGTTAAACGTGATCGAAACGCAAAGAAACAATTTTAAAAGAATGTTACGAGATGTTTTTAGCAACAATAAAACATTTTCAAGATACAAAAAATTTTGTGTAGAAGCTAATTGTCAATGGTTGGGGCCAAATTGGGATTGTCCAACAAGATGGAACTCGACTTGTAATATGTTTGAGAAAGCCATCCAACAAAAAGAATCATTAATTGCGTTTCATCAAATTTTGTCAAGTAGGGGTAAATGTGCACCGTACGATCCTAGAAACTGGTTATTGATTGAGATCGTTACGGAGGTCCTTCAAATTTTTAAATCTTGCACAACTAGTTTATCCGGGGTTTACTATCCAACAAGCCCCATTGCTTTACCAAAAATTGTTGTCATGTGCACAAAGTTGAGTGAACTTCATTGTAGGGGTGCACCTTATTTTGATATGGGTGTAAAAATGAAAGAAAAATTTAGAAAATATTTTCAAGAACTACCCGCTGTTTTGACATGTGCTGCTGCGTTAAACCCTTGCATCAATGTTGGTGGTGTTGAAGCTTTAATAGAAAAAATTTGTGATGAGCTAGGGTTAAACGACGATCAAAACCCCTATTATAGCCAAACTTTAAAGAATGCTTTCAACACCACCTTGTCAAACATGTATGATGTCTACCTTACAAAATACGGGTCGTCTTCCCAAATTCATGACTCGTTAAGAGCTGTTGCCCAATCCCAATCCCAAACCGACCTTGAAATGGGGATGTACTACATGATTTGGGAAGACGCCGGTAAACGTCAAAAGGTAAACACCCCAAGCAGTGAACTTGGAAGGTATGGTGGTACCAACTTTGTGAAACACATGACTCCGGATGAATTTAGAAGTCTTGATTTGCTGGCTTGGTGGAGAGGTAAGGAGGATGAGTTTCCAATCCTCGCCGCCATGGCCAAAGATTTACTAACGGTCCAAGCTTCCACGGTAGCTTCGGAGTCTGCTTTTTCTGTTTCTGGCAGGGTTATATCGATTAGGAGGACTCGACTCACTGCACCAGCTATAGAGATGTCGATTTGCTACAAGGATTACTTGGACTCTTTAGATAGGGCACAACATCAACGCTCACTCGAGGGGGAAATGGAGTATGAAGCGGGCTTGTATGAAGACGAGGTCAATGAAGGACACACTCAACCAATGACCGATGAAGAAGCCGCGTACGACGATTACCTAAGAAATAGCTCGGGATCGGGTAGCGAAGAAAATTAGTTAAAGAAACAGCAAACATGGAGGCAAATCATGAGTAAGAAACAGCAAGTTGTTCATGTAATCGTGTCTAAGCATTCTTTTTCCTAATATGTGCTCTTATTTACTTGTTGATTTGGATTTTTCTAATTTAGTTAAAGAAACAGCAAACATGGAGGCAAATCATGAACAAACTGCGATTGGGAACAACAGGAGCATCTGCTAGTTCACGATTTAATGTTTGTATTTTTGAGTTAAATCATGAACAACAGTTCTTGGCAGAGATTTCTTCAGTGTTAATGATTTAATGTTTGTATTTTTGAGTTACGAATATGCGATAACGATTTAATGTTTGTATTTTTAATGTAAAAACTATAAATGAAAGTTATGTGTTTTTAATCTTTGGTTTGTTGAAAACACATTCACCAACACACACTCATACTCATCTTCCAAGCAAAGAACCCTAACAACGAAAGCAAAGAATGGCTTCGGTCAGTCCGTTTTGCCTTGTAGTTACCGGTTTGCCTTGTAGTTACCGGTTTGTTTATACTGTGAAAAAATAATGGTCTTCATTAAGTACAAAATATAAAAAACAAATATTCGTATTTGAAACCGCGAAATTTAAAAAAAAAAAAAAAAAAACGGTTAACCTAAAAACCGGTTATTAAAAAACCGGTTAATAAAACCGGTTTATTAACCGGTTCTAACCGGTTTCTAAACCGGTCCTAACCGGTTAGACCGGTTAGGGTTTTGACAGAAAAAAACCGGTTATTAACCGGTCCGGTTATTAACCGAACCGGTTTTTTTCCGGGCCAAAAAAAACCGGTCCGGTTAATAACCGAACCGGTTTTTTTTTAAAAAACCGGTTTGTGCACCTCTAGCCACACCCATTGAAAGCAAGCACTCGTATAATAATTAGATTCTTAACTTATAGAATGGGCCTTTTATAGCCCAAATTCCAACACACTTTTAATTTGTTATTATTTACTAACAACGTTCACTGCGGGAGAGAAGTTTCTTGAAACAAAACCACACCACCATAAAAACCAACCAACCAACCAAACTCACCAATTGTTAACTAACGAAACCATGGGTGTTGATTACTACAAGGTTCTTCAGGTCGATCGCAACGCTAAAGACGATGACTTGAAGAAAGCTTATCGCAAACTTGCCATGAAATGGCACCCCGATAAAAACCCTAACAACAAGAAGGACGCTGAAGCCAAATTCAAAACCATCTCTGAAGCTTACGATGTACGTCTTTCTGTTTTAATTGTTTCATTCAATCGATTCGTTACAGATCGGATGCCAATTCATTCGATTTCAATTTAACCCTAATTTTGCGATTGAGTAGTGAATTATGATTATTTGATTTGTTATGCTAGGATTTTGAAATTGATTAGGTTTTGAGTGATTGAACAGTGAATACTGATTTATGTGATTTGTTATTTTAGGGTTTTTTAATTGGTTGATTAAATTAGTTATAATTTGGATTTAATTTTGGTTTTTAGTGATTGAACAGTGAATACTGATTATGTGATTTTTTAATTTAAATTGATTGGTTAATTTGGTGATAATTTAGGTTTTGAGTGATTGAACAGTGAACACTGATTAATGTGAAATTGGTTGATTAATTTGGATTTAATTTATTAGGTTTTGAGTGATCCACAAAAGAGGGCAATTTATGATCAGTATGGTGAGGAAGGATTGAAGGGGCAAGTCCCGCCACCGAGTGCGGGCGGGTTTTCCGGAATGGACGGTGGTTCGACGACGTTTAGGTTTAATCCTCGCAATGCGGACGACATATTCTCGGAGTTTTTCGGGTTCTCGAGCCCGTTTGGAGGGATGGGGGATATGGGTGGGTCTCGGGCAGGGCCGGGAGGGCATTTTTCAAGGAGCATGTTTGGTGGTAGTGATGATATATTTTCTCAGTTTAGAGGTGCTGGTGGCGGTGAGGGGTCCAGTATGCCGCCGAGGAAAGCGGCGGCGATTGAACGCACATTGCCGTGTAGCTTGGAGGATTTGTATAAGGGGACCACAAAGAAGATGAAGATCTCGAGGGACGCCACTGATGCTACCGGGTAAGGTTTTATTGTAATCACGGTCTCAAAACGTTTATTCTCACATTCTACATTAACATCGCTGGCGATTACGTTATCACATTGTACATCAACATGTGTCTACTAATAATTTGCTTTTATAAACAGAATTGATGGAATCTTCCAAAATTAGCCAAATTACAAAGTTGATGAATATGATCAATGTTAGTCTAGGAATGTACATCTTTCGAGTTGTGCAATTAAGACTGACCTTTTAAAGTATTCTTGAAAGTGTTGTCGATCTTTATCTAGTTATTTATAAGTGTTACAGTTAAGACAACCTTTTCAAGAGAAAGGGTGTCTTAATTGTAACACTTAATGATAACAAATAAAGGTCCACAATATGTTCAAAAATAACTTTAAAAGGTTGCCTTAAATGCAAAACTTGAAAGATCCACATTTCTATACAAACATCGATCATATTCATCAACTTCGTAACTTGGCTAATTGTGGAAGTTCCATCAAATTTGTTTATAAAAACAAATTATTACTAGACACAATATGATAAAGTATTGGTTACTAACCGTGATAACCACCATAATAGTAGGATGTTGATTAATGGCCCACGTTGATGATGATAAATGACAACCTATGTTATGACATATATAGAAAGCACCGTAACCAACGACGAAGCATAGCTTGCGCAGTTGTTTGCAATATTTTCCCTAACTTTCAACAATATTGAATTACTTACCAAACACTCCAGTGTTGTACATGATGAGTTAGTCTTGTTGGGCAGACTTGAACATGATAAATGGGAAACATTATCAAACACGAGTTTCTTTCTTAAGAACCCTAACAGCTAACATACATTAGATATTTAGATTTTGTATTTAATGCATCATAACATAGCGGGAGATGGGGGTAGGGTACTAGGTCATATTTTGTACGGGTTGAAATGGGCTTCGTTCGGTTTACCCACAAAGACTTTTTTCTTCTATGTTTTTAGAACAAATTAATGCATTAATGATGAATACAAAAACAATATTACTGCAATATAATTTTATCGTATAAAATGATTCTGTATTTGTTACTAACAAGTGATATATTTTTCTTCCAATTAACTAGAAGCAGGAGGTAACATTGAAGGGAAAAAATGCACTAAATGATAACCAAGTTTCATAATTGTTGCATTATAGTAAAATTGGAAAAAAAATCACAAAATAGTAACCAAAATTCATGTATGTTTTCATTGGCTCGCCTAAATAATAATAAAGTTTTATATGCATCTTTTAACATTTATAAAAAAATTACATAGGCTTGGAACACCTTATGATAGACTTGAAAGTTGAGTGGCTTTAGTGGAACGAAAATAGAGTGACCTTAGTGGAACACTTGGTTACTACTTTGTGAAGTTACCCCCTTTTTTTATAAGAGACCCACTAAAAATGTGAAAAAAAGCAACCAGATTTACCAATATTATATAGGAAAATTGGATTTTAATAATCCCAACTTAATGCATTTGGCCGATAGTAATCCCAACATTGAAAATAGCTGTCACTGGTCCCAACTTTCACCTTATTTGTTTTCATTGGACCACCATTAAAAAAAACTTAACGGCGCCCTAAGTTTTTTCGAAATTTCAAATTTATATTTTAGGGCTTTTGATCGAAATGAGGATACGAGTCGATTAATGTAAAACTTACCTCCAAATGGTGGTCCAAACGACTAAAGGATGCTTCAATTCCGGTGTTTAAACTTTTAATTAACAAAAATCAAGATGTTTGAAGCGCCATTTCAAGTTAAGTCTAACATCCATCGATTCACATTCTCATTCCGATCAAAAGCCCTAAAAAATCAATTTGAAATTTGGAAAAAACTTAACGTCGTTAAGTTTTTTTTAACGGAGGTTCAATGAAAACAAATAGTGTGAAAGTTGGGATCAGTGACAGCTATTTTCAAAGTTGGGATTATTATCGGCCAACTGCATTAAGTTGGGATTATTACACTCCAATTTTCCTATTATATATACTGTTTGAAATTACCACCTCTAATCACATGACTGGCGAAAGTAGATTGCTTTAAATCTCATGAGTTTCTCATGACTCATAAGTCATAATACTTGTGTAATTGTGACTGTAGGAGACCAACCACAGTGGAGGAAATTCTTACAATAGAGATCAAACCCGGGTGGAAAAAGGGTACAAAAATAACATTTCCTGAAAAAGGAAATGAGCAACGAGGTGTAATCCCTTCGGATCTTGTTTTCATAATCGATGAGAAACCGCATGCAGTTTTCAAGCGGGATGGAAATGATCTTGTTGTCACACAAAAGATATCACTAGCAGAAGCTTTGACCGGATACACTGCCCAACTCACAACTCTTGATGGCCGAACCTTAACGGTCCCGGTTAACTCGGTAATCAGTCCAACTTATGAAGAAGTGGTTAAAGGTGAAGGTATGCCTATACCTAAAGAACCCACCAAAAAGGGTAACTTGAGGGTCAAGTTTAACATTAAGTTTCCTACAAGACTCACTCAAGAGCAAAAGACCGGGATCAAGCGATTGTTGACTTCTTCTTGAAGAAAGAAGTCAACAAACGTTTCGTGTTTTTTTTTTGGTTTTTGTTAAAGAGTCATTTTAGAGTGTTTATTTTTTAAATGAATGTTGTGGTGGTATTGTAAGTTATTGAGATTTTGTTATTGAGATTTTGGGTTTAGGGTTTAGGGTTTAGGGTTTTAAGTTATTGAGATTTTGTTTTGCATTTGTGGTGTTGGATAACTTGCCATACCCCTCCTTATTTATGTATTGGGCATTTGAAATGTCTGGTTTCAGAATTCAATGCTACATTTGTGGGAGTTTAGTGTACAAGCTCATGTTATTTCGTTCTTACAAATGCTTTGATATACTAGACAGTTATTTGGTCTCATTTGGTAATTGATACTTGTTACCTTTTGAGGTTGTTTGTATTTATTTGAGGTGGAGTTCAGGGTGGTTTAAGAAAGCTGTTTTAAGAAAACTACAGCGAGATTAGATTTTTTTTTAAAGACGTTTGATATGTTTTTTTTGAGATGTTTGTTGCTCCTTTATGCTCTTTAGGGTGTTCTTTTTTAGTTTGAAGGTCTATTTAAACTCATAGAGATGATTGTTACAATGTGACTCGTATCATAGTGATCATTGTTTGTCGTTTCACTAATATAACAATGATAATCACTTTTGTCTTACTAATATGGTAAAATGATCATTAGATTTCGATTCAGTATAAATGAGTTTTAATATAAAGTATAATAAGGTTTTAATTGTTACTTCTTTCGGATTGTTGATCTTAAATTTAACATGTCATATTTCTTTCATTCTTTGTAAGAGGTAGATGTTAGATGTTGATTTGATAACAGATCTTTGATGACGAAGTTTCCTAATAACGAAAATGAGAGTTTAATTCTTAAGAAAATGCGTATTTTTTTCTTTGTAAGTGTTTCGCTTATTGGAAAGTTCAAAAGAAGGATTAAAAGCAATAGGTGGCATTCAAAATAAGAGTATGATTTTTTATCAACTCTTTCGTCAAGGTATGTTCCCTTTCCTTTTAATGATGCTGTCTCTTGTGATTTTCTTGTAAATCTCGTACTAATCTTGCATTTGCTTTTTTATATTGTTAATGACTTTGTTGATTTTGTATTTGACTCTGTCGATCTTGTTATTAAGTTTGTCGATTTTTGTTTGACTTGTCGATTGACTTTGCTATGCGACCCACAAGAACCCAAAATGGGAAAAGGGAGCTGTTTACTAGGACAATCCATGCGAGCTCAGGTTAAACGAGTTGGGTGCCCCGCCCAGAGGCGACCCAATCATTTTGGAGGATTAAAGCGAAGAAAAAAATCTAAGGCCTTTATCGGAAGTTAGAGAGATGAAACAACAAAATTTACCATTTCTAATTTTCAAATTATAAAGGTTTTTCGTGTTTTGGTATATAAAATTACAAATTTTCAGATTTGTTTTAATAAAAGAGTTTTATATATAATATAATCAAGGAAGATATAAATTAATTTAAAAGCATCCAACTTTCTCCTAATGGATCTTAACCACCAAGCCAACATCTACAATTGTTACAAATATCAACTGTATGTTTTTAATATGCATTTTGGTATATATACAAGTATTCAAACGTTTTAAACGGAGGCCTTATATTTTAGGGGGCCTCAAGCCCTACCTTTAGTCGACAAAGCTGTAGGGCCGGCCCTGGCCCCGCCTACCCTAAGGGTAGAAGGGACACCCCTAGCTCAACCAATACCACTAGCCAATAATCTTACACCACCTCATTTTTACCCTCCTTAACCCAAAATAGTTGGGGGCACTCTCCTAGCTTAAGCCACTACCCAAACATAGGGATGAGCAAATTTGGTATCATGTATCGGCATCGATTTGGTACTGTCGGTACCGAACTCATCTCATCCCAACCCAAACATGTTAATAAATTAATATTAAATAAACAAATCAAATAAATATAAAAACATTTTCATAAATTAAAATAAAAACAATTACAATATTTAAAAACAAATACTAACTATGACCGGTTATAAGTCAAACGGAACAAAACTAGTTTATGTCAATAACCGGTTATAGTTCCTATCAGGCGTGATTCGCTTATTAACTGGTTAACCGATAATAATCTATTAAAATTAACCATATTAGGCTAAGGGTAATGGGGCTTGGTTGAGCCCCAAGTGATTCAATCAAAACACGACACGCAGGCGATGACATAGCTCTGAATCAAGCCCTATAGGGTGTAGTGGGGCTTGATTGACCACCCCCAAGTATTTAATCCACCCCATGCTCAAAGGCTTGTTCAAGCCCCGTGGTCCGGACCTCTTGGGCCGTCCGCGCCCCGGTTCACTTGTGTGGTGTAGTGGTGTACGCGAGCCACCTAGGCAGCCACCTAGATCACCCCCCCACACACACACCCACACACACTACCCTTGCCCTTAACATAAGTTCGGTTAAGTGGTTTCCATATAAAAATCCCTAACTTATTCCTAATCATAACCATCATCAGTTAGTAACTGGTTTCTCCTATACCAGTTATTAACCAATTTCTGTTAGGTTAATTGCACCTCTAAATCTCGCTGGACTCTTAACACATTTGATAATAAATTAAAATAAAAAAAGAATATCATATTAATATTATTATATTTATATAATAATGAAGAAAATCCCTATTCTCCCACACTCCCGCCCTAGTTTTGTCACAGATATAGTTTTGCCGTTACACAATAATAAACCTCCATCCCATTCCATCGATCATCCATTATTATTGTTTGAAATTGAAATTGAAATGGAAGAAGCCACTTCTCGTCCTCCAAGACCTCGCACTGTTGAAGAAATCTTCGCTGATTATAAAGCCCGTCGTCTCGGATTGATTCGTGCTCTAACTACTTCCATTATTATTATTATTATTATTATTATTATTATTATTATTATTATTATTATTATTATTATTATATTAACCCTTAACCCTATTTTACGTTCCAACCAACCTATAATGATCTTCTTTGTTAATTTAATATTATTACACAGATGCTGATAAAGTGTATGAATATTGTGATCCAGGTACGTACATTACTATATCAGTATTTTTTGTTTGTTAGTTATTTTATTTCTAGTGTAATTGTATTCGACTAATGTAATCATAATATACATTAAACAAGTCAGCAGCATGGTGAGTTTTATCCGGTTGATTTATTTGGAGAACCGACAAATAATTTCAATCCGAAATTCCCCAATGTTTATTCTTGTTAGGTTTAAAATTGTTAGCGTGCATGTGTGAATACGCTGTGCTGCAAATTTGTTTACATGCTATTAAAACCTACAACTGATTATGGAATTTAATCATGAAAGAACTGATTTCATGTTTGTTTATGCACAAATTTGTGTAAATTGTTCTGAAGTGTTATAAACTAGGGCTTTTAAACTAAGTTCAATGGAGTTGTTAAATCTATGTTATTGAAAGTTGTTTATGAAAATAAGTTCAGAATTCGTTTATTTGTTTATGATCAAATGTCCTTAAGTTTTTTCAAGCCTCCAATATTAGAATTTCAGAAATTAATCTTTATCAAGAAAGAACATCTATTTATGCACAATTGTGAATAAATTTTGTTGAAGGTCTAATCCAGATTTCTTGAATTAAGTTTAAAGAAGTTGTAAAATTCGGTTATGGAAGTCAATCAGTTGTTAGGAATTCAATTTTTTTGGCAATTTAAAGTTTAGAATCAGTCAGTTTGCACTATGAACAAAGATTCTCAGTGTGGTGTATATGGACCGTGTTAACGGGCCCACCCGAACAGGAACCTGAAAATCATGCCAATACATGAACCTGATATGACACCTGTATATGCGGTTGATACTCAGGTCAGACTGGCAGGTTCACAAGTCGACCCGTTTAACCCAACAATTTTATAAAAAAATTGACAAAAAGAAATAAACATTATGTTTTATGGTTTGAAAGTATTAGTCAAAACTTCTCAAACTGGCAGGATCGAAACCAAACACGTTTGGTAAACGAGTCGGGGTCTGGACTTGGGCCAGCATGGCTGGTTCAAGAGCTGACTCATGTAACCTAATAATCATTTCAAGTTTTTTTAAATGTGTGTTAACATTAGTTTTTAATATCGTTATTTTAAACATACTTATTTTAAACACATTTAATTTTTGGTTGTAAATTAGAGTTTCAGAATATCAACATGTAAAAAACTAAAAATTATGGGTTAAACGGATCACTTTCATGTCAAATATCAACTCACCTGACTCTAACTCGGCTGCAAAACGTGTTTTAGAAGTTATCACTAATAGTTTTAAATGTATGGTTTCAGAAAAAGACAACCTCTGCCTATATGGATATCCAAATGAAACTTGGGAAGTAACTCTTCCAACAGAGACGGTCCCCACAATGCTTCCGGACCCGATTCTTGGAATCAACTTTGCACGAGATAACATGGCCCGAACTGATTGGCTTTACCTCGTTGCAGTCCACTGTGACTCGTGGTTATATGCAGTCGCTTTCTTTAACGGCGCAGACCTAAATGCAACTGAAAGGTTTGTACATTCTTTTCACATTTATTACTGGTTCACTCTATTTTATTCGGTTCGGGTTAAAACAGGTCTTCTCAAACGGGTTGAGGTTTTAGAAACCTATGAGAACAGTTGCATTTGAAGCTTTGTGTAGGTTAACGGGCCTGTAGTTTTATGCAAGTTTGGTTCGATTCATTCACGGGCGTGTGCATTTTTTTTTGCAAGTTCGAATTGTTTTCCTTAACGGGCCTGTAATTTTTACAGGGGTCGTTTGTTTGGGTTGATTAACAGCCAACCCACCGTGTTTGAAGTTACAAGAGAATGGAAACCTAAGAAAGGAAAAAGTAGTGAAGCTAGCAGTAGCAAATCTAGCAGCACTCGGAAAGTAACAAAAATTCAATTTGTCAAATAGGTTGGGTGGTTTGACCGAAAAAACTTTTCGTTTAAATTTGTTCAACATTTTTGAAGTAGTTATAAGATCACAAAAACTAGAACTATTACTTTATTTGAAAGTATTTGGGTGTATCAAATGAGTAGCTTTCTGTATGGGTCAAACGGGTCAGGTGAGTTGATTCAATACACTTTCTGTGTACAATCTTTCAAACATTTTTAAGTGGTTTGTAAGTAAAATGTGATCACAAATACTATAACTGTTACTTTAATGGTAAGTTTTTGGGTGGTTCAAATGAGTAGTTTTTGGTTTTTGGTGTGGGTCAAAACGGGTCGTGTGGTTGACCCAAATCACTTTTTTTTTCAAATCTCAGAACATTTTTAACTAATTATTGTGTTAAATATGGTCACATATATTAGAATTGTTACTTTATATATTTAAATTTTTGAATCAAATGGCTTATGTGGCTATGGATAATTAAAGATACACTCCATTTGACCTGTCTTCTTGTTATATAAATTGTAATTATGATCATATAACCTGTTAAATCTTCATATTTGCAGAGAAAGAGTCCTGTAGAAAATAAAAGCACCTCAAAGATGGCAGAAGAGAGTAATGTGGAAAATGAGAAACAACACGAGAAGACACTATGTGGCAGCTGTGGAGGAGCTTATAGTGGGGATGAGTTCTGGATCGCGTGTGACGTTTGTGAGTTATGGTATCATGGCATGTGTCTGAACATAACACCTACAATGGCCGAGAAAATAAACCGGTATGAATGCCCGTTCTGTGCCCTTAAACAAACTGAGCCCATTAAGATTCCCTGAAACGAACCGGACTGTCATCTATAGCAACTGACTGGATTTAGCTTAAAGATAGTTTGCTCATTTTGTTGTGAAAAGGTTAACTCAAACATGCTTTAGTTACTTGTACATTGTTAAGTGAAAGTTAGGCGTTGCGTTGATTTCGATTAAAGTTTACTTGCTTTACTTGTTAATATACTATTTCGTATGCTTCATGTTTTCATGAATACAATAGCAGCTCCAAAATTATTAGTAACAATAAAAAACACTTGAAATTAAGAACAAGTTGTTCGAGAAGTGTAATCAAGTTGAAACAAACCAAACCAAATTAAAACAACCAACTTAATCAATTAGACAAAAGACAAACTTGCCCTTCATTTAATCAATCAACATGTGAACTTTAACGATTAATTTCCAACGTAATGATCTGAAAAAAAGGCCATGCCCATAAAGAAAACAAACTAAATTAAAGCAAACGTGTGTTGCAATGAAGTTTAGAATTATCAAGCAGAAGTAATGATTTTGTGTAGGAGGTCATCCTGAAACAGACCCCATAAATCCCAAGACTGTTGATGTGTTCGGAGGAGGGTTCATAAATATGAAGTTCTCTTTCCGAATAATGAACTTGTTCTACTATTGGTTGGCCATTCTCCCTAAATCCAAGTATCCTATCAGACCTAACCTTAACCGTATATAGCTTTGTAAACGAACCATTTTTCAGCACCATCCATACGTTGTTGGGAATTTCTGTTCAAGACCGTTACTTGACGTGCAAGGTTAAGTAACAAGATTTAAGGAGTGGATAATTATAGACAATTAAATGTGCTTATATTTAATTGTTAGTATAATTATTATGTCCTAATATTTAGCAATCCTAGTTGTAGTCTAAACGTGATAGGTTAGATTATAAATACCCGTGCTTTGGGGTTTAGAGATTGTAATTGGGTAATTGAGTTTTGTGAAGTTTCTCAATAATATAACATTCGTGTTTGGGTGCTTAGCCAAATTAACGTGTCTGGTTTTTGAGTTCGTGTTCAATACCTGGTACCAATTCCATTAATTGGTATCAGAGCGTTCGAGGAGGACCTGTGTTAAAAGATCGGAATCGTGGTGTGAGGAAGTTTCGATCAGTGAACAGCGGTGATTTGAGGTCGACAGTCTCTTCGGCAACTGCAGTCATTAGCCGGAGTAACCCGCGACGTGAGGGAAATTCCGAGCAGTGAGAGTAGCCTGTGACGTGAGGGAACTCCCACCGGCGTTCAATTGATTCGGCAGTAGCGGCATCCAAACCTGTGACGTGAGGTGGAAGCAGCAGCAGTCGATCAACGGAATCACCAGCAATCTGCGGCCTGCAATCAACGATCAACGTGTACCTGCCACCGGAATCAAAGCCTGCGGCGTGAGGGAACTTTGTCCGGTTATCAGAAACCTGCATATCGAAGGTTCGTTCAGGTAATCAGAACAGTGATAACCTGAGTTCTGATTTGGAGAGTTCGATCGGTTGAAGATTGAATTGTTTAAATCTGGTATGCAAAAGAAAATAAAGAAATTTGGTGTTCAACGAATTAAATCAAGTGTTAGGTGGTGGTTGAAAGAACTTGTTTTGTGGTGGTGTTTTGTAAAATGGCACAACAATCAAGGTTGAGCTCTTTCACTTTTTCACGTGAGCTTTGATCCAAAGTTGGTGGCTTGGTGTTTACTTTTTGTCAAATTTGTTTGAAGGGTTTTGGTTGTAAAAGTATTTAAATAAATCTTTATTCAAATTGAATACTTTGGTGGTTTGGTTGCGCATAAAAACTAAATCACGTGTTGGAACCAATAAATCGAGGTCACGTGATTTTTCATAAACATATAGTCGTAGAACCAAGATGGGTGACACGAACCAAGCGAAAAAGGAGACGATCTCCGGATCGTTTCAGTGTCCGCGTTTGACGAAAACAAACTACACAATTTGGAGTATGCATATGGAGGTTATTTTTAGGATTCATGGAGTTTGGGATGTGATTGACTCGGGATTTAATGATGCGAAGCAAAATAACATCGCGAAGGCGCTTATGTTTCAGTCGATTCCCGATGAAAAGACACTTCAAATCGGTAATTTTAAATTGGCAAAAGAGATGTGGGATACCATAAAATCAAGAAATATGGGCGCGGAACGTGTGAAGGATGCTAGACTTCATACGTTAATACGTGAATTTGACGGTTTGATGATGAAAGAAACCGAAACCATTGACGAGTATGCCTCGAAAATAACCGCGATCTCTTCTAGAGCAGCCACACTTGGACAACCGTATGAAGAAAGGAAGCTAGTCCATAAATTCTTCACAAGCCTGCCGAGCCGGTTTATCCAAGTTGTAGCATCCCTCGAGCAAGTGTTAGACCTTATAACAGTCGGTTTTGAGGATGTTGTCGGGAGGTTAAAGACTTATGAGGAGCGTATCAAAGGACACGTGTTGCATTCTGAAGAAGGTAAACTTTTGTTTAATAATTCTGAATCCTCTTCGAGTTCGAATCAGTTTTCACGCGAATCGAGTAGGGGCGCGGGAAAGGTTCGAACCGAGGACGTGGTAGTGGACGTGATGGTGGACGTGGGCGTCAGAACCGTGGTTCATAAGGAGGTTCCAACGAAGGGGATAAACGAAAGGGTAAAAAGGATTACTCGGAAGTTCAATGCTTTCGTTGTGATGAATTTGGTCACTTCTTTTCGAGGTGTCTGGTACGAAGGAAAGAGAGACAGACAAATTTGGCCGAACCAAAAGAAAAAGACCCGTCCCTCTATATGTTGCAGTGCGTTCAAGAAAAAGTGTACTTGAATGAACAGAAGGTTATACCAAAAGATTACGAGGGTGGTTCGAACGAACAACACTTGTGGTATTTGGATAACGGTGCGAGCAACCATATGACGGGTAATTTATCTTTTTTCTCTGAATTAAATAAGCGTGTTGGTGACAAAGTTAAATTTGGAGATGGGTCTTATGTTGATATATGCGGGAAAAGGGTCAATATTGCTAGTCGGTAAAACGGGGGAGCAACAATTATTGACCGACATTTATTATATTCCTAGTTTACAAAGTAATATTATTAATATTGGGCAAGCAACAGAAAGTGGTTGTGATATTCGTATGAAAGAAGATTACTTGTTGATGTATGATTATTATCAAGGAAAATTGTTGATGCGGGTTACTCGATTCAAGAATCGTTTTTATACGATTAAGTTAAAGACGGGGAAACCCGTGTGTTTACAAGCCCAGATTGATAACGAGAATTGGCTTTGGCACGCGAGACTAGGACACCTAAATTTCGAGTCTATGAAACAAATGGTGAAAAATAATATGGTTGTTGGAATGCCAAATGTTGATCAATAAAATCAAATTTGTGACTCGTGCTTAGTCGGGAAGCAAACGAGGAAACCGTTTCTGAAGTCGGCGACTTTTAGAGCAACCCGAGCGTTGGAACTAATCCATGGAGATTTATACGCCCATTACTCCTAGTACCATAGCCGAAAATAGGTACATGTTCGTCTTGATAGATGATTTTTCACGTTCCATGTGGATTTTTTTGTTAAAGGATAAAAGTGAAGCGTTTGATACCTTCAAGCGATTTAAAGTCATGGTGGAAGCGGAAAATAGTGAGAAAATCAAGACGTTTCGAACCGATCAAGGGGGAGAATATACTTCTCGTGATTTCAATTGGTTCTCTGAAAACAAGGGTTTTATTCGGCATTTAACCTCTCCATATACACCTCAACAAATCGATGTTGTGGAGAGGCGGAACCGCATATTGGATACAGCTCGGAGCAAATTAAAAGCGAGATTGGATCCAAGTATAAAAGTTTCTAAATTTGAAGACGAAGAAGATTTTGATGCTACGAGATATTGAAAGATTGTCGGGTGTGTCTGGTACCTCTTACAAACTCGTCCCGACTTGGCGTATTCAGTCGGAGTCGTAAGCCGGTACATGCAAAGTCCGAAACAATCTCATGCAACTCTTATAAAGCAAATTCTTTGTTATATTCAAGGTACTCTCAGTTTTGGTATTTCTTACACTCGTGGGAAAAACGTGTTACTTGGTTATAGTGATAGTAGCCATAACATTGACCAAGACGATGGCAGAAGCACTACGGGGCACGTGTTTTATCTTGGGTCTTCACCAATTACTTGGTGTTCTCAGAAACAATGTACGGTTGCACTCTCATCGTGTGAAGCAGAGTACATGGCGGCAAGCGCAGCCGCGTGTCAGGCGGTTTGGCTAAGAGACTTGATAAGTGAGTTATTCGACAAGGAAATTCAAGCAGTGGTGTTACGTATCGATAATACATCAGCAATAGCTCTCGTGAAGAATCCAGTTTTCCATGGAAGGACCAAACACATTAAATCTCGGTTTCACTACATTCGAGAATGTGTTGATCGTGAAGAAGTAAGTGTCGAGCATGTTAGTGGTGTTAAGCAATGTGTCGATATCTTGACGAAGGCTCTTGGGAGAATCAAATTCAAGGAGATGCGGGAATTACTTGGAGTTGAAGACTTGTCAGTTTCGAGTTCGAAATTCCGGGGGTGATTGTTGGGAATTTCGGTTCAAGACCGTTACTTGACGTGCAAGGTTAAGTAACAAAATTTAAGGAGTGGATAATTATAGACAATTAAATGTGCTTAGATTTAATTGTTAGTATAATTATTATGACCTAATATTTAGCAATCTTAGTTGTAGTCTAAACGTGATAGGTTAGATTATAAATACCCATGCTTTGGGGTTTAGAGATTGTAATTGGGTAATTGAGTTTTGTGAAGTTTCTCAATAATATAACATTCGTGTTTGGGTGCTTAGCCAAATTAACGTGTCTGGTTTTTGAGTTCGTGTTCAATACCTGGTACCAATTCCATTATACGTCACAAATCGGTTTCTCTAAATCAGAATCAACTATGTTGTAACCGTTAAGCACAACTAGAGATTCGTTGATCTTAGATATCGACAGTTGTTTGGGGTTTACTAGCTTAGACGGAACGTGTACTTCTCCTAATATTTCCCTTGTCAAATCAAATGAAATAATCCGCCTTCTTTTTGTAATCACACAGTAACTAACCCAATGAATAACTCCATCTATAACTACCGGATTATTCGTAAAATAATTATATTTTAAACACAAATTAATTGATATACGTCGCCAAGCCCCAGAACTTAATGTAAAAACTTCTGTTGTGATGGTAGTCGTATTCATTAGTTTTAGGACACACACCAAAACCAAAAACATATCTTCCATTCGGAAACCGTATATCAACATATATCCGGGTTGATGGATTCCAAACAAAAACCGTATAAATTTCATTGTGCAAACACACCAATCCATGAGAGGAGCCGAGTAATTTAAGGCTAGCTCGCTTAAAAACCGGAGATATAATAGAGGAGGACTTAGGGAACGTAACATCATCAACAATGGAAACGTATCTGTGCATGCAGTGAAAGGTATCATAAAAAGATACTAGCAGACGATGTTGGTGGGCTTGGTTGGCAGTGTGATGAGTGATGAACTTGGGGCTGTCGATTAGAGACTTCCATTGTTTTGAAACAGATTGGAAGTGAAGTAAAGACTTGACGGGAAGAACCCTTTTGATGATTTCCACTTGGATGTCGAAAGGAACGTTAATGTTGGCTGAGGACTCGGGAAATTCGTTTTCCGTTTTTTTAAACATAGACCGCATATCATTAACTGGGATTCTGATGGCATTGTTGGCAAACATTGTGACAATGATTTAGATATTGATTTTGTGTGCATGATAATACTATCTAACTATCTATATAATTGTCTAAAATAAAATCTTAGGTGTCACTCTCAAGTTGTCCCCCCCCCCCCATTCTATGGAGCCACCAGATTGCTTGATTTATAAATAGATGCTTCTCATGCATTTGACCCGAATTCGCGGGTATGGGTCTCACCAAACCCGGATAGTTTTTAAATGGGTTATAACATCTCATTTAATTGTAAAACTATTTCATAAACAAACAATAATTTTCACGGGTCATGAGTGTCATCAAACCCGGATAACCCTTAAACGGGTTATAACATCTCATTTATTTGCGAAATAACCCCTTTATTATCAAAGAATAATTTTCACGGGTTATGTGTCTTACCAAACTCTAATATCCCTCAAATGGGTTATAAGATCTCGTTTATTTATAAACACTTTCATTATGAAACCCTAATTTAATTTATTTGCTTTACATGTTCTTCGTTGCTTGTCTATCATCTCCATCGTCAGTTAACTTCCAATAATACCCACCATCGTCAACTAAATCAACACCTCTTTTTTCATTAGACAAATATTTGTGTTTATGTTTATATATTTAAAAAAAATCAACATGCTCGTTTTCGTTTATGTTTGTTCGTTAAAACTCTAAAAAACCCGGAATCTCAATTGATAAAACCTAAACGTTAAAAAATATAATAACAACCTAATATATATGTATTAAATTAAAACAAAACTACGTAAAAAAAATAAAATAATCATCATAAAATAGGAAAACGATTATAAACAAAACTTTAAATAAACTCCCGTAATACGGGAGGATCAAACTAGTATATAATAACGTGGAAGGGAAGATTAGTAGTTGCCCTAGCATATTATTTTGGGCTGCTAGAATAATAATAGTGAGTGATTTTGGGCCATTGATTAATGAGTTAAACATTATTGGATTATATATTGATTTTGGGGGTAGAATTGGATATTATAACGTGGAAGGGAAGATTTTTAGTTGGTCTAGGGATATGAAGTATAGGCTTTTAGGCTTCATATGCCATGAAATATGATAATTGTTGGGTCCACTTTGTTTGGAGTATGGGTGTTTACGGTTTGGTTGAGTCAAGCCTTTAATTACTGATTTTTTTTTATTGTTATATTGCGGGCTCATTCAAATGCTAATGATCTTATTTTGTAATGGATTTTATACGATTGTGTAATGTTTTTAACTTATATATTGTATTATGTTGAACTCTTTTGTATTTGGTTGAAGTTTATTAAAAAAAAATAAAGAAAACTTACCTTAATCGAGCCAACTTAATTGGTTTAAAAATTAAAACCAAAGTTGATGTAGAGCAAAATAGTAACACAATGCTAAATAATATCACACAATGTGGAGGAAAAAAACACAGTAGCGAGGAAAAAATACAAAATGACGAAAGTAAACAAATAACACAATGATAAATAAAAAGATTCAATAATCTGAATAAAAGTTCTAAAATCTACAAGCTAAAAATCGAAAAGCGAAAACCTAAAAACCAATATCGTAAAGTTTGATGAGACGGTTTCAATGCTGCTAGTTTGAGTTCAATCGGAGTCCATTTGATACCCTTAATCCAACGAATTTCTAGTTTTAGAAGACTGTGTATTTGAATCCAAGAAAGAAAAGTCTCTATATAAGCATAAGATCTGTGAACTCGATAAATTAATAAACAAATTATCTAAGAAACTATTATACCAAACTATGATAAAATCCTTTTTTTTTTCTTACAGTCACAACTCTCTCCTATCTTACTTAGAGGATACATCTAATATGATAAATATCACCAATAGTTTCCTAAATTTAGATCTATTCTCATTTGAATCTTGCGAATATATAATACCCTGCACAGTCATGAGTGTTGTCTAAGAAGGGTAGGAAACGATGATTATGCACCATGAGTACATTGTCGGCTCCATGCATGAGGGTATTTGCTAGTATTTACACACACAAAACACAATATAGTTATCCTGTGTAATTGTGTTGTTTTAATAATTATGCCTGAAGAGGTAGGTCCCCGCAAAGCCCAGTTGGACCCGCAAGACACACCTTGAAGAGGTACGTCTGCGCAAAGACTAACTGGCCCCGCAGGACCCACCATGCTCAGAGAGAAGACCTTACACGCAGTAAGCCAGCTGTTCCCGCAGGAAAGCCTCTCTTGGTATAGTACCCTGCATGTTCCCGCAGCTATGGGTACAAGCCAAGAAGGAAGGCTACCCGCACTAACGGTAAGGCTACACGCATAAGGCACTAACTCTTATACTTCAGCAATGTCACCTGAAGGAATGAGCAAGGCGGGAATATTCCCGCCCAAAAGAGCCAGTCCGTACGCTTCTGGAAGATCTTTTGTACTATACCTGCCAAGGTATGGACAAAATAGACAAGATCTGACCAAAGCAGCCCATGAACCAATCACAGGGTGACAGCTCACCGACAATAGTACGAGGAGGAGCACGCTCTAGTACAAAACGTCACTATCAGCCGCTGCCTACCCACCAACTCCCATCGTGGCACGTACATAGCCCGTAGTTGGTGGAAAAGGAATAGTATACAGCCGGCCATGTCACTATCAGCCCCTGCCTACCCACCAACTCCCATCGTGGCACGTACATAGCCCGTAGTTGGTGGAAAATGAATATTATACAGCTGGCCGTACCTGCTTGGAAACCTACCTTCGGCTATAAATACTCCAACACCTTGGAACGGTATCATTATCTTATCTTCTCTAGCTATTTCTCTTAATATACACTTATATTCAGAGCAACTTAGTCTGATTCTCACGCCGGAGGGTGGTCACAAGGAGGAACCCCCCCTTCTTAGTGACGAGCTCACGGTGTCTGTTTTGCAGGTTAAGAATAACCATCTTTACCGGACCTAATCCTCGTGGGAAACATCTACTTAACCCTAAGATTATCCGTAATCTGCCGGGGTCACTTAGTGTTTCTTCATTGGCGCCATCCGTGCATAAAAGCTAGAACTAATTCTTTTTCTCAGTTTTTTCAAAACCTCTGGAAAGATGGTTAAGGTTACTCCGATGCCAAGGCCAACGAGTGACCAAGAAACTCCGGTAACCACAACCCCAGCTACTGGGGGGAACACCGGCGAGTACACAATTTTTACGAACACTACCCCGGTTACCCAAGCCGGGGCAAGTGCAGTAAACAATCCTCCCCTGGGATTCATTGATACCCAGTTGGAGAAACAACAGACGAGGCTCCCCCGCCAAACACTTGATCAAGTTAAAGCGTGGGCAGAAGCACGTCAGAAAGAATTCCAAGCTGAGTTGGATGAACGTTTACGTTCACTCCAACAGGCTAATGATGAATTCGGAAGCACTCGACAACAGCTAAACATGAGCAACGATTGCGAGTACTTAGACGATGATTGGGAGGAGTCCGACAGCGACGCAAACCCTCGTTATAGGGCGAAAGGGAAGCGTAAAGAAACGGACTTCCAGCCGAGAAAAATTTTTGGATAAACCTTTAAACCAAGGAACGCGGGGGGAAACCCACGTGACTTCTCCAAAACCTTCAGGCCAACTGTTGAAAATGCGGGAACGTCCAAGTTTGCAAGGGACATTGCGGAAGCAATCGCCCCGAAAAGTGCCAAACAGATGTCCAACATCGGCACTTATGATGGCATATCCGACCCAGACGATCACTTGAACAGATTCATAGCGGGGGCAACCGTCAGCAACTGGACGGAACCCACGTGGTGTTATATGTTCCAGATGACGCTGGTCGTAGCGGCCAGGGCGTGGTTCGATCGTCTGCCGGTCCACCACATCTACGATTGGGCGAACTTCCAACACAAGTTCAGCCAACACTTCAGTCAACAGAGAAAATATACTGAAAAGCAGTGGACGATCCTCAATTGCGTTAGAGAGGAGGATGAATCTTTGCTAGACTTCATCACTCGCTTCAACTCAAAGAAGCTGAGTCTGGGCACCATAAGTGAAGATCTTGTTCGCAGCCGCTTTCATCCAAGGCGCCGAATACCCAGAGCTTATCCGCACACTGACGGGTAAAGACGGCATGCCATCCACATGGGATGCCATCATGACGGCAGCCAAGCGCTTTGCCAAAACGGAAAAGCAACTGGGTAGGAATCTTCCCCAGAGTACAAACCTCTACACGCAGAGGACCAGAGAAAACAACGTCCGTACCGCCCGGAAAAATAAAAAGAGGAAGCTTGGTATTTGGCAGTCAAGGGTAAACTTTGACACCTCATCCAGCTCTCGCCCTCTATTAGGCGGAAGGGATAACACGCACTCATCAAACCGGAACCCTAGATGGACGCCACTCACCAAAAGCGTCACAGAGATATTTGCCACCGAGAAACTCCCATGGCCAAAAGCTCCAATGATCCGACAGCGCCATAACGCTGATCAGAGCAAATCCTGTGACTTCCACGGGACAAAGGGCCACACCACTGAGGAGTGTACATCTTTGAAGGATATTGTCGAAACATTCGTCAAAGATGGAAAACTTACACACCTTGTGGCATCAATCAAGAATGGAGGGAGAAATGATAATCGGTACAAGGGCAACGGACGAAAGCCCGTCGACATCAGCATCCACATGGTTCATGGTAACGTCAGAGGAAGAAAACGACGAACGACAGAACCATGTGCGTGGAAGGAAGCTGAAGTGCGCTTCCCGCGAGTGCCAGGAGGGCACAACAAAGAAGGCCCTATAGTCATCAAAAGCTAGCTGGGGCACTACATCACTTCCCGCACTCTTGCTGATAACGGCGCTTCGTCAACGGTCATGTACAGGCATTTCTTCGACAAGCTAGACGACGAAGACAGAGAACGCCTGGAAACGGTCTACGCCTCGATGGAAGGGTTCGATGGCAGCACAAACACCCCCCTGGGTATCCTATCTTTCCCCGTCACTCTCACGGACGGGAAACACTCCCGCACAGAAGACGTGGACTTCGTCGTAATGAGGAAGCCACACCACACATACGACATTCTCTTCGGGAGAGACGGGATGGCAAGATTCAATGCCGTGGTGTCTTCAGTCCACGGCATGATGGGGTGGCCAATAGCTGAGGGTGTAGCGATGATCACCGGTATTCCCCAGGTATTCATCGCATCTGTCTCATCTAAATCCAAACCAAAGATGGCTAAACCAACCATTACCGAACCAGAAGAATGGGCCTTCAATGGCAAATACCCTGACCAGGCTGTTACCATTGGCCCAACAATCACCGACCCCACACGCACCTTACTCAAACGCTTACTGCAGAAAAACGTTGACATCTTCGCGTGGACACCAGCTGACATGACTGGTGTACCTCGAATTAAGGCAGAGCATAAGCTCAAGTGTGACCCGGCTTTTACACCGGTAATACAAAAGCGTCGAGTAATGGGGGCGGAACAGGCTAACGCGTGTAGAACCCAAGTCAAGGAACTCCTAGACGTGGGCATCGTACGCGTTAGTAGATATCAAACATGGGTTGCAAATCCCGTCATGGTACCGAAATCTAACAAACAATGGCGCATGTGCATAGATTTCAAAGACCTAAACAAAGCATGCCCCAAAGATTGTTACCCGTTACCCGAAATTGACCTTAAGGTAGATTCGTTAGCACCGTTTCGCCTTAAATGCTTCCTTGATGCGTATAAGGGATATCATCAAATCCACATGGCCGTTGACGATCAGGACAAAACCGCATTTCGGACGCCCGATGGCACGTTTTGTTATCAAATGATGCCATTCGGACTTAAGAATGCCGGGTCCACATACCAACGCCTGATGGACAAAGAGTTTCATGCCAAAATTGGGAGGAACTTGGAAGTTTACATGGATGACTTGGTCATCAAAAGCCCTGAGCCAGAAGCGATGTTGAAAGACATCGAGGAAACTTTCAACACGCTCAGAAAGATAAACATGAAGCTCAACCCGAGCAAGTGTTCCTTTGGAATGGAAGAAGGGAAGTTCTTAGGAGTCATCGTTACCAAATATGGCTTCAGAGCGAACCCTGAAAAGGTCGAAGCCATTATCAAAATGGAATCACCTACTACCATCAAACAAGCTCAGACACTGAATGGACGACTAGTCGCACTTAACCGCTTTTTGGCGAATCATGCGGATAGGTCGTTCCCATTCGTGTCAACATTGAGAAATTGTTTAAAGAAAACGCACTTCCGCTGGACACCAGAAGCGGAAGCAGCTTTTCAAGAGATTCGGTCACGCCTGATCGAACTCCCAACGCTCACAGCACTAGGAGCGGGGGAGGAGTTAATCTTATACCTCTCCGCCACAGACAGAGCAACCGGGGCAGTCCTACTAGTAGAACGGAAAGGCATCCAGATGCCAATCTACTATGTTAGCCGCGTCTTAACAGACGTAGAAACCCGGTACTCTACTATGGAAAAATTAGTCTTAGCGCTTGTACAGGCTTCACGCAGGCTAAGACGATATTTCCAAGGTCACCCAATCACCATTCTCACCAATTTCAAACTTGCAAACGTTCTAGGCAAACCCGAGTTGTCAGGACGCTTAGCCAAATGGGCAATAGAATTGGGAGAATACGCAATAAAGTACAAGCCAAGACCAGCCATAAAAGGCCAGGTCTTGGCCTACTTTATTGCAGAAGTCCCCGCTTCGCGGGAAAAAAGAGTGCCAGGAAGAGGCTCAACCCTCTCCAGCACAAGACATTGATGATATCTGGCGACTCTATACTGATGGAGCAGCCAACAACGAGGGTTCAGGCGCAGGGTTGAAACTAACTAACCCAGCAGGCCAAGAGTACACTTACGCTATTCGACTAGATTTTCCAAGTACGAATAACGAAGCGGAGTATGAAGCATTCTTGGCCGGATTGAGAATTGCGCGTAAGATGGGAGTGAAAAACTTGGAAGCCCACGTGGATTCCATGTTAGTAGCCAACCAAATAAACGGGACGTACACGGCTGTGAACGACACAATGGCCCTGTACCTCGCACAAGCAAAAACCCTTATGCGCGATTTCAACGATTGTAAAGTCATACACGTCAAGCGAAGCGAAAACAAATCTGCGGATGCGTTAAGCAAGCTTGCATCATTAGCCTTCACCCACTTGGGAAAGGACATCCGCATTGAACTCCTTGGAACACCATCAGTCCCGCACAAGGAAATTTGTGTCATCCAAACCGGCACGGAAACGTGGATGACACCAATCATAAATTACCTTGCGGCGGGTATACTACCAGAGTCAAAAACACAGGCAAGAAAGATACGCTGTAAAGCATTGAACTATCAACTCGTGGATGACATACTTTACAGGCGTAATTTTCTTGGCCCACTCCTAAGATGCGTGGACAACCAAGATGCTGATTACCTCCTAAGGGAAGTACACGAAGGCATCTGCGGTGTACACGCAGGTCCACGCGCAGTTGTAGCTAAGCTAAACAACGCGGGATACTTTTGGCCGGGGATGCATACGGATGCGCTGGCATACATCAGAAAATGTAGGTCTTGCCAACTCTACGCACCCAACACGCATCGCCCGAAAAATGAACTTGTTCCAGTCACTTCTTCATGGCCATTTCAGAAGTGGGCCATCGATGTGACGGGCCCATTTCCCACAGCAGCAGGGAACGTTCAGTTCCTAGTGGTAGCTATCGATTACTTCACCAAGTGGATAGAAGCAAAACCCTTAGCCCAAACAACCGCAAAAAATATCAAAAAATTTATTTGGGAATTTATTATTTGTCGTTTTGGACTTCCACAGAATTTGGTGAGTGATAACGGCACCAACTTTGCTGACAAGAAGCTACAAAAGTGGCTGGAAGAACTTCAAATCACCCACACCTTTACCTCAGTGGCGCACCCGCAGGGTAATGGTGAGGTGGAAAGAGCAAATAAGAGCATCGTCGACGGCATAAAGAAAAGACTCTTGGAACATAGATCCGGCTGGGTGGACGAAGTTCCACACGTGCTTTGGGCAAACAGAACGCTGAAAAAGGCAAGTACGGGAGAAACCCCGTTCAGCCTCTCCTATGGTACTGAAGCCATGGTCCCGGTCGAAATTGGTCTACCCTCACCAAGGGTCTTGACTCAACCAGAAGACAATGATGCGGAAAGACGGTTAGACCTCATGCTAACCGAAGAACGCAGAGACATAGCCGCAACGCGTGAAGAGAATTACAAGCGACAAATGCAAAAATACTACAACACGCGGGTAAAACTCTGCAACTTTAAAATCGGAGACTACATACTGCGTAACAATGAGGCTTTGAACCAAGAGCGCCCAGGAAAGCTGGCCCCGGTCTGGGAAGGGCCATACATTATCAAAGAAGTTTTGGGAAAAGGCACATACCGGCTCGAAAGGCTCGATGGCACCCCCATCCCAAGAACATGGAATGGAGCTCAATTACGCAAATGTTACATGTAGATCAATTCCAAACTTGTAAAGAAAAGGCCTAGAGCCACTTCTAATGGAAATGATTCTCCTCTATCACATTGTGTTGATAGCCTTACCTTTATACTTATGAACTTTCCAGACTGATATGCCAGTATTCACCGCATAAATGTGGAAAGAAGTAAGTCGTTGCGTGTGGAAGGCGGCAAAACCCGCATAAACATAAAAACGGTAAAAATTTCTAAGGAAAAGATGAGGAAAACCTTCACGCAGGTCAGATATAGGTAAAGTTTGGCCATCCTACTAAGTGAAAGTGACGGTCTTACCCGCACAATCATGATAGAGGAAGCAAAACTTGAACTTATTATCTACCACGTTGACAGGTTAACTTATCCTAAACACTTAGAAAATTGCTAAGTTAAACTAAAATATGCATGAGCACAACATATAAGGTTTACAAGGCAAGACATTAACAAAACATTTATATTCCATAAAAATTCAAACATTACAAGAATGGCTGGGTATCTACCCGCCTACAAATATATAAATCTATCCTAATGATGGGAAGGGATCTCAAGGTTCAAACTTCAGGACCACTCCCTCCAAACCCACTTGAACCCGCACCATCAGTTGGCTGTGGCGGTTCAAGGAAAGCCTTGAGAATAGTTAGCCCATCATCAGCAGCAGCAATCTCGTTCACCTTCTCCACCACCGGATGCGGGAAGGCAGCATACTGGTTCACTGCTTGGTCGTAAGCAGCTTCAGTGTCCACGTCATAAAGAGGGAAGTTGGAAGGCGGGATGCCCTTCTCAACAAACCCCAGACCAAGCAGGAAACCAGCCTTTTCCCCATCCTCATGAGAAGCGTTGAGGGTTGCGCTCATAGCATCGTCATATGATGTGTTCGTGAAAATCCGATGCACAACCTACAAAATAAAAATATATGTATCAAAAACTTTTCTAAGTATGAAGAAAAGCATAAAGAAATTACGGAATTACGCATACCTGCGACAACGCTTCTCGTATAAGCCATTCCTTGGTGATCAGAGCTTCCTGGAGGGCAGCTTGAGCTTGATCACGGGCGCATTCGGCTTCATTTTTGTTAAGGTTGGCAAGCAACACATCCTTAGCAGCAGCCTCTTCAACACCCTTCAGTTTACGCTCAGTGCGGTCAAGCATACCCTTCTGGTCCAGGAGCTCTTGGAGTTTCTTGGCATCTTCTAATGCCAAAGCATCATGAGCCTGCTGAAGCCTCTCTAGTTTGGCTTTAAGCTCTTCATTCTCGGCGCGCAGAGGCTCAGCAATGGCTTCAGCTTTGGTGGCCCTCTCGGTAGCGTTCCGCGCAGTTTCCTTAGCCAACCTAAGCTGTTCGTTAACAGCTTGGGTAGCCTTGGAACGGGCCTCATGCCTGGCCTGGACCTCGACCTCAAGGTCCTTGAAGGCCTTCTCCTTCTCCGCAGCAATCATGGCAAGCCTTTTGTTCTCCTCCCGCAATGCACGCGCCTGAGCCACTTCCAGGCTACGCGCCTTCTTTAACTTGTCGTTTTCACGACAAAGCAACTCGACGCGCGGCTGCATTCGAGTAAGGAGAATTCGAAGCTCATTGGTTAGCCTACCCTCATGGTAGCTAGCCATTACCTCCCCCAGCGCACCGCTCGGGGCGGCGTGGTGCGCCCATTCGACGCAGTCCACAGCCGTTCGAAGGGTTGTTCCCCGGCGGATGTTCCACCGTGGAACATACACCTCATTGGAATCTGAAACTGCAAAAACAAAAAACAGTTAGGAAAAAAATGATAAAAAAAAAAGATAATAGGCCAAAATAACCCTACGCACCTGTAGGGTCGACAACAGGCCGGTAGCCGCCAAACCCATCACCCGAACCTAAGGGATATCCATCCAAGAGGTCAGGGAGATGGGAAGGAGGCAAAGATTGGCTAGAAGCCCCAACCCTGAACATACCTGATGAACCGGCCGGGGACGAGGTAGTCGCCGGTGCCGGAGGCACGGTTGAAGCCGCCGCGGTAGAGACCATCGGAGGTGAACTCACTAGAGGTGAACTCACAACCGTGGCCGCTGCTGCGGAAGAGCCCGCAGAAAAAATCACCGCCGGCTCAGTGAAGGATGCGGTGAAGATGGCACTGACAGCCGGCGGAGATGACGACACAATTGGAACAGTTGCCTCAACGGGATGAGCAACTGAACCAACACTGCAAACAGGCGCAGCCGCCTGGGTCATCGCCTCGGGTAGGTGGACCAAACCTACCGTCGTGGGTCCAGAACCGCTCCTTCCCGCACCACTTTGGAATGCGGTTGCATCCACGCCTGCATGAAGATTAACAAAATATTAAAAACAATGGCGGAGAGGAATGCGGGAAAGATAAATAAAAAGTACACTTACGGGTTTTCTTAATCTTGAAGGTTCTGACGGGCGGGGACGAACCCGATGGAACTGGCCTCTTCATACCAGTCACCGTCGTAACGCTTGGCTGCTCGGAGGTGACAGCTGTCCCAACCTCCGAGACAATTGTCTCACCACCACCAGGGTTCCCCGCCGCCCCTTCTCTTTCAGTCTCGGAGTCAGACTGATCTCCTAGGTCGACGGCGGAGGTAACCTTCGCCTTGCCCTTCACGGCAGCAGCTTTCTTCTTCCTCACGAAGACAGGCCCATCTACGGATTCCTCATCAGAAGATGACAAAATTAGAGGAACTCCAGCAGAAGTCTGAGCATGCAGAGGGCGAGGATTAAAGAATCCCTTACCTGGCCGCGTGGCGCTCAAAATCTCGTGGCCCGGCGGGTAGACCTCCACGAACCTATCCGCCGTCTGCTCCAAAATAGGAAACTCGTTCTCGTCGAGATCACGAGTACCCAGTCGAGCGGGACCACCAGTCTCCCACGGTTGCAGAAGCGATTGTAAGTTGTTTCCCTCTGAAAATAAAAAGAAAAACAGTTAGAAGAAAAACCCTAAATCAGCACAAAAGACGGAGCATACCGTAGGGAGTAGAATTCAAACCGTATTCGAGGATGATAGGTACTTGCGGCGTCCCAGAACCGGCATCCTTCCATACCCGGCTCATCCCGAGCATCACCATCCCAGACTCCGCAAAGCGGTAAACCGGAGTCTGGATCTGGGAGATCTTGGTAAACCATTCCGTCTCCTGATAGTTGGAGGCGTGAAGGTTGGGGAGTGCTCTCCCGTTCTTGAACGCCATCGCAATGGGGACGACGCAGGCAGAGATGTAGAAGAACTCCCGTTTCCAAGACCGAAGACTGCGCTCGGTAGCGCAGATCTTCAAACCCTTGATCCGGGTGACCAAGGTATACCAGCCCTGGATGCACATCCAGGAGTAGAAGGTCATCAGGCGGTCGACACGGGGCTCAATGCCCAGAATGTGGCACACCCATTCAAAATGGCGGACCTTAGCGATCGCCATTGGGTGTACCTCCATCAAGTGTACACCCTGTTTCTCCAAAACACGGTATACAAACTTCGTTAATGGGAATCTGAGATTCCCATACATGAAGAATAAGGCATAAACCCCTATCTTGCCCTTGGGGGCATCATACACCGTCTGGTGAGGCTCTGGAAACTCAGGCTCGTAGGGCTCGAGCATGAACTTCTTGACGATGTAGTGATACAAATCGACAGAAAGAGCACACTGGCACTCGCCAGCAGTACTCTTGTCGTCCTTGTCAGACGTGGACATCGGGTTCTCAGGGTATACGTCGGACTCTTCGGCAGTAACCTCAGGATCATGAACGGATGACATGTTTTAAGGTAGGAAAGAGAACGATTTCAGGAGAATGCTCGACAGAGAAGTTAAGAGTATTCGCCGAAAATCGCTTAGAAGAAGAAGAGTGAAGTGAAGGTGTGAATTGAAGTGCACCCTCTCTCCCCTTTATATACTCATCGCAGTGAATGCGATGAATTTAATGCGGAGGAGAGAGGGAGCGCAGGTGCAATGAAATGGCGACACGTGGAAAGCGCAAACTGGCAATAGCTGTCGAAAGGACGCGTGCCGTAAAATTCGCGCCCACGCGCCCGAAAACTCGCGCCCACGCACCTGAAAAAGCGTCTAGAATGACCATATACTGTCACGTCGCCATAACTTCCTGCACGTCCTGAAACCGTCAGAAGAAACCGTCAGGAGACGCCAACGTCACTTCAACAGTTTGGACTGTTCTTATCCTTTCACCAACTCTTCGAATTGCAAAAAGATTCAAAAAGATTCAAAAATAAGAGGGAATATACCCCCTTACCTTGGGAAGCAAAAAACCATAAGACAAATGCGGGTACAGTGTCAAGGCGAAACCCTTCACATACTTAGCACTTGCAGGGAATTGAAGCCAAGAAGGGCCTTATGGGCCATGCTTGCGGAAAGGGAAATAACACCTCCGCATGGCGGGAACGTTGAGAACTAGATTGTTTGAAACTTCAAGGTGGAATTGGTAGTTTAACATAACTTATCACTATGTCCAAAACTACCAAAACCTCGTGAAGAGTCTATATAAGTGAAATTCAACACTCCCGACTTGCGAAGAGGTTAAACACCTACCCGCATCATAACCAAAGATCAGGCAGAAAAGTCGGGAATTTCTGCAAGTGACGATAGGAAAACCGCGGGAAGAATCCCCACGGAAAACCTTAAAAAACAAAAACCTCTTTAAAACCCCTTGCTTAAAGTCCAAAAGTTCACCTCACTTATTAATAATTCATGAGAAGAACAATGGACTGGGGGGACTTGAAGAGGTAGGTCCCCGCAAAGCCCAGTTGGACCCGCAAGACACACCTTGAAGAGGTACGTCTGCGCAAAGACTAACTGGCCCCGCAGGACCCACCATGCTCAGAGAGAAGACCTTATACGTAGTAAGCCAGCTGTTCCCGCAGGAAAGCCTCCCTTGGTATAGTACCCTGCCTGTTCCCGCAACTATGGGTACAAGCCAAGAAGGAAGGCTACCCGCACTAACGGTAAGACTACACGCATAAGGCACTAACTCTTATACTTCAGCAATGTCACCTGAAGGAATGAGCAAGGCGGGAATATTCCCGCCCAAAAGAGCCAGTCCGTACGCTTCTGGAAGATCTTTTGTACTATACCTGCCAAGGTATGGACAAAATAGACAAGATCTGACCAAAGCAGCCCATGAACCAATCACAGGGTGACAGCTCATCGACAATAGTACGAGGAGGAGCACGCTCTAGTACAAAACGTCACTATCAGCCGCTGCCTACCCACCAACTCCCATCGTGGCACGTACATAGCCCGTAGTTGGTGGAAAAGGAATAGTATACAGCCGGCCATGTCACTATCAGCCGCTGCCTACCCACCAACTCCCATCGTGGCACGTACATAGCCCGTAGTTGGTGGAAAAGGAATATTATACAGCTGGCCGTACCTGCTTGGAAACCTACCTTCGGCTATAAATACTCCAACACCTTGGAACGGTATCATTATCTTATCTTCTCTAGCTATTTCTCTTAATATACACTTATATTCAGAGCAACTTAGTCTGATTCTCACGCCAGAGGGTGGTCACAAGGAGGAACCCCCCCCCCCCTTCTTAGTGACGAGCTCACGGTGTCTGTTTTGCAGGTTAAGAATAACCATCTTTACCGGACCTAATCCTCGTGGGAAACATCTACTTAACCCTAAGATTATCCGTGATCTGCCGGGGTCACTTAGTGTTTCTTCAATGCCATATGATATTGTAGCAATGAACATGTTTCAGTTTGACTTTGACCAAAGTTTACTCTCTTTAATTGTAAATTGGGCCTGCCCAATCTTTTGGAAGACTCAATGTGAAATGAAAATATGAGGCATTTTCCAAATTAAATTGTTATAAACCATGTCATTATCCGAGCATGTGACCGGCAATAATAAATAAAATTTTATAAAATGTTCAACGTGTCTCTTAAGAAGAATTTTAATTGATGTGATACATGTGCAACTATATGATATAGACTGTAATAAGCTCAACTACGTGGAACTATGATATATATGTCATCTAGAACCACAAGAGTTGTGGAACAAAAGGTTTGTCTTAGGAAACCTAAGGTATGAAGTCTTGTAAAACTACGCGTAGTTATCTCAAGAATATTGTTTGCCATCTACAGATGATGTTTTCAACCCATTGACAGGAACAACTAGATCAGATTCTGATGCTATAAATTACAAATACATGTAACTTTCCGACATGACATCTAAAGACATACCGATCATCTCCTTAACCAGACTAAAGCATGCAGACTATTGTTTACTTAAGATGGGACCATTTTGAGTTCACACAAACGATAGTTGTGGAATATAGAGCTTCCACAATTCAAGATTCAAGTTCCATCTGGTTTTAAATCACAAGGCAGCAGATCTGATGACAATCAAAATATGGCCATTTAATAGAATAGTCTGACCCTATTAAAGTAATTGGTTTTTTTGGTTTAGGGAATTATGTAATTAATGATTTTAAGAAAGGAAACATGTAACTGATTTTTTGATTGGGGAAATATGTAATTGACGAGGTTAGGAAATAGAAATGGAGATACGTGAAAATTTCTTTTTCAAAAACATGGTATATATGTTATATGTTCATTTCGGTTGTAATGATCAACCCAATTGTTCACGCGTCTTGTATGTTGAGATTCATCTTGTATGTTCATACGTTTGTAATGGCCAACCCAATTGTTCACGCATCTTGTATGTTGAGATTCATCTTGTATGTTCATACAATTATACGTTTGTAATGACCAACCCAAATGTTCACGCGCCTTGTATGTCGAGATTCATCTTGTATGTTCATATGTTTGTAATGACCAACCCAAAGTTATCCGATTTCCGATCTCTCTGTTCCCATTCGTTCATACAAAAAAAAATAACAAAATCAGTTCACCCGATATAATAATGGCTAAGGCGAGGACGGAGGTGGTTGTGGCGACAATGGGTACGATGTAGAAGGTGGTGGCGGGCGTGTCAATGATGTCAGCCACAGGAGAGGTGGCGATAGTGGGGTGTGGGGTGGTGGTTGGTGGGTGCGGTGGCATTAGTGTAGTGGTGGATGTTGGGCTGGTGTTGGCTATGACTGTGGAGGCAGCAACGACTTTGGTTTTGTGGCGACACCGAAGATGATGGTGGCGGCGTTGGTGGAGTGGTGACGATGATAACGAGCCTGCGGTGGAGAGAAACATGGCCACGAGCGGTGCTAACCCAATCAGATATTTTTAAGTTAACAAGTTTTATATTACGTGCATGTTTAACCCGGTGACTCATTTGTCATGACGTGAATTGACCCATTGTGGTGACCCAGATTATTTCATAGACAACTTACATTTGCTCAAATCAGCTCATTCTTTGTAGAACAAGTCGAGGTTGCTACGTATAGTCAAAAGGGTCGATACAGGCAAAATGTTGAATACATTGAGTTATTTCCCAAAGATGTTTAGCATCGTTATAAGTTGAAATGTCCTTTTCTTTTGAGGTTCATTCTTGTTCCTAAACATAGTATAAGGATCCAAACACGATTCAATGCATCTTAAGTATGCTATATCTTACGTTGATTAAAGCATCTGTACTGTTCAACACAACACACACATCCCAAACATATAGTGTAACAAATAATATCAACTTCATAATTACCTAAGCAAGAAACAAACAAACTATTGCAATACAAAACCACCTGCAACTACATGAATTAGATATAACCTCGAATGATTATAAATGGGCCAATTCTTGCTATTTATACAAGTTTGGCATCATGTAACTGTATGCAGCTTTTCCTTTAATGACTTTAAAAACTAATTGCATTTTTTTTTCTAAAAACATGTATCAGCCTCAGGACTGATTTACCAATCACCGTGAGGTAAGCGACATGTGAATGATCCGCTCACTCGGGCCGGGCCATTAGTTTGTAGGTGACAATTAACACGACTGGTGAGGGTGAGCATAAGTCAAGTCAGTGCAGTTAGTGTCTAATATCAAACCACAACCAAATACTTTGGTTACAAGAAAACCATAACCACCCTATTTCGGTTATTAAAACATGAACCATTTGTACCTAGATTAATTGGTTAACCAAATTATACCCATATAGCCAAAATAAATAAATAACTATTAAAACCACCATTACTAGACTGGGCCTAATTTTATTTTAATGGTTCGTTTTTGGTTATAAAAAATGCTTAACTTAACCAAACGACCATACCGTTTTTGGTCATAGAAAATGCTTAACCAAACCAAACAACCGTACCAGTAAAATCTCGAACTTCAGTTTGTCATGACTCAACTAATCATTTTTTCTACTCACCCCTACATGACCCGCAATTTTCTTCTAAAGCACTTTCTTCAATTAAAATGACTATCACGATCCAAAATTACCGACCCTTTTGAGACAGACATTATAGTGGGTATGCATCTCTAATTATACCCAAAACTAGAGCATTAGAACAACATATTAATTCAAAATTTGGCTACAAAAAAGATGACAAGTACACAAAAAATAATTAAAAGAAAAACAAGATTCATTGACATACCATTGTTTTAGAAGTCTTCGTCATCGTCTTCACCATACGCATTATAGGCGTTGTTGTCATCATCGTCGTCGTCATCCTTGCTATCATTCTCATTGTCATTGTCTGAATCCTCATACGCATTGTCACTAGAAGTCATGATTTCATCACTATCACTATAAAAGTTTCTTTTAGAAGACTTAATTGCCCGATCAGACGGATCAGATAACTTAAGCACACGCCTATACTTTTCGGGGCTATCCCACCATGTAGGAGTAAGAATTATAGCTTTTTCTAGCCAATACGGATCATATGGGACCGTTGCTCTAAACTTTTGATAAAATTCAGCAAACGCGTACATTATAGTCCTGATACGAGGACCTTTTTTTCCCAATATAAAGTCGAAGATATATCTTATGAAGAGCTTCAGCTGGTCATGCCTAATGATGTACAAGTACTGAAAACACACAATAACAAAATAAGTGTTAGCGGGTCAACCCACAAAATTTTGACTTTTGACCCGAACCCATGTGAGCCCATATTGACCCATTACCCAACTGGCACGCCCTACTGTTTTGCCTAGGCATGTAAATGAAACAAATGAACATGTATGGGGCATGTTCCTGTTCGTACGTTAACTTTAACCGAACAAGCGCTCGAGCACGAACTATTAAAAGAACAGGTTTTCTTGTTCATGTTAGTTCATTAAAAAAATGAACTTGTTCGTGTTCATTTATAGTATAAATGAACGGGTCACAAACATAAATGAACATAACTGAAGATAGATATACCAACATAACTGAACGAACACTAATTAAAAATAAACGTGAACATCAAATTGTTCAGCCTAAAATATTAATAAAACCAGACTAAATTGTAATGAGTGGTATTTAGTTTCATAAGAGTAAACTAATTTTGTAAAGGGCCTAAACATTTTAAATTAATGCATAAACAAACAAGAACGAACTTAAACGAACGAACAAAACACATTTAAATAAATGAACAGTAACCGAACCAAAGTATCCAAACCAAATTAAAAACCAACGGTTTACTTTGTGTTTTGTAAAAAACCGATTTTTCGGTTCGGTTTTGCATTAACCGGTAATCGAAAAATCCAAACAGAAAAGAAGAAATATACAAATTTTATATGATTAGTTTATATATAATGTTGATATATGTATTTAAATTACTGAAGTGACGGACGGTTAATCAGGCATCATGTAGTGGCGTTGATAGCTGAAAGATAAGGGTACATGCACCGATCAGCCGGTGTCCCGATGATTGAGTGCCATGTGCCTTATGTCCAAGGCTTGATGCAAAACTACTATCGAGCCGGGGGTCTCACCGGAAACAGCCTCTCTATCCCTATGGGGTAGAGGTAAGGCTGCCTACATCTTACCCTCCTCAGACCCTACCATAGCTTTGCTATTGGTGGGATATACTGAGTACGATGATGATGATGATGATGATGATGATGAAGTAAAAGAAAAGAAATAGGCCTAAAGTTTTTAGTTCTAAATGTATAATAATCAATCAATCACTAATTAGCAAATGGTGTAATCTAAAACCTTTAGCTCTAAATGTGTAATAATCAATTAATAATTAACTAACAAAAAGTTTAGGCCTAACGTTTCTATGCCAAATTCAATGATTTTCAGCCCAAAACTTTCAAGCCCAAATGGTAAACCCAAATAAACCAAACCCATTGTGAAAATCAAACACCAAAACGGAGTTTTTGGTTTCACTTGAGCCCAAAACGGATCCAAATTGACCCAAGCACACCCTTATTGGCTGGCCAAAAAAACTTTTTGTCCACTTATAAATTAATCTAAATAAACCTAATTACAGTAATAATTTTGATTTCTGAGTGCGTACTTTAGTAGTGATTAGTGAACACTAAAAATACTATATGTGGGCTTCAGATTGTTTGACCTTTGACCTGCTAAAAATAAAACATAACCGAATCGACATGTTCACTTTAAGCAATCCTAATGTTGTTGACCATACTTTTAACTCTTAAAAAAAATCCTTGACAATTTTAAAAAATAGAATAGATAAAATAATAATATCATAAAATAATTACCAGAACGATAAGCGCAAGGATTGCCAATGTCACTTGCAGTATATCATCCAAGAGCCCATCAAAGCCTTCATCATCTGTCCCACCAAACCCACCGCCACCGTCACCACCACCGCCATCGCCACCACCAGGTGGATCTCCATCATAGTATTCTTTTCTCTCCATTTGTTGCCTCAATACATCCTCTAGAGACGGTTCCTTTTTAAAACTACTCATAGCCTTTTCAATAGATTTCCATGGAGAACCACCCTGTTTAAAAAAATAAATATAAATAGAAGTAGTCACAAGTATCATGTCTATATCAGTATACCATACGACATGAACTTGATTAACTTATCATAACGTATGGAGTGCACACCATAATATTGTAACCTTTCTTTAAAGATTAACAAATAATATTAGTAATTTAAATACTTATGTTATATGTTTCTGATAGAAACCGGAAATCTAAATTACTGAAACTAAAATAACTAAACAAATTCGAGACAGGCTTGATCTCCGATTAGCCAATTCGAGATGGCAATTCTCCAAATCAAGGTTAAGAAACCCAAATTTTATAATAATAACATCGACACCATTAATAAACAACAAACGATCTACTGATAGTCTAATACTACTTCTAATGATGGTTATTCACTTAACTTCCCACTACACATTCTCCTACTAATTCTCATTAATAGTTGGGTACGTATCAGTTTCCATATTAACATGTCGTCAAATGTATATGACTATATTCAAGGTTCTCTAAAAAATTCAATCATTCAATTGCATTACACATTACCCTAAAAACTATAGGCATGATTGACATATATACCACAACTTTATAACCAGGGGACAACCAAACAAACACAACTGAAACACTATCCAAACACCACTTACGTATCGTACCCCCTAGGTATTCTCTACCTACCCACCTGTGTCGGTTTGACCGTATATTTCATTAGAGTTCTATGCTTCAGAGTAGCCTTTCTTATTTGATCCCTTTGAATTCCATATTCGAAGTTGCGATCGGATCTATTCATTAAAAGAATCGATTCAATAAGCGCATGGTCCATATGGGCCGTATGACATGAAAATGAAAAAAATGGCCAATTGCCCGTATGACATGGAGAAAGCGAACATATGGGCCGTATGACATAGTGACGATTCATACGGCCCATTTAAATTTTTTGAGTGACAAGTAAATAAATGGTGACCCTGACAAAGTCCCATATGACAATTTAGCTTATTATACGGCCCATATGATGCGACAGGTTACAACCCATTTGATTTTTTTCTTACTAATAAATGACTGATGTGACCCTAACAAAGTCCCATATGACCGTTTTTAGCCCTATCATACGGGCCGTATGATGTGGCAGGTGCCCAATGTATAAAATTGGGGGCGGTGTACCAATGGCATGACCCTATAACTATCAGATATATCGGTGGTTTAAGGTTTATGTATATTATTGTAAGCCAGTCTAGAGTAATTCATATTCAAAATCATCCAATATGAACAATATACATGCTGATATAACTATATAAGTCATATAACCGGTTTTAGTGATTACCAAACATATTATCAGAAAGAACCTATTAAAGATATGCCTCCACCTCCATATAGTTTCAGCTCTCCGTTCGATTTTCACAATACTCTTTGTTGCAGATTTCATACATACCAGCACACGAAACAAAACAAAGCGTGGATAACATATCATACCTCGTTACCATTCTTGGAATCTTCTTTGCCACCAAACGAACACACAGGCGTACACTGTTGATAGCAATACGCACTCCTTTTATGCAACGTGTTACATTTCATTAACTCTGTGCATCTCTTTGACGAACCAATTGACGGTTTTAGCGCATTATGATGGTTAACTATCTTCACTGGAGCAATGCATTGTATAGCTGATCTACCTAGTGTGTTAAACTGATCGGGTACCCGTAACGAAGGCCGGACCGCAGTGACTTGAAGATAACTCATTGTATGGCATTCAAAAACAGGTTTAAATGCAAGTTCTTTTGTTCAAATAAACCTGAAAATAACAAACTATGAAATTAACCACTAAATTTCATCTATTTCTAACTTATTTTTATAACACCACAAATTAATTCTAAACCCTAAATTAAACTAATTAAACTGATTGTATAATTCGAAAAACAAAAAAGTAAATTTCAGAAATTACCGACAGAGAAGCAAAATTAGTGATTTGAGGCTTGCCGGAGAATATACGCCGGTGAGGATTGGAAGGCCGGAGATATAGTTCGAGTGTTGAGGTGTACGGCAGTGGCCGGTGGCGAACAAGATAAGAGTGATAAAATGAAAAACTAAAATTGGTTAAACTACATATTAAGTCCTTCGATATTATTTTTTACTTTTAAAAGTCCTCATTTTTTCATTTCTTGACAAAAGAAAATTTAATTGTATAACATAGGTTATTCCCACACCATATAGGTTATTTGGACTCCATATCCGCATATACGGCTCCTACGGGGGCTATACTAGCCGTATAGTTGCAAAATTTTGTTCTTTTGTGATGAAGAGTGTCAAGTGTTTGATGTCTATATGGCTCGTATAGGGGCTATACAACCCGTATAGACTAGAAAAGTTGTCATGCGTACATTTAGTTAATCATGTGTGGGCTATATGAATCGTATAGCCCCTATAAGAGCCGTATAGAGTCGTTAACACATCATGGATGTGGTGTTTGAATATAACGATCCAATTGAATTCATCGAAATTTATCAAAGTATCAAACAACAAAATATATAATGCTAGTATACGTAGTGGTGGACTCACAAAATTTTCTCACGGAGTCGGAAGTTTTCTCAGTTGGCTATCGTTATATACTCACACTAGCTGATCCGGTTTTTACACTATAATAATACTTAGAAAACTCATCTCACAATAGACGTTCGACACTTGTAACACAAGCTTAGGTTCGCCCTTGTAGTATAGCAGTAGGTTGCCCGTGTAATGTTGAACATTTATAGATATAAGATAGTGGTAGTTGGAATGTGAAAATGTGCGATATTGAGATAACGTATATTCAATGCCACACTTACGTATGAATGGCAACATTTCTAGTAGTTGTTGATAGTGGGAAATGGCGATTGTAAACATGGTCGACGATAATTTGATAAAAGTCAACCATAAAAGTCAACACAGTAAAAATGTAGATTTTAGATATTTGTATGCAGAAAGTTAAAATTATAAGGCGATAGTTTACAATTACAATTAGTTTGATGCGTCACAAAAGTTTTAATGAAAGTCACCAATGAATAAAGTGGAAACCAAATTTTTATGTTTTGTGACAAACCGGCAATGGAGAAAATTGTGTTTTCTCATTGTGGAGAAATCCATTAAACAGCCGGTACATCAGGTTTAACTTTGATTTATTATGATGTAAAGAAAACGCTATGTAATGCTAAGGCTCCACGCTATGGGAGCCAAGGGCACCGAAAGGGGGGGGGGGGGGCTTCACAACGATGGGCATCGTTCTCTCTTCATATTTCACACACACATACATATATATGTATATATAGGGCGCTAAAGGGGCTTTAAACCATAGCGGGACGTTATGGAGAATGGCTTCGAAGCCCCGTTTCTTACGTGCCTATGACGTGGCATTGTGGAGGGGCTTCGATACTCCCACCATAGAGAACAACCTAATTAAAATTCACTATACACTAAACTCACTACCCAATATTAACATAACAGCATCAATACTAGTTTCAACTACTTTTAACAAACCGAGCATATCTCAAAGTTTTGTCCGCTTTTGCAACATGTATGCGAAATGTCATTACACGAAGTGAAATCTAGAAGTGAGTTAGCATGTCTAGTGGACTTCGTATGCGTTCATGTCCACAACCAAAGACATCTCGTTTGGGTTGGTAATAGGGGTGTGAATGAAATCAAAATTAACGAACCATAACCGGAATTACCGACTAACTAGATCGACTGAAAAAACGGAAATTAAGACATTTGATTTTATGCTTTGTAAGAAACCGATTTTTCGTTTCGGTTTTGCTTTTGCATCAACCAAATTCCAAATCAAACCAAGAACATAAATAACCTTAAAAATTGATTTTAAATAATCAATAAGAAATTAATATATGTAATAATCGACTAATAGTTAATTTAACAACAAAAACTTAGGCCCAAAATTTCAAATCTATGTTCATTATATCGAGTCATTTTTTTTCCTAACATTTTAATGTACAAATGACACTAAAAAAACTGAAATCCAAATTAAACCCATCATAACACTGAAATGTAAGTCAAATGGTATTTTTGTTCTACTTGAGTCACAAAATCAAGCAATGAAAACCCATAGTTTATAAGGCTTACTAGGCATACTTTGACTATTGCATAAGATGATGAATAATGTCACACTACTGTATGGCTAAGACCATGCGTAGTGATTTTGCTCCAAAATGGCTCCACCTTCCTTTTCATTGGCCTGAAAAAAGTCAACCCCCACCATACATTTCCTACAAGGTTACAAAACACTCAAGCCAAATTTTCCCCCAAAACATCTCAACACCCCCCCCCCTTTATCTGCGCGTTTTGGGGGCTTTCAACTCTCTAAAACGCCCCCACTACATTCGGTGCAATGGACCCCTAGTTATATATAGTAACCTAGAACAATAATTCGGTTACATACAGAAGACCTAATTGAAAAGTAAATAGAGCACTAATGCACTATTCCATGATAGAACACGGCTGGTCGATACGCTAAGAATCCAAATCCATAATAAGATTCTCAGATTTTATGCGCTTAATCATAATCCAGTTGTTTAGTCAAAAGTTCTTTAGTTAAAACTAGACGTTTTATGAAATATTTGTTTGAATAATGTTAAATATCTAAACATATAGATTAGGTGAACTGTTTATAGATGTTCATAGGTGCCTAGCTCTATTTGCTAAAATCCACTAATCGTGGCATCAAACAAAAGATCAAAAGCAGCAGCCCCACAGTCATGATTCAACCTAAGATCGCCAATTCTCTGCCTAAAGAGACAGCAAGACCACGGTCTATTGAAGATTAAGAAGTGTAATGCAATAATCATTGTTTTTCAGTGACAGCTCGATAAGTAAAGTGGGTAGTGTGTGCTTAAAAAATCTTGTTTAGGAGTCGCCGATAAATAAAACGACGAAGAAATAAATAAATTTTTTTCACTAAAAATGTACTACGCCAAGAAAGTTGAGGGTAACTCCCTCAACCTATGCTAGATCTGCCCCGTTGCTGGCAAGGTTGTCTCACTATTTAGCTGGTTTATAAAATCTTAAAAGTCTACATACAGTGGCGACGCTTGGACGAAAACGCAGAGAGTGGACTCAATGCGTATATAAAATTATATAAATAATCACTACACAGGATGGGGGGCTCAAAAATTTCACTATATATATTTACGTATAAAAACTTTCGGAATAAATGAGTAAATATACACTATTGATAAATAACTGGGACGGGTGAAGGGAGGAGGGGGGACGGACGGAACCCATGTCCCCATAAAGCCTCGCCATGGTCTAAAATGTGGTTTATGCAACACATTAAGTAGATGTTTTGGTGGATTAACGAGCAAAGAGGCTCAAGGTGATGGGACCACAATCATATTCAACCAATGAGAATAAACCTTTTTAATTCAAACCATATATTTATAAAAACAAAAATGATTATAAACTTGGTTAGTTAAAGCCCCTTCACTACACATGATTTACATATTAGTTAGTTAATGCCCTGCCACCTAGGCGGCAACGACATGACATCCCCTTTGGTTAACTAACCATGTTCCACAACAGATATAGTCTAACAGAGTAAAATAAGTACTGAATATCTTATAAGTAATTCTTATTTAATTCAAACGCACTATATATATCATGATACTAAAAAGCCTGTCAAGTGAGCTGCGAGTACTGCAGAGGGTTTGTGACACTCATTATTAAGGAGGGTGCTGATCAAGATGGAGAAGCAGGGCACGTGCATCACGGACTCACCATGCAAAACTACACTTCAATTTCAACAATATATATATACACCAGTTCTCAGGTTTGATGATCTTGTGCTATGGCTCATGGTTCAATCAAACCATGGCCCAGCTTGTAAATGTATCATGTACGTCAGTACGCATGTCTTGGTTTAGTCTAGAAATTAACAAGTAAGCTAGCCCATCTTCAGTTCTCTGGTGCATGCAAATGAGTTAGTGGTTCATGTGCCCAGCTCCCCCATCATGACCACCGAACCCTTTGTCCAAAATGGTCAGTTACATACACACTTAAACTACACTTCTTCAGGTTAGTAAGTTTATCTTCTGTTAATGGCTAATTGCCTAATTATATAGCTGGAAATTAACTTCATTAGTATCTTTTTATTTTAACATCAATATTTTTGAGTACTATTATTATTATTATTTAATCTTTCATCATCATGCGTATCTCGATCCTTCTTTTTTGTTTTTGTTGGAATATTTATTTAACTTAAATTGAAATCAGGAATCATTTTTATAATATATATTAGTCAGAGACGATGCCAGAGATGTTAGTTATGAGGGGTCTTACTGTTACTTTTAATAAGAAAAAATTATGTAAAATACATATTCAAACTTTGTTAATAGTAATAGTAGTTACCAACTTACCATTGTTACTGTTATAAAACAATATGTCAATATATAATGAAAGTAAGGGGTAGATGAACTACTTTTTCTATAGTGTAATATTGTCATTAACAACTAGAGTGAAATATAAGTGACACTGATTACACTGCTTGATATATACTATTAAAAATCAAATTTCAAAATAAAATAAATAAATTACAAAATACTTGTTTCACTAGGAAACACGGATAATAAAGTTAAATAGTTCACGAGAAAGATCATATAAATGAACTTTTTTAAAATCTTGTGAAGTTTGGTAAAAAATGACAAATTTTGGTGTTTATTGTAAAGAAATAACAAAACACGTACCAAAGTGTTGGCAAAATCTTTCAAGACTTGGAACCGACACAAGCGGGGCTACCTTACCCATAAAAGCTAAAAACAATTAGTAAGACAACAACACAAGAACAAATGTCAACCACAAATTGCGAACCCATCCAAATCACACTTGCTGTAACAATTATTAAATGTATATTATTATATTTAAGAATAAATAGGTTCACAAAAGAACTCTTAGGATAGTTCTTGTTCTTTTATGAGATCAGCTTTTTGTTATTGTTATTTTTTCTGACATTAATATAATTCTCGTAAACATTTGTCTCATGCTTAAGAATTTTTCGACCAATTTGACCAACATGAAAATATGACGCTAAGCACAAGTGGTGAACTGTGAAGTATAGTTAGCAAGTTGCCAGGACTTTCCCTGGTCCATGTGTCATATACTCATATATATGTCTCATTTCCACTTTCTTGGTTAGAAATTAACAAATTAATTAACATATATTTAAAAATATATGCATGATCAGCCTTTTGATCTTCTTTATCAAAAAAAAAAAAAAATATACATGTAAGTATATATTGAACACAAATAACAGTAAGGATAACCCTCTTTCGGTTCCAAGACTATCACTATCACACGATAAAAATTTTAACCAGTGTTCTTTTTTTCTCCTCTCATTCACTGTTTTTTTTATAAGTGTCGCCCTTTTCCACACCCCCCTCTCTCTCTCTCATATAAAACGGACGCCCATGATTCTTCTTCACGTCAAAGCCTTGGAGATGGTCTAAAGAGCTAGCATGCCTATATCCATATGTTCGGTTCCCAATTATTCACTGGTCTTGTCACTATGACTAATGGAAGGATCATTTGTCATTGACAAGTGCATTTACTACTACGCTCAATCTCGTGGTAACATTGAACACTTATGCAATTATTTTCCTAAACTAATGGTACATGTATATTGTGTTCAGGTCAATCTGTATCATTTAGATTAATACAAGATTTTAGGATGGGTTGTGTTCAGGTTCAACACTCGAGCAAGGCTCTATAACATTATTAGCCATACACAATATTTTTACAATCAAATGACCTAGAAAAATAATTGAGAATATTTTCCCGGAATATCGGACTAACCATGATTTATCTATAGCCCATTATTGAAATCTAATTGCCAAATCAAGATGCACACAAAGAAAAAAATAAAAATAAAATTCTAAAGTAAATAGAATTTTGAAGAGAAGAAAACGGTCCACCAGTGGAAATGAACCTGCATATTCGCAGCTAGCAATATCCACACCGGTACGTGCATAATCTTACAGGCCCTGGGTTCATGCTCCACCATCGTTTACATAAGATAGCAGCTAGCTGCAACGATGATGGTGGTGGACCCGAGATACTTTTCATCTTTCAAGGTCGATCTAGCTATTGTCCGAAAGTCGTTAACCGTTGCCGACGGCCATCTCAGCTGTGTCCTCGATGTCAATGGCAATGTCATCTTCATAATCAAAGACATTAACTTTAGCCTTCATGATCGACATGTCTTGCTTGATGCATCGGAAATCCCGATATTAACGTTCAAGAAAAAGGTTCATTTGATTATTCATATTATGTTCTTAATTATGTCTAGTTTTTTTCATACCTTCTTGTATTTTCATATGTAAATTAACAAATAATGAATGAGGAAATTGATCGGTTAATTGGATTAGTGATTTAACATTGTAAGTTTGTAACCATAAAAACCGTTTGTGCTTTTGTTTTGTTTTTGGGTAACACCACATTTGATCTCCATTTATAATATGACATCAAAGTTTTAGATGGTTTAGAGATGTGGTAAATATTTTTAAGTATTTCACTTATTATGATCGAACTCAAAAGAAATCCAACAAAGATTGTTTTGAGTTCGCCAGTGTAGCGAGCGATGCTGGCTTGAGTTCGCTGGTCAAACGAGCGAACCTAAACTAACTTATTTTTCATGAAAATGTAGAGTCAATAGAGTTACTTGTTGGCTTGAGCTTGCCAAGCTAACGAACCTAAACAAATATTGTCATGTTTCCTTTAGTTCGCTACATAGGTAGCGCGAACCACATATTCGTACAACTTTCTAAATATTGACTAGAAATGCTTAACACGTCTTTAAACCACCTACAAATAAAACACATTACAAGTTTTACATGTTCTTCTTACAAGTTTTCATGATCTCACAAACCGTAACGTAGCTTATGATAGCAATCCCGAGAGGTTGATAGGGTGTTATCATTTGTGTAGCACCGGAGCATACATAGAAGGTGGCAAGCTTTCAGAAACGATAGCACAAGTGCAAAAGATTTGATATTTAGTACCAAGAAGACGTCGTTGATTCAACGGGGTACTGAACTCAGTGTGTTCTTATCAGACAACAAAGAGGAAAGTGTTGGTGATTATAAGGTTGCCGGAGACTGGAAGAAAAGATCCTGCACAGTTTACTCTTATGATGGATCTACCATCCTTGCCCAGGTAACATAGCCTAGATATACCAAACTACTTGGAACTAATAATGAGATCAATAGATTTCATAATAAGGTTTGTGCAATCTGGCCATTTTAGATATTAATAAAAAAACACCAAAATAACCATTTTTACTAATAAATTTGACAAAATACTCTTTAAGTTTTTAAAGTTTCCAAATAAACTAATACTTGACAAGTATCCGGCCTGCCACCAAGAGAAGCAATGACACCAATCGATTCAATAGAAGGCATTAAGTAGACAAAGCGAGAAGAGAGAGACAACTCAAATGTCAGCTCGCAAGGAGATGGAAAGAGTCATTTCAAGAAAAGTGAAATTTTTCTAAGATCCATCAGTCGGTAGTCTTTTGGCGAGGCAGATTTTTATATTGACACAACAAATCCATTCTCCTGCGCTAAATGAAAATTTGTTGCACCAAGTCAAAATTTGTCGCACTAGCGCACTAGTGTGTGCCTGTGAAAACTTTTGATTGACTTAAGCATTTTCTTAACTAAAAGTCAAATGATATCTTTGTAAGACAAAAAAAGTAATGGCTATTTTGTTATTGTTATTGGTCAAGATGATTATTTTGGTTATTTTCCCTATTAATAATCCTTGGTTAGGTGTAATAAAATGCAGATGCATAATAAAGATATTGATGCGTGCATCGAGTCTGATAAAGACACATATGGGATATCAGTGTCTCCAAATGTCGATTACGCACTGGTTGTCGCCCTCATGGTGATTCTTTATGAGGTTAACAAGGATCGTAAGAAAAAGAAAATTAAGGGAAAGAAGAAGCGTGGTGGTACTAGGGAGATCAAGGATGATGATGAGGATAATGATGACGAGGAGGAAGAAGACGATGATGAGGATGATGACGAAGGGGAAGACGAAGATGATGAAGAAGAAGAATATGATGATGACAGTGATTATGATTCCGATTAATCTTTTTCTATTTTTGCCTTGTTTATAAGACGGTGAATGTTCACAAATCCAACAATGATACTATTTTTTGTATGATCTCTCTCTATTCTAGGAAAGAATCTTATCCTACTAATTGAAATTGGATTAGTGTCTCAAAATTTTGAGGTATGCCTTAACTACTACTATGGATCATGTAACATACATTTAGAAACTTAACAAACCTTCATTTGTGGTATGCTTAGAATTAGACATGTAATCCTGTTGTTTAGAGGTGGCAAATTTAGTTGGAGTGACGGGACAAAATGGTTCATGATCAAAATAAGTAAACTTTTTATTTCACTTTCAAAACTAATTGGATATTCACTTTCACTCTTTGACGAAACACCTTACCAAAATAGTCATGCATGTTTGACTAATCTTTTTTTCTTTTTTTTGCAAAATACAAGTCCTTTGTAATCTGTAATCCCTAATTTAAACCAATCAGAACTCGTCACATATTCTAAGTCAGCAAAATTAGAATCTTAACTTAGCTTAAAGAGCGCATATGTCCATTGGTAGACTAGTTTATAGATATTAACAGACTTCGCAACATAGATCTGTAGGCTAACTTTAACCAGTCAGATAGGTCGTAGGCTTAACCAAAATGTCTCTTTTTTCTTTTTGAAACAAAGTCTCTCTTTTTTATTTTTATTTTTATTTTTTATTAATCCTATTCTTATTAACATTTATATGAAGATTTTTTTTTTAGTATTTGTTAATATTCATACAAAAATAAAGAGACGTGGAATTTAATGGAATGTGTATTGTTCATTTGTTTGATCAATGTTTGAACCCTTTTCATTGTAAGTTTCATATTGAAAAGTGAAACATTCCCTTCACTTTTAGGTCATGTATAATGGTTAATACCATGTAAGTGACATTTTTGTCACATCATCAATATTTTTAGTCAAAAACTTATGCAATAGATAATGTTCATTAATGTATTTTTAATCATTACCACTTCGATTAAAATATATCGGGCTTTATTGTAGAAGTGCTCACGCCCCTAAATGCCCTAATAATGATCAGGGGATAGTGTAGGCAAATTTGTAAAAATTTCTAGTCGCTAGTGGGGCGGTGTGGTGGGGATTAATCGGATTGGAATTTAATGTATAATTTTCAGTTTTATACAACACGCACACATTTTTATATGTAATTTCCAGTTTTATACATACACAAATACATTTCGGCTGAAATTGACAGGAATCTCACTGAAAACCGCTGATTTTTGTTGGAATCTATCCGGAAACCGCTAATTTTGGTCGGAAACTCGCAGGAAACCTCTGATTTTTTGCCAGATGCTCATCAGAAAAATCCGATAAATCCTGATTTTGGCGGAATTGACAATTGGCTGACTAGTCAAAATCAGTGAAGTGTAGACTAGTGATTAGTTGGAGATTAATCGACGCATAATCAGAATATTTGCAACACTGAGTGTAGGGGCTCACCTTGGCATTCTTTAATGCCCTGTTACGAATGTTCTTAAGAAAATATACTCAACTTGCAAAAGACATCCAAAAGAGTTTGGTGAGATTGTCTTATTTCTTGGACTGCGTAGCATATAAGATAGGACTTTCATACATCATGTACCATGTCCTTTAATTACCAAACCAGGGCCGGGAATATATTAGTGAAGGGTATCAATTAATATGTTATAGAAATAAACTTTTACTAATGAAAAATTTGTCCACGAATTAAACAAGATCCCAAAAGAAAAGAAAACGTTAATGGTAGTTGGTGGTCCCGAGAGAGGAGACAAATCACCTAACATAAAAATGTAAAACGCTTTTAACTAAAATACATTTTTTTAAATATTGCTGATTTATTAAATTAATGGACAACATATAAGATATAAACTATGTGTAATCATACACAGGGAAGTAATTGTCTTTTATAAAATTATTATTCAATTACATGTGACTCAATTTCAATTACTGCATTGAGTGCCCTCGTAATCTAGTTTTGGCGGCACATGGTAATAATGACAGACTAGGCGAATAGGCGGAGATCGCTAGTTTGATCCTTGAACTGAACGAGTTTTATATCAATGTACTGTTTTGTCTTTGGGAGTGTTCACGGGCGTCAGCTCTAGGTGAGGATTTTCTTCAGTTCGGAGACGAGTGTATCCCGATGTGGTGGATTAGAATTCGTTGATCGTTCAAAAGATAAAAAGGGGAGTTTGTGCCACATGAGCGCATATGATGAAAAGTCATGAGCCGAGGTGGAATTCAGTCACCATTTTGAAAAAGGAAAGTCAAAATTATTTTGGTTAGCATGGTACTTTTGACGATTTTTAATAAAACTTTAATTTGTTGAAATTTTAAAAATAGTAATTTTCCTTATGTTTATAGCTATACATGCATGTACGTACGCTTTGGTCTTGTACGTACGCTAGATCCAAAAGGTAGAATAAGACCGTACGCGTATAAATAAAGAAAAATTGCATGGATAACCTTGTGGTAAACCTAAATTTACAGATTTTGTCACAGTTAGCCGTAAGGACTAAGGACTACACCTCAACAGTTAAACTGGAGTGGGACAGAACATGTGTAAGAATAGGAAAACATCCGACACTAATGGTAGAAACTTTGTATTTATATGGACAATCTTACAATTGAAATACGAGAGAAATAAGCAATTACAGTAAATACACCAAAGTTTATTTTGTTCTAACGTACAATATGCCTGTTAGCCAAGAACCATCATTTAGCGATTATGTTCACACACGTATTGCCCGTAAAGAGTAGTGAGGACCAAAGGTGTAATTTCTCAGTTTGCGATTAAATGCATAAAATAGATACACCCGGAGATGAGAAGCATATAGAATTTTCAATTTTCTTTGAAAAACAAATCATTGATATCGAAAACACACAGTATGATACTTCCATATCCAAAACAAATACTAAAGACACCTAAATACATGTGTGTTTATTCAATTGTTCTTAATTTCCAGAATCTTGCTGGATTTTAAATTATTATATTTGATTTTTATTCCTTGAAAAGAAAATGACACAGGTAGAGTATAATTTAGAAATCAGTATTAATGTATACCCCTGTTGTTTGGTTTATTAGCTAGTGTCACGGGACAGTTTTTGAATAGATCATGAATTAATGCATGTCGTTAAATACTTAAATTAAATGACATTTTGTTGTTTAAATTTTTAACAAACTGCTTTTTTTATATTAATCAAGTAATTATAAGTTGTTGAATTGTGAACTAATGTACTGCTAGTTCAACTAAAAGGGCAAAAAAACGTGTCATCGCATATTCACATGAAAGCAAATGTCATTATGACACAAGGAAACCGGGCAATTGCGACCAGATGTAGGCGGTCAAAATCTGCAACTGAAATCATAATGGTATAACATATAGAGGTCGTCCAAAATACATTCACAAAGCGGTTGTATATTTTGCAACCATTTATAATAGGTCGCAAACGATTTCAATATTTAGGACCGACAATAAAGAATTTCTTGGATCGGCTAAGTGTTTCTAAGCATTTTTTTTAATTACTTGTACAAATAGGCGCTCGTAGTAAAAACTCATGTTCTAGTTGACAAAGTTGTGAAAAAGCCATATGTAAGCAACTGATTTTGATTTTAACAACCCCCGCCAAAATATAAAGAAAAAAAACAGCCTTATATATAGATGATGCATAAACTCTTAGTGTATCACAACTAACACTTATTTTTGAAACACTAGCCAATTGCTGATATTGCTTTTATCAGCCTTTTCTTCTTCATTTAAGCTTTTAACTTATGCATTATGTTTGTTGGGTTTGTTCACCACTAGTTCGTGTCAGCTATCTGCCAATTTCTATGCTAAAACATGCCCCAATTTCCAATCTGTTATAAAAAAGACGGTGAATGAAGCTGTGTCAAAAGAAGCTCGGATGGGAGCCTCCCTGCTTCGCCTTCATTTCCATGATTGTTTTGTTAATGCAAGTCTTTTGATTAACTTTCTTACATTCCCTTTTTGTTCACAAAATTATGTCATTGTTGAGTCGTATTGTTATACGTACTAGTGTAGTATATGATCTTCTCCATCTAGCACTTCCGGCCAGGTAGTATTAACCATATATTGCTCCGCAGCACATAGTCTTATATAACGTGGTTTTATTGAAGATTAATGAATGTTCCACTGCCTAGGTGACAGCGACGTGACAACACTTTTGGTTAATTAACCATGTTTCACAACACATAGTCGTATATGCTTCTAAATTCTTACGATTTTCAATAATTTCATGCCTTCTAAATGCAAACAATTTGAATTTGTTTTTTTTATCTATCGTATCTAAATGCATAAAAGGAAGAGCAAATTATTGAAATACTTTGTGCATATATATGTAAAAAGGTGAAAGATCATTTTTATCTTTTCCATGTCACAGTACTATATATAAATCTACTAATTAAATACTTTGCATGCCAACTTTTGGATGAAAACTTATATATCCAATTGAACATAATATATTCTAGTGGAGAATTCTATGTGTGCTACCCACACAGTCACACGGTGTTTACTTGTTGCTTTAGTATGTCGTCACATTCTTCAAGTTTATATGCACAATACTTGATTTCTATATATACAGTTCTGTTCATTTTCTTTGCACATAAGGTTTTAATTAATTAAGCTGAATTTAAGAAACATTTCTTATTTATCTTTGTTGAATATGTAGGGATGTGATGCATCTGTGTTACTAGATGACACTTCAAATTTTAGGGGAGAAAAAACAGCAGGACCAAATCGAAATTCGATTAGAGGATTCAACGTCATTGATACCATTAAAACCAAACTTGAACGTCAGTGTCCTGGTGTAGTTTCATGTGCAGATATCTTATCTGTCGCTGCTAGAGATTCCGTCGTGGCTGTAAGTAAAAAAAAATAACACAAAATAACAGTCACTACCTTAAATATATTTGGATTGGGATTCTGTTTCTTCAAAATAACCTGAGAAGTCATAGTGAACCAGGGCCGGCTCCGAGAAGAGGAAAATTTTTTTGGGCCAAAGGCGAAAGTTGAGTTGTGTAAAATACTTTTGCATAAAAATAAGCTTAAAAATATCTAAAATATGAATAGAACCCACAACCTTTTTATTAGATTTCATACCCCTTTACCACTAAACCAAGCTAATGGTTAAGTAATTGTGTTGAAACATTGATTATACATATTGTTTTTCTTATAAAAATACATATAATTTAAAAAAAAATTCGGGCCTAGTGGGATGTCGGGCATGTGGCCGTCGACTACCCTGCCATACACTAAGGCCGGCCTAGCTCGTATTGAACAACAAGAAAGTTTTCGATTATATAATAGGACCAACAACTAGCCAGGGTGTGATTTATGGTGCAACATGAAATTCGCCGACTTACATTTAGTCTAAACAGATTCGGATTATTTTTCTTTAGAACCATGAAAATGTTTAGAAAAACTGCTTTGGTCGGGTTTGGGACTTTGGGTTGATCATCTAACAGGTCACAGTTTGACATGTTTAACCCATAGATTTTTCTGATTTTTAAAAATGCATATTTGACTTGTTTAAAAGGGGGGTGGCGGCGCAACTTGTTGCCCACTTACCTGCCTCTCTGATGTAACTGGATTTAAAAAATGGAAATATATTTTTATTAAAAAAAAAACTTGTTTAAATGATTAAGTATTTTATGCCAAAGTTTAAAGAGAAATTGACATCACAATTCATAATTTTAAAATAGTTATTTTATATACATTTGTTTTTTTTTAGATTTGTAATCTTAATAATATGCACACAAAAAATCATGTGAAGCAGGCTGTGCTCGTACTAAGTTATGAATATGTGTACCGTGTCCAAGTTATCATGTTTGACATGATCACACGAGTTTCAGGTTAGAGTCGTATTGGGGTTCGTGTCAGATTCGTGCCCCCTAACCCGCAAGAATGACCCACTTAACTTCTTTGGCCGCAACAAATTAAAATATTTCGTTTTACAAAATCTTAGGTATCATGAAAATATGTTTATTTATGTTTTATGCGAGCATTAATTGATGTGTTACGACGATTCCTTTTTCTTTTGAGTTCAGCTTGGTGGGCCAAGCTGGAAGGTGTTATTCGGTAGAAGGGACTCAACAAGAGCAAGCTTTAGTGATGCAAATTCTAATCTTCCGTCACCAGCTTCAAGTCTTAGGGAGCTTATCTCATCCTTATCAAATCTAGGCTTTAGTGCTAAAGAAATGATAGCTCTCTCTGGTGAGTTACTTTACTTTATCATTTTTCGTTGATCAAATTTTGGTTAAGACTTTTCATTCTTACTAAAATCAACAACATTAATTAAGTCACTAACCACCATGATACTTGTTACAAAAATCATTGCTCATTTGTCATTAGATGATTAATTATAACTTGTAAAAATACCAAGTGACAATTGTACTACTAGAAAACTAGGCATTGGGGACTATTAAAAACCGGTCACAAAATTAGCCACCCATTACTCAGTTTGTTGGGGATTTCTACAAATCGTATGTCTTAAGAAAATCTGAGAGTCGTACAACGCTTTTAGATCAAAACTATTTGTTGGTTCCCAAATGTTTTGACCGGATAAAACTCAGATTGAGTGCAAGAATCAGTATGGAGGTTGAGAGAGTTTTATGAACCAGAAAATTTATCGTATGATCAAGGTAGTTTTTAATCAGGGTTGGGAAGTTGTAACTGTCTTTGCAGTTATTTGATTTTGAATTTCAAATCAAAAAATACGCTCCTGGAATTTGTGACAAATAAAACATACAAAATTTAATTAAATTAAATTTCTAATGTGTATTTTAATATAACAATATATGTCACAAACACTGAAATACCCTCCAGCCAGGGGTGCTGTCCCTTGGACCTTGCCAGGTGATGCCGCCCCTTCCACCCCGCCACCAGGGGTGTTGCCTCCGAACCCCCACCAAGGGGGCGTTGCCCCTTGGAACCCCCATTACTTAGGGGCTTCGCTCTACGTACCAATATGATTAAATTATAATACTATTGAAATAAGTGTGCATCCCGCACCCAGCTTTTCCAATTCATAATACAATTAACTTGATCACCAAGTTAATCCCTAATTACACTAAAATCACTAACACAATTTTCAAGTTGTAACTTGTGAGGAATACATGGTTTCTTACATCTATGTATCTATGTAGGATCTCATACAATTGGCCAAGCAAGGTGCACAGTGTTCCGCGATCGTGTGTACAATGACAACATAAATTCATCGTTTGCGAAATCATTGAGAGCAAAGTGTCCTTCGAGTGGTGGTGACAACAATCTTTCACCACTAGATTCATCCGCTAAATCCTTCGACAATAGATATTTTAAGGATTTGATTAGCCAGAGGGGATTATTGCATTCCGACCAAGAGTTATTTAATGGGGGTTCCGCGGACAAACAAGTGAGGACCTATAGTTCGAATCCTAAGGCATTCTCTAGTGACTTTGCGAGTGCAATGGTGAAGATGAGTAACCTTCGCCCGTTAACAGGCTCCCGTGGTCAAGTTAGGATCAATTGCAGAAGAAAGAATTGAATGACCAATGTTATTCTCTCTCAGTTTCATGTGTTGGTCACGTCTTTTTTTTTTTTTTTGCTTTCTTGCGAATCATGAAGTTGTGGTTTGTGCAAATTGGTGTGTTGTAATAAAAAAAATATTTTTCAACTGTATACACATATTCTTCCAATAAATTTTTGTAAAATCTTTTATTCTATTTCATAATTTCATGTATGCTTCTTAAAATAGCTATATATATGTATCAACTACAACATGATTACTATTAACATAAAATTTACGATTTTTTATACTATTGTCTTCTACTACAAAAACACAGTTTTGTGTCCCATCAGGCCATCAAAATATAATTTCACTAGTACAACTTTTAGGAGCCGTCCCAAAAAAAACTTTTTTGGAGCAATTGTAACAATGCCATTTCAAAAATGAAACCTAAAAGATTTTGATTTTGAAGCGGTTTCTACACTGCTCTCAAAAATTTTTTTGAAGCGGTTATATAGAGAGCCACTCCAAAAAATATGTTCAATTAAGTTGGATTCAAGGGAGCTCTTTCAAAAACCTTTTTCCACCGGTAAAAAATTTCCCTCTACTAGTGTACTTTTTAGTTTTTACCATCAATTTGGTTACTGATTGACGGATAAAATAATCTTTTCAGCCATATTGTCAATAATCAAACAACATAAATTTTCGTTTAAATGATCAAAATCAACCTTAACGGCAAATACGATGTGCATGCATGGTATGCATGAATTTTGGCACAACATTTTCCTATGATCATATACTTTAAAAAAAATTAACAACAGCAACAGCATCATCATCATACTCAATATATCCCATCAATAGCAAAGCTATGGTAGGGTATGAGAAGGGTAATATGTAGACAGCCTTACCTCCAAGGCTCTACCCCATAGGGATAGGGATGCTGCTTCCGGTGAGACCCCTGGCTCGATAGTAGTTTTGCATCAAGCCTTGGACATAAGATACATAGCACTCAATCATCGGGACACCGGCTGATTGGTGCATGTACCATTGTCTTCCGGCTATCAACGCCACCACATGATGCATGATTAACCTTCGCCACTTTTAACATTATTTTCACGAGATTAGTAAAATAACGTCAAAATTAGTGCAATTTCACTTTTGCCCACCCGAGGGTTCACACATATATACATTATATGCGCGCACCGCAAACAGGGCGTATTAACAACAATTTATTAAAAGAGACAAGTTCATATAATGTTAATTAGTTTATATATCGAATATTGTGGCCTGCAGGCCTGGTTGTCATGGACTCATGGGTACATGCATGAAAGACTTGTATAATGGCCACCGACACTTTGGTGATATTAAATAATTAAATATCTTTGCAATAATTTTCAGTTACATCCAGTTATATCACTTTCAGTCCTTAACTTCAGGTGGCCACGTCGATTTGAACATAGGATTGTGTTTGAAGTTTTGAACCAAATTCTTGATCGTGTTGGGCTTTGGGCTTTGGGCTTTTTGTTTGGTCTTGTAACTAATTCTTTCCTGTTTTGGGCCTGCTATAATGCTAAATATTGGTAATTATGAATCAAAAACAATTTACATGCAAAAGTTAGTATCTACTTTATAAATGTTTGCTAACGCAACAAGCAAAAACAGTTAAAAAAAAGAAAGAAAAAAATAAAATAAAGAAAATTCAAATCAACCAAAGATAATAAATATGAATCGATGAATGTTTTTTTAATAACATTTGGAATTACCTTTAATACATTAGTGAGTTTCCTAAGACAGCATAGGCTTATCTATATGGTAAATGGATGGTTCTTCGGAACCACCCGAGTTTCAAAATAATAGTGTATTTATTTATAGAAAATACTATAGGAACCACCTTATAAATTAAGAAAGAACCACTATGTTTACAGGTCTAGCTGGTAAGAAGTTGGTTTTGTAAACTATGGCCATGGTTTCGATTCCAGACGTAGGCTATATTTTTGAACTTTTTTTTTTCTAATTTAGCTTTATGCCCTTGTATCAATTTAGGGTTTTATAAAACACACAATACACAATTACGCTGCATCCTATTCAAACTCATGCACACAGCTACCATACCATCGCCATTCTCCGACCACCACCGTTGAACACGTAATGCAATGATTTCAAAAGACGAAGACTCGTAGGGACAACATTTTTTTTCTTAATTCTTAAAGACTATTGTATTTATATTATGTGTTTTTTAATTTCTAATTGGTTTCTTTAATATTTTATCGTATTTTTATTATGTAATGAACTTTACCGGAACCATCGAATCGACCCGAACCCAGACCGACTCGGAGTTTTTTATACCCGACTCTATGAAATTGAAGCATCTAAAAGTAGTGCACCACCTAAAAAAATTCATGAATCCGCCACTGTAAGACAGGTAGTCGATCATCCATACCGGTCTTAACGCTTCAGACCTAACTCACCCATAAATGCTTCAAAAAAAACCATTGTTGTGATAATACTCACTTTTAAGTCAGGTTTGAATTTGAGAACTTAAAAATCATAAACCTTAAATCATGACTCATATATCACTGGATCATAATGTCTTATTACTTCATTTAACTCATGAGAATGAACTAACATAATTAATATTTAAATGTGTCTTACTATAGCATAATTCTTCATGGTTTAAGCATTTTTTTATTCAATATCCTCTATATTCAATGTTAGAAGTTAACTTTACCCTCTAATGGCCTTTAAATAAAAATTTTACACATAACCCACAAGTCGACCCAATTTGGTAAACTTTTTGCCAGTTGTCTTTTTATTCAAAGTTCAATTTCAACTATTAAAACAAATAATATCCAACGATATAACATCATCATAGGAAATGTTCTTATCCCAAAACGTAAATGATCCTCTAGTTCAAAATTTGAACCGCTTCTTCCTCTCACGATATTTTGTTCATCGTTTTCTCTTATAACCATTGTAAAATTTAATTTAACCAAGTCAATGTGACACATTGACTTGGTTAAAATATGACACATTGGTCACTTACTCACTTGAGTTCTTTAACCTATAAATTAAGTGATGGCGAGGGGAATGAGTCAAGCATGGCGGGTTTCGGGGCTTGTAAACCGATTCCAAACGAAAGTGGCTAAGTGGACTCGCGGGCTTGTTCGGGACCGGCCCAAGCTACCTCTACCTTGGCCGACCCTAATCTATCTTTAGTATAATATTTGCTTAATTTTTATGTTTATTTAGTTGAGACTTGTTCCTCAAGTTTGGATTTTCTATTTAATCTCTTTCTCTTTTACGTTTGAAACTTGGTTGTTTATTTTCGAGAATTTAATAAAGTTTATTGTTTGGAGGATTCAAACTTGTTCTTGACATAGCTCAGGGAATTAGCGTTGACATAAATCAACACCGTGTGACCATCACGCTATCATTAAGTTTCTTACAAGTCTAAAGAAATAAATAAACCCTCCAAATGAACTAATTGAGCTTTAATAAATTTTTTATATAAAATAAAACAGTTCACATGTATAAAAGTATTCGTTTAGATACATAACATTCTTACGCAAAAATCACGATGTTATATCGGAGAATCATGAAGCGAAAAAAACAAAGGAGGAACATAACAGGTGGTGGTGCTTAGAAGTTAATAGCATCAGTTGTGTCATTATGATGGGTATTGAAATATTAACAAAACCGATACTTGATGAAAATGTAAAATCAAATGTGACGGTTGAAAATTTTATGAGGGTAGATAAGTGAAGCAAATCCTCAACTAAAACTCTCCACTACAAGTGTGTCACGTTAATTATGTCTAATAGTTTAATGAAGATGTTTGGATGTTTGGTGATTGCATCTTATAACAAACCAATAAACCAAGATGAATAAAAAACTATTTCACGTGGTTGAGCTTTTCAACATCTTATTGCTGTACATTGACTATTCATTGCAGACCGATTACTTTCGATGAACCAAATTCGTGCATGAGGGAACGCATGGCAAACTATTTTTTTCAAAATGGAATTGTCACTCTCATGTCTCAATCCCCGATAAAACAATCAAACTTGGAAAAAAGAAAAAGAAAAAAAAGAAAGTAATCACATTTTTATAATTCGTTTTAGATCTATAAAAAAAGTGTTGCTTGGTATCTTTTAATGATTTCATTAAGAAGTTACTTCTTAATCGGTCAACAATAAGTGTATTTGGTTCATCAGAATCATTCAGCAAACTTCTTAATTACCAATGTTTTAAAACTGACACGTACCGGCCAGTTGAACAGGTTACACCGGATTTTGATAAGGCAACCGGTATTTAGATCCGGTATATTTGGGCGGTTTGCTATAATATAATACCGTCGGTTTTTTTTTAATACCGGTTTTAACTAGAGATTTTTGATATTTTTGCGGCCCATATTTTTTAGATATGACTTTAAACCTAACGGGTAAAGTTGGAACAAGTAAACATAGTTACCAACGATTTGCTAATAAACAATATATTGTGTATCCTTCAAATCCATGATTGGTTTCGTTACATCCTATGTAGTTGATTAAGCCCCTATTTGACTCGATTATTGCTCATGTATGTTGTTTGATTCATGTTTGAGGTTTATTAATGTATTTTTGAGTTATTTCTTTAGTTGAGGTTGTATTTATATGGAATTACAAGATAAACTATTGAACCCGGTTGAACCTTCTACATCCAGGTTCAAGCGGTTGTACCATTTTGAACCAAATCCGGTACGAATAAAATACCGGTTTTTAAAACATCCATTCTCACCCATTAAGTTTTAAAATGATGTTGAATGAAAAGTTGTTCATTTGTCATTCACATGTGTTCATAACCCTTAGTCTATCACTCGCACACTACCTCCTTTACCCACCACTACATCAGCATGGTTAACACTTTCTCAACACTTACTGATTCATAGTCTTTTTAAATGTTCATACCTCTTACTAGTCTAGCGGTTAATGGTGCAGATGTTGTCAAACAGCCTTTGTGTGGTGGTGTGTGTACTATTCGTGTTTGAGATCGAAGAAGAGTTATTCTTGAACAAATTTTGGAAAAGAAGATTATTTAGCTGTAGTTCTTTTAAATTAGTATTATTGATTATTTAATTATTATTTGGTAACACGTATCTCAAAAGATAGAGATCCAATCAAGTTTCAATAATATTATAAGATTTAAATGGACAAACCAGCTACTTACGCCATACATATATGTTTGTGGGGTTAGTACCATTTAATTAGTAAATTGACAAAATGAGTTAATAAAGTTTGGAATGATTGTATTTAATGTCTAGTATCTCGTTCTATATTTAGTTACCGATTTTATTAAAAATTTAAAATAAAAAACTAATTATTACACTGGGGTAGACCGTAGACATGCATAGCGAATTATGGTTATAGTCCCGTTAAATTTTGGTTATATCCTTTAGCAACAAGATGTTAACTCTATTATGCTACAACAAGAATTCCAGGCGATGCTAATGCATTTACATGCTTTTTAAATGGTTAACTATATCATGCATTTCAACTTAATAGATTATTTAGTGATGGATAACACTTTCAATTTGTCACCTTTTTTTTTCTTTGAATTGGATTAATTGGTCACAATTCCCAAATATCAGCTTTTTTAGAGGCCAAAATGAATTTAATAATCCAAACTGTGTTCCATTAGTTGATAATAATTTGTCACAAATACCGCCTAAAATTAAACTCCTAACTTTCACTTACGTTGCCTAGTATTATCTTACTTTAACATAGAAATAACTATGTTTGTCCATAACTTTCATTTATGTCGTTTTAAACAACTCACAACATTTTAGTTATGATAAAGTTATATAATTGTTTATTAGAGGTGAACGAAGTTACTTTTTCATTAAAGTGAAATTACTCTCTTCAAAAGAAAATAAAAGTTTAGAAATACATAGATCACAATCAATATGAATTATTATTGATCTTCCTAAATATCAATCAATTATATAAGTTTAGTCCATCCTTTCTTATTTTATTTATGTAAAATAAATAATTTAATGTTTTAAATTATCAAAGTAGAGATTTAGGCTTAAATGAAACAAGCCTCGCATCCAATATTTAGTGCAAAGAGGAAAATTGTTAGAAGTTGCTTTCGTATTGTTAATTTGGACTCATGTATCATCTTTTATTATTGTTTTGTGGTTGCTATTAATGATTGTCAAGAAGATGAAAGGAAGGTTCCTCTTTACCATTTAAATATCTAAAGCTCGTTTCTGTCGGTGGTACCTCAACAAATTGTCATTTAGAAGCACAATAAGGGGAAAAAAAAAAGAATTGTCAAACATATGGTGACCTAACATTTGACAATATAATTTATCACTTTAACCAACTAATTACTAAATTCGTGTCTGGCATATTAGATGGCTTGAATAAAATTAGTAGAACACAATCGAAAAATCAATTGAAATAGCTCAACTGTTTGAGAACCCGATCAGTCTTTTGATAACTGGTTTTATGATTCGGTTAATATTATATGTGTGTAAATAATAGAACTGATCACGCACTATTCTTTGTTTGTGTGTTCATGTAAAGCTCGACTAAAGTGGTTTCAATGTTTCATGCTCTTCTCCACTTTTTACAAAGATAGATTAATTTGTTAATCAGTTATTAAACAAATACAAATATTGAAGACATATACAATCTAACAAAGATTCCAAGTTACTAATTCAAGGTCACTAGCACATTCAAAAATCGAAGTTAAGAAGTCACGGTCTAAGAAAATGGAAGTTACTAACTCCCCATCATAACACATTTAAAAATCAAAATCCAACTAAATTAATAATTCACGATCCAACAAAGATAAAAATAAGTCACAAATCTTTACTTTTTTAAATGACTTTTTGAAAAATTCAATAAGTTAGTAAGTTATTTTCAAACTCAATACCACTTATGCCCTTAATGTATCCAGCGCTAACACGTTTAGCTATTTTAGGTCGTAAAGCCTCATGTCACACCTCGACTTAAGGCCTAGGCGTGTGACCAATAGTTGGTACATATTTTGTAAATAAATCAGAGTTGCGGGTTTTATTTCAGCGGAAGTCTTTAATAAAATATTATTATATTGAAAACTTATTAAACTCTCGGGTTATAATACTCATTCAATGTTTCAAATACATTTCTTTAGAAAACATAACTATTTGTAATATTTTGAAATAAAATATCTGAGCCATCAGATAGCATCTAATGACTATCACTCCAATCTTCTATTCTTTCTTGCTTGTTTGTTCTAACCTTTCTTGTTTCCCTGTAACATGGGTGGGAAAATACGTCAGCACAGAGCTGGTGAATAACGCTGACTCTAAAAATATATTTTCAATACCTTTGTGAAACCAACAATAATACCTTTGTGACTACTCATTAGGCACCCAACTAAATTGAGATCAAATTACCCTAAGTACCATGTACAATTAATTACATACACAATATCATTTCTCTGAATAGTCCCGTAGACCTTCAGAAGCATGTTGATGATATGCATGGCATCGGGGAACTCCGAGTCACCATGTATGTTTGGATCCTGACACATGTATACTCTTAATCAAAGTGTCCGTTTCTTATTATTGTAACACAAAGTTTTAAGGATTCGTAAATCCTATGCAAACATTCTGACTCAATATAAAAGGTTTGGGGGCGTATTCACCTTTTCTGTTTAAAATCAGTTTCTGTTACTGATTCCTGTTTTCCGTTTCCTTCTTCTTGTTTTGTTACCTCGGACCTATAGTACGAGAATAACATTTGTATAAATAACTAGATCATCGATCTAGCATCAAACCTTTAGTCCGTTTTGTATAGCTTTAACCTTGATAAAATCATTTGTTTATATAAAACATTTGGACCTTTAGTCCCTTTGTTTGTTTATCATTTATATACTATGTGATGTGTGCAGCGCGTGGCGTAAAATATGATAGGATGGAATGATTTGCTTTTGCACAAGATCGTGTTTTAAATTTATAAAAGTGATTTCTACAAAGACTAAACACACACAAAATAGGCAAGTGTACCTATCGTATATGTAGAATAGTATTGGTAAGAACCAAGTATCGATCCGTGGACACAAAGGTTTCTAATAATGAATCGTTGGTTTGCTTTAATCGGAGGTTTTAGTCATTTTAGGGTTAATTTTCAACTTTTTATAAAATATAAATACTTATATATAATATATAGGTGACCAAGATAAGAAATTCTAAACGAGTTGTTCAATTATGCGAAGGTTACCATCTAAGATCAAGAATCCACTCCATTTTAGCATTGATAATTAATATATAAACATGTGGTAGACTTGCCGTAATAATATATGATAGATAGCTCCTTAAACCTTAAGTGAGCATCTTTGGCACTAAGGAGATAGCATGTACATTTTAAAGTCCATCCTTTCTTAATGTCATGCCACCTCAATAATGTCAATTTAAGTTGGCAAGTCGTTTCGTAAAGTAGAAAGATTAGGATTGACTTCGATTTCTCAAATACCAATTCTAATAACTTCGGGTGGTTGTAGTTAACTCACACAACCTCCCCTTGGTTGATTTATGTAGGTTATAATTACACATTCCATTAACATATGACTTCTTTAACTAATTTGATATCCTAAGCAAAGCCATTTTCGGATTACCAAGGTTTAGAGAAATACATCATAACTTACATCTCATCATTTCTAAGTACAATATAAGGATCCATGTTTCGATAATGTATCAAAGTATTTCTAATTTTCAAGAACATGAATCGATCATGAACGATTGCCAATGGGATTGGCAACCACCAACTTTGAATTAGTGATTTAAGATGGTGAAACATTTCTCATCAAAAGATAATTGTAATATAACCATGTACTTTACTAGACTAACCCACATGTTTTATATAATCATCAAGTAAAACAAAGCTTTTTCATAGATTTTAGATGGTAAAAGGAGTTTAGCTCATAATGAGCATGATGATAAACATTAAGATGAATGATGATAACAAATACAAGATTAAACTTGAACAATCTAACCAAATGTAGATGAATCTTCCTTCCTAATGATGGTGATGATGGATGATGATGATAGTTGATGATGATAACCTCTAAGCCTTCAAACTCTTAACTAGATCTTCAATGTGAGTGTTAGTGTGTGTTTTTATAAGTGAAAACCGGATAGAACTCTTTTCAAGGCACACCAAATGAGTGCAACATGAGCCACTATTTATAGGCATTCTGGAGTGTGAGGCACGGCCCCGTGCTTGATGGGCACGCCCCCGTGCATTTTTATGACATGTGCCAGATTCTTTTTGTCGTTTCTGGTAGGTAAGCACGACCCCGTGCTTACGTAGGCACGCCGCCGTGCTTTTTAGTGACATGTGCTAATTCTTTTTGTCGTTTCTGGAAGGTAGATACGGCCCCGTGCTTCCTGAGGCACGGCCCCGTGTCCAGCTGTTCACTATTTTGTCTTTTCTTGTAAATTATTTTGTCTTTTCTGAAATGTGACCAGAAGCACGGCCCCGTGCTTCCAAAAGCACAGCCCCGTGTTTCCCAAAAGCACAACCCCGTGTTTCCAAAAGCACAGCCCCATGTTTCCTGAAGTTTTCTTTGTTTTTTCATTTGTTTCTTCGTTTGAGGCTTGAATTCACCTGAAAATACATTTTAACATGATAAGTAGTTATTTTAACTATATTATACGATGAAAGTTGCAATTTTTAGAGATTATTTGATGCTAAAAAGATGTATATTTTTATATACATCAAACATCCCCACACTTGAACCTTGCTTGTCCTCAAGCAAGCTACTTATAAATATTCTCTAAAAATAGCAAGTTAGGACCATAGCTTAAACATCCCCAAAAGAGTTCCAAGAAAATGGGAACAAAATAACCAACCTTAAATCATAGGAATATATGTAGTGATATAAAAAGATGATTTTGTTTTTATGAGTATCCGTTTATGCAAAACGTCACGTTCTCACAATGTTCACTCACACTCAGTTTTATATCTGATCATACCTGTGATGTATGTATGTGAACACTCTTAGTCAAAATGCAACCTGTGAAAAATAAGCTTGTAGCAATTTCAAATCTCCACCTTTGTGAAGGGTTGTATAGATTAGAAGGTAATATGGGTTGGTTTTGTGAGTAGGGATTTGGTACTTTGTGGTGGTTCAAGGGTTTAGGTTAATGAGAATGGTAAACACAACTTCTGCTGAATGTCGGGAGTTTTAAGATGTCTTCAACGGTTAGCTCCTTTCTCCCGATTGTTTTCCCTCCCCACACTTGAATCTCACATTGTCCTCAATGTGAAAAGATTCATAAAAAGATTAATAATAAGATTCATATGAAGTATGGAGGGTAAAATGGAAAGGAACTTCCCTACGGGCTAACGAAATTTCGACAGAGCGTCCCCTGTGTTTCGTCCGTTTTCCTGTAGTGTACCTAAGTAGTAAAACTGCAAATAACTAACAAACATCCAAATTACAATTATTATATATTTATTTTTATTATTATTATTATTATTATTATTATTATTATTTACAATGCTTAGTTTAATCAGGGTCTTGGCCAGACCCTACTCCCAATATGTTTATCGGTTTTGGTGGAGGATTGGTACCTCTGAGACGGTCTCGAATAGTCCATCGATGTATGGTTTTAATCGATGTCCATTAACTTTGAACTTGTGGCCGTCAGAATTTGAAATATCAACTGTCCCGTAGTCAAAAACTGATTCAACAATGTGTGGACCTGTCCAACGAGATTTCAATTTTCCTGGGAAAATACGTAAACGTGTGTTATATAACAGTACACGGTCGCCAACATGAAATTTCTTGTTTCTTTTTAAATGGGCGTCGTGTAAACGTTTAGTCTTTTCTTTGTAAGACCAGGAATTTTCATATGCCAATGCTCTTAGTTCTTCGAGCTCGTGAATTTGATCTTCTCGGTTTTTACTGGCGAACATTAGATCAAAATTCACTGCTTTCAGAGCCCAATACGCTTTGTGTTTTAGTTCCACGGGTTGATGACATGCCTTCCCATAAACAAGTTTGAATTGTGTTGTTCCTATGGGGGTTTTGTAAGCCGTCCTGAGGGCCCACAAAGCGTCATCTAACTTTTCTGCCCAATTTTTGTGATTCATTCCTTTAGTTCTTTCTAAAATCCTTTTAATTCCTCGATTCGAAAATTCTACTTGCCCACTAGTCTGAGGGTGATATGGTGTTGTCAGTCGGTGGTGAACCCCATATCGTGCTAAGACTTTGTCCATCAGAGCGTTACAGAAGTGGCTACCTCTGTCGCTGATTAGGGCTTTCGGAGTATCGAATCGTGAAAATAACTTTTTCAGAAATCGTACAACTACTCGAGCATCATTAGTAGGAAGGGCTTGTGCTTCTACCCATTTAGACACGTAGTCGACTGCTAAAAGGATGTACTTATTTCCGAATGAGTTAAGAAATGGGCCCATGAAATCTATTCCCTATACATCAAAGACCTCACAAAATTGAATGCCTTTTTGAGCCATCTCATTTTTTGCTGAGATGTTTCCGGCTCTTTGACAAGCATCGCATGCTTGGATCAAAGCATGTGTGTCTTTATATATGGTGGGCCAGAAGAATCCTGCATCAAATACTTTTCTGACCGTAGTGGCGGTACCGTGGTGTCCACCAGTAGGTCCTTCATGACGGTGTTTGAGAATATCTAAGGCCTCCTTTCCAGCTACACACCTACGAACTACCTGATCAGCACCTATCCTAAACAAGTAAGGGTCTTCCCAGAAGTAGAACTTAAAGTCGGAGAAGAATTTCTTCCGCTGTTGATGAGTGAGCCCTTTTCTTAAGATTCTACATGCTAAATAGTTCGCGAAATCGGCAAACCAAGGACTTTCATCTTCCTCCTGCATGACTGCTTGGATATGCATGAGAACATCATGTGAAAAATTATCATTGATAATTTCCTCGTGGTGTCCTTTTGAAGCTGGGCATTCTAAGCGCGAAAGATGGTCCGCGGCTACATTTTCTGCTCCTTTTTTGTCCTTAACTTCAATGTCGAATTCTTGGAGTAGTAGAATCCATCGGATGAGTCTGGGTTTTGCATCTTGTTTGTTGAAGAGGTATCTTATGGCGGCATGGTCGGTGTATACTATGGTTTTGGAAAGAACTAGGTAGGATCTAAATTTTTCAAAGGCGAAAACTACTGCTAATAACTCTTTTTCTGTTGTGGTGTAGTTTTCTTGTGCATCATTAAGAGTTTTATTGGCATAGTAAATTAGGTGAAAGTGTTTTTCTTTGCGTTGTCCGAGTACGGCTCCAACTGCAAAGTCACTTGCATCGCACATAATCTCGAATGGAAGGGTCCAATCGGGTGTAGTCATGATTGGTGCTTTGACAAGTTTGTCTTTTAATATGTTGAATGATTCAACACATTCTTCAGAGAAGACGAATGGTGCGTCTTTCTCCAGAAGTTTGGTCATAGGTCTAGCAATTTTGGAGAAGTCTTTTATGAAGCGGCGGTAGAAGCCTGCGTGTCCTAGAAAACTTCTAATGGCTCTGACAGAAGTTGGTGGTGGAAGTTTGGATATGGTTTCTATTTTGGCCCTATCAACTTCTAGTCCTGCTTGGGATATCTTGTGACCTAGAACGATGCCTTCTTTGACCATAAAATGGCATTTTTCCCAGTTGAGTACTAAGTTTACTTCTTCACACCTAGCCAACATTTTGTCTAGGTTTTTCAGACAATGATCAAAGGAGTCTCCAAAGACTGAGAAGTCGTCCATGAAAACTTCCATAGAGTGCTCGATCATTTCATGAAAGATGGCCACCATGCAACGTTGGAAGGTGGCTGGAGCATTACATAATCCAAATGGCATTCTTCGGTAGGTGAATGTTCCTTACGGACATGTAAAGGTGGTTTTCTCCTGATCCTCGGGAGCAATGGGAATTTGGAAATATCCGGAAAATCCGTCAAGAAAACAGTAGAACATTTTTCCAGATAATCGCTCAAGCATTTGATCTATGAAAGGAAGAGGAAAATGATATTTTCTTGTGGCGTCATTAAGCTTCCGGTAATCAATGCAAACTCACCAGTGTAAGGCCCCGTTCCAGGTGCCTCACATCTGGTCGTTGGATTTACTCATTCACGTAGTTCACAATCAGAGTTAATTAAAACTTTCGCGGAATATAAAAACTGTAACCGTTCATTACAAAACAACTAAACTTTCTTTAAAACCATAGCATAACATATCATATTTAAAACATCGTTTCTTCCATCTTCAGATGCCAACCATTCAATCCATGACATGTGTCATCCTCATACCCTCTCAATGAACATATGTACCTGCGTGCATACTAAAAGTCAGCTACGCTGAGTGAGTTCTAGTTAATCAGGCAACATACAATTCGTTCTCATACATTTTAACACGTATCCGAAGACACGTAATAATACTGTAACTCTGTATAATTATCCATAAGAGGAACGTCACATAATATCAAATAAGGGAATCAGTACTACTACTCGTACTGTATATGTTTTCCATGAAATGAACAATCTATATATATTATCCATAAAAGGAACACTCTATATATTATCCATAGAAGGGACACTCTATACATATATTATCCATAGAAGGAACACTCTATACATATATTAGCCATAGAAAGAACACTCTATATATATATATATTATCCATAGAAGGAACACCCTATATACTTTCCATAGAAGGAGCACTATACTTTCCATAGAAGGAACACTATACTATCCATAGAAGGAACATGATACTATCCATAGAAGGAACAATGTACTATCCATAGAAGGAACAATATATTATCCAAAGAAGGAACATTATACTATCCATAGAAGGAACACTATACTATCCATAGAAGGAACATTATACCTTATCCATAGAAAGGAGCTCAATATATTATCCATATAAGGAACACCGTATATAAGCTATTATGTAATATCCATGTAAGGAACTAATCTCTTCCTTTGGCAATACGTGCAATATCCGAAGATCGTTCACGCACCGACAAGCATTATATGATAAATACCTCGTATAGCATCTATAGCAAACACTTACCACTTAAGGTAAGTGTATTCACACTTCACATCGAGTATGCACACAGCCCCGAAAACATAACAAGGAAAATGGGGCTAGAAACTCACCTGGATCCTGCTGAGCTCGCCGTTAATCGAAATTCCTCTCTTCAGTTGGGCACGGCTAACTGTATAATAATTACATGCATCAATTAACAATCACTACTCATCTCACGTTTCTAGTCAAATGATTACCCTCAACGAACAGGAGTCCGGGGGCAGCGCTCCTGGCAGCAGGGTTCTAGGGGCGGCAGCCCTAGCAGGGTCAAAGGGGCAGAGCCCCTGGCTGGGGTCGAGCTGTCTTAACACTTTTTCCATTAACATTTCAAGTTATTTCCTAAGTTGGGCTTGTTTGTTAAGCTTAAGATAATGGGCTGGTTTGCTTTACATTGGATATGGGCCTGCACCATGCAGACTTAATCAATTCAGCCCAACCATTCATTATGGCATCTGGGCCCAACTGGTCAGGCCCAAGGTCAACAGGGAACTAAGTGGCCGAGAACTCTTGGCAGAGAACACCTGTTTGACCGAGAACCCATGTGTTGAACGAGAACCTATGTTCTTGACTGAAAACTCATGTGTTGAACGAGTTTGACCGAGAACTCTTGGCAGAGAACACCTGTTTGACCGAGAACCCATGTGTTGAACGAGAACCTATGTTCTTGACTGAAAACTCTTATTTGACCGAAATCTTTGGTCACCGAAAACCCTTGGTCACCGAGAACTCCGTTTTGGCCGAAATCTCAAGTTGACCGAGTTCTCGCGTTGACCGAGAACCCATATGAAGGCTCAGGCCACCGAGAACTTTGGTCTGAAGCTTTCAGCTTAGATTTTTTCTACCTTATCGTTTATTTCCTTAGCTCAGTTAACCATTTTATTGTTTATACCATGAACTTAACCAATTTTCTCCACCATTTAACTATTATACACCCATTATCATCATGGCTTCAAGATCTAACCCTTTTTAGACATAAAGCTTAAACCTTTATAGGGTTAAAACGTTATAGGCTAGATCTAGGGTTTCCTTTATGAACCGTTTATATCTATGAGTCCCTCTCATCCATTTTAATCATCAAGTTTGCATTTTTGTGATGTATCTAGACCCGATCTACTCTAGGTTTGAGTTTCATGATTATTCGTTCATAAAAACGTAACCTTTAAGATCAAGAACATACCTTTAGATGTTTCTAGGTTATGGCTAGCTTGATACGTGATCTTGGGCTTGCTATCTAGCTTGTATGATCGAAGATCCAACGCTACTATGATCGGTTTAAGGGTTTGGATGGTGGCCGGCGGCTAGGGAGGGAATGGTTGACTTAAGTGTGTGTTTTTAAGGTGTAGAGAGAATAAGATGGATAATATGGATGGAAATGGAAAAGATTAGGGTTTAAGGGATATTTATACTCCCTTAAGCCCATGGACTCAAAGCCCATCTTTCTTTTTTGGTCCATGATTAATTTCCTTTAACTAGCCTACTTATCCTTTTATTATTATTTACCCACTAACTCAATTACTTCACCCGACGCAACTAATACATTTAAATATTATTTTAGAATTTTCGGGATGTTACAGCCAGCCTGTGACGGTCCTCATTGGTATTAGTTCATCCTTCTCGTTCATTACTACTGTCATTCCTCCCTTATTGGGTACTTCTTGAACGGGACTTACCCAAGGTGAATCCGAAATCGGATTAATCCGGCATCAAGTAGTTTGATTGCTTCCTTCTTCACCACATCTTGCATGTTGGGATTGAGACGTCTTTGATGTTGGACCACGGGTTTGTATTCTTCCTCCATGAGAATTTTGTGAGTACAAAAGGAGGGACTGATGTCCTTGATATCCATGATCTTCAATGCGATAGCCTTCTTATGGTTTTTGAGAACCTTAAGAAGTTCGTCTTTCTCTTCTTTAGAAAGGTGAGAGGAAATAATTACTGGGAGTTGAGAGTCTTTTTAAAGAAAGGCGTATTCGAGATGGTTTGGTAGTTCTTTTAACTCTAAAGCTGGTGGTTCTTCGATTGATGGTTTTGATTTTTCATTACATTCAGTGATCTCATATACTATTTCTGATGTATCCTGATAGTTATTGACAGTATTAAGATTATCATTTTCTAAATTAGGTTTGGTAATAGTGTCAGTTAAGATTTGTGTTTCTAATGAGGTATTAATGGAAGATTTTCGCACATAGCAACTCACGATAGGATTGATTATGTCGACACAGTATAATGTGTCATCGTGATGTTGCGGATATTGCATAAATTTTCCTATGTCAAAAGTGATTGCCTCGTCATTGACCCTGAGAGTGAGTTTGCCGGTGCAAACATCAATTATAGCCTTTGCGGTGGCTAAAAATGATCTTCCTAAAATCAGAGGTACACTTTTGTCTTCCTCCATGTCTAGAATCACAAAATCTACTGGAAAAACAAACTTGTCTATTTTGACAAGTATGTTTTCGACAATGCCCCGAGGATATTTAACAGATCGGTCAGCTAACTGAATGCTCATGCGGGTGGGCTTTGGTTCTCTTATCCCTAGTTTTGCAAAAATCGCATAAGGCATTAAATTAATACTAGCTCCTAGGTCAGCCAGGGCATTGCTAACAGACAAATTTCCTATGAGACAAGGGATAGTAAAACTCCCTGGATCGGTCATTTTTGGCGGCAACTTGCTTTGAAGGACAGCTGAACATTCTTTACTCAAGGTGACATGCGAGAGCTCCTCCAACTTCCTTTTGTTGGTCAGCACTTCTTTGAGAAACTTTGCATAGTTCGGCATTTGAGCAATGGCTTCGACGAAAGGGAACTTGATGTGGAGTTGTTTGAAGAGTTCTAAAAACTTCTCGTACTGAGCTTCCAATCTCTCCTGTTTCAGCAGTCCAGGGTATGGAATAGGTAGAACATAAGTTCGGACTGGTTCCTTAGGTTGTACGGTGCCTGTCGGGATCAGTCTTTCCTGTATTTTCTCAGGGGATTCCTTTTCCATAACTGGTTCTGAAGTTGGTGAGGCAACAGTGGTTGTGCCACTTCTTAATGTAACAGCGTTGGCTGTTGCATTTGGGTTTGTTATAGTGTTGCCTGGAAGAGCGTCGGGTGATCTTTCTGACAATTTTCGGGCAATCTGTTCGATCTGAGTTACTAGATACCGCAATGATGCTTGTTGACTTTTGAGGTCGGCTTCATGTTTTAACAATACTCCGCTGATATCAACAGCTCTTGAGTCGGCCTTCTTCTCTGCTTCATTTGTTTTGGTTATGATTTGGATTAACATCTCTTCGATCTTTGAGTAGCTCGGGTTTTGATGGTTACTGGAACTTTGATCTTGGAATTGAGGTTTAGGCTGGAAGGATTGATTCATCGGTCTTTTTTCGAATTCGGGTAAGGGTTGAGTGTTGCCTCCGTCTTTTCAGCTGAAATTCGGGTGGTTTCTCCATCCTGGATTGTAGTTGTTGCTGAAAGCTTTGTTTTGTCGAGCGATGAAATTGACTTCTTCCATGGCCATGATGACTTGTTTGCAGTCACTCGTCTTATAATTTCCTCCACAAGTGTCACAGGTGAGTCTGGTTTTTGATAGCTCGGCTTGAATTTGTTCGAATTTTTTAGAAAGGGCTTCAAGCTGTGCTGTGACAAGAGTGTTTGAATCGACGTGGTGTATTCCTTTATGGGTAGGTGTATATCTTGGTGGATTGTAAGCAAAACTCTTCTTTGCGGCCTTCTCCAGGACTTCAAATGCTTCGTTAGGTGATTTGGATCCCAGGTCTCCACCAGCGATCTGGTCGATGGCCTGTTTGTTTTGACTGGATTGTGCGTCAAAGAAAGTTTGAACTTGTAACCATACGCTCAGTCCATGGTGTGAACATCTTCTTAGAAGACTTTTGTATCTTTCCCATGCTGCGTGTAACGACTCATCATCATCGGTCCGGAATCCGGTAATGCTGGCTCGGTATTTGGCAGTTTTATCGGGCGGAAAATATTTGAGGAGAAACTGTTCAACCATCTGGTCCCAAGTGGTGATGGAACCAGAGGAAATAGATTCTATCCATTCTAGGGCTTGGCCCTTTAGAGAGAAAGGAAAGAGTTTGAGTTTGATTTGATCGTCCGAACAATTTTGAATTTTAAAGGTTCCGCAGATTTGTAGGAATCGAGATATGTGAGAAAGAGGGTCTTCGTCGAGGAGACCATGAAATTGAACTGAATTTTCCACCATATGAATGGTGCTTGATTTGATTTCGAAATTTTCGGTGATTTCGGGTGGAGCCACTCCATTGCCGTAGCCTTCGAGAGTTGGCTTGGCATACTGGCTCATGTTCGGCTCATCGTTCTGGGCTGGCATCATTTCTTCTGTTTGATTTTCTCCTGATGTGGTGGCGTCTACTGATTCGTCTTTGATTGCTTCGGCGGTTTCTGCTGTCCGTTTACGTGCTCGTCGACGACGAAAGAGTCGTTCGGGTTCAGAAAGTGGAGAAACAAGCTCAGACTCAAAAGTAGAGGACATACATGGGACTAAATCAAAATTAAACACTAAAGTAAAAGTTAGCTAAGGTTAGTCTAATTAGTCTAAGTTAAACTATGAGTTATGCTACGCTATTTTAAACTAAACTAAACTAAGGTCTAAATTAATTAAGCTAGAGTAAAGATAAATAAAGGTAAAAAGTAGGCTAGCCGTAAAATTATATATATTTTAGTATTTAGTAAAAAAATAAAATAAGATAAAATAAAATAGAAGTTAAAAATTTGTACAATTATAAACAATGATTAAATTAAAACTTGGATTGTTCTTAGAAACGTACCGTGTCCCCGGCAACGGCGCCAAAAACTTTGATGTGTGCTGCGCGTGGCGTAAAATATGATGGGATGGAATGATTTGCTTTTGCACAAGATCGTGTTTTAAATTTATAAAAGTGATTTCTACAAAGACTAAACACACACAAAATAGGCAAGTGTACCTATAGTATATGTAGAATAGTATTGGTAAGAACCAAGTATCGATCCGTGGACACAAAGGTTTCTAATAACGAATCGTTGTTTTGCTTTAATCGGAGGTTTTATTCATTTTAGGGTTAATTTTTAACTTTTTATAAAATATAAATACTTATATATAATATATATAGGTGACCAAGATAAGAAATTCTAAACGAGTTGTTCAATTATGTGAAGGTTACAATCTAAGATCAAGAATCCACTCCATTTTAGCATTGATAATTGATATACAAACATGTGGTAGACTTGCCGTAATAATATATGATAGATAGCTCCTTAAACCTTAAATGAGCATCTTTGGCACTAAGGAGATAGCATGCGCATTTTAAAGTCCATCCTTTCTTAATGTCATGCCACCTCAATAATGTCAATTTAAGTTGGCAAGTAGTTTCGTAAAGTAGAAAGATTAGGATTGACTTCGATTTCTCAAATACCAATTCTAACAACTTCGGGTGGTTGTAGTTAACTCACACAACCTCCCCTTGGTTGATTTATGTAGGTTATAATTACACATTCCATTAACATATGACTTCTTTAACTAATTTGATATCCTAAGCAAAGCCATTTTCGGATTACCAAGGTTTAGAGAAATACATCATAACTTATATCTCATCATTTCTAAGTACAATATAAGGATCCATGTTTCGATAATGTATCAAAGTATTTCTATTTTTCAAGAACATGAATCGATCATGAACGATTGCCAATGGGATTGACAACCACCAACTTTGAATTAGTGATTTAAGATGGTGAAACATTTCTCATCAAAAGATAATTGTAATATAACCATGTACTTTACTAGACTAACCCACATGTTTTATATAATCATCAAGTAAAACAAAGCTTTTTCATAGATTTTAGATGGTAAAAGGAGTTTAGCTCATAATGAGCATGATGATAAACATTAAGATGAATGATGATAACAAATACATGAATAAACTTGAACAATCTAACCAAATGTAGATGAATCTTCCTTCCTAATGATGGTGATGATGGATGATGATGATGGTTGATGATGATAACCTCCAAGCCTTCAAACTCTTCACTAGATCTTCAATGTGAGTGTTAGTGTGTGTTTTTATAAGTGAAAACCGGATGGAACTCTTTTCAAGGCACACCAAATGAGTGCAACATGATCCACTATTTATAGGCATTCTGGAGTGTGAGGCACGACCCCGTGCTTGATGGGCACGCCCCCGTGCATTTTTATGACATGTGCCAGATTCTTTTTGTCGTTTCTGGAAGGTAAGCACGACCCCGTGCTTACGTAAGCACACTCCCGTGCTTTTTAGTGACATGTGCTAATAATTTTTGTCGTTTCTGGAAGGTAGGCACGGCCCCGTGCTTCCTGAGGCACGGCCCCGTGTCCAGCTGTTCATTATTTTGTCTTTTCTTGTAAATTATTTTGTCTTTTCTGAAAAGTGACCAGAAGCACGGCCCCGTGCTTCCAAAAGCACAGCCCCGTGTTTCCCAAAAGCACAGCCCCGTGTTTCCAAAAGCACAGCCCCGTGTTTCCAAAAGCACAGCCTCATGTTTCCTGAAGTTTTCTTTGGTTTTTCTTTGTTTTTTCATTCGTTTCTTCGTTTGAGGCTTGAATTCACCTGAAAATACATTTTAACATGATAAGTAGTTATTTTAACTATATTATACGATAAAAGTTGCAGTTTTTAGAGATTATTTGATGCTAAAAAGATGTATATTTTTATATACATCACTATGTTTTTTCTTCAAGAAGAAACATTAACTTTATATTCTTTTTATATGAATATTATATTTCTTAGTCATAAAGAAATATTATTTTAACTATAACCTTTGTTTAAGAAAAATTATATTATTTTTAATCATAATCAAGGTTTGGGCTATACCCCCGACTATGGTCTAAGCCATTTATAATAATATAATAACTTAGGCATAACCCCTTACCTCGCACGAGTATTCGGAGTTAGATATCCCTAAGTTTATATGGGCAGCACTTCTAATCTATGCACGTTTATCGAGACGTTCTTGATCAACCCTTCTTGGCACGCAAATCGAGACGATGTTCAGATGTCGCCGGGTCGTGCACGTACTTCGAGACAGAATGTCAGGTTATTTGGATGGCACGCACTTCGAGGAAACGTCGGTATTTGGCACTGATTACAAGGTAATGATTGGCGGGTCGGTGGCACACAAAACGATGTTCGGCACGCAAACCGAGGTAGAGAGAGTGAAATTCTAGAGAGAGAGTGGTTGTGGGTTGTGAGAAATGAGTCGTGGCCCTTCCTATTTATAGCCAATTTCGTGTCCCATCGCGGTACGCGATGGGCACCTTTTTCAACACCGTCGCGTATCGCGACGGGTTCCATTCTGAGATCTCGCCACGTGTCGCCACGTGGCCTGACACGTCTGCCACGTGTCATGCCATGTTGCAACGTGTCACCAGAGTGTGACACGTGTCTCTGAGTCATCACGGTCCATCGCGGTAAGTGCAAAGTGCGCCATTAAAGCGCCACATTGCGCCCTTCGCCATCGCCCTCTCCCGGGCCCGAGCGCGTGCGCGTCGGGTGCTACGCACCCTCCGCTAGGACCACTTGGTGCATGATATTCATAAAAGAATATTACTATGGAAAATCTCTTCCTTATAAAGAGCTTCTATTTCTTTATCACTTTCCATGTGGGATGGATTCCATCTTCCTTATTTATACATTAGTGGAATGCTTCCACTTTCTTACATCTTCCAATGTGGGATGAAGTTTTATTATTTTCCTTCATGTAAGAATACTTGACTTAGGAAATATTTTTATTTCCTTATTTTTCTTATATTTTCTTATTTAATATTTTCTCATGACTTGTATTGATATTATTTTTAATCCCTCAAATTTCCTAAGTTGTCAAATTTGGATCAAAATTTTGGGGATGTTACATCTCATCCGTTAACCAATGGCTATCATATCTTCTCCCATCATTATGTCTGTAAGTTGTAACATTCATACCTCTTTAACCTATAATACCTTCGCAATTTGAAAAACATAAGTTATTTCATTCGTTATAAGTTAAAAAAAGTGTTTGAATAATGTGACTTTTTTTAAGTGTTTATAGAAGGAAAGGGGAGTTTTTGATAAGTTACGAGGGAGTGACTTAACAAAAACAACTTATATATGTTAATCTCTTCTCATTTCAAATTCTGCCATATAGGCCATGTTTGGGATTCATTATTTTCATCTCCTTTTGTTTTGACATATATAAGTTGTTTTTGATAAGTCCCTCCCTCCTAACTTATCAAAAACTGCTTTTTCCTTCTACAAACACTTAAAAAAATCACACTACCTAAACACTTTTTTTAATTTATAAAAGTTAATAAATTATAAGGAGGTAAAAATAAGGAATCCCAAACACCCTCATGATTTTCCCCCAATTTTAGTCATATTAAGATTTTAACATTTGTATATCTGATTTTGGTAATTTGCTAAATACTGTATTGATCAATGGTAGCTAATTATAGTCACTAACCCGCCGGAAGGAATGTCAGTAATTGGCCCACTCCGATAAAACTTTGAAATTTTTTTTGGTTATAATGGAAATCATGTCCTTGTTTAGTGACTGACATAATCTCTGTCAACACTCAACATCGTGTTCCTACCAATGCCAATGAAATATATGATGTTGGTGGTCGTTTCTTTTCTAATTTTACGGATTCCATCAATAACTGATGGTCGGTTAATTTGTAGATGTTTTAGTTCGTTTATTAATTAGTTTTAATTGTTTATTCTAGAACTTTTGATACTTCATACGTGTATTATTGGATTTCAGGTCACAGGCGTTAAAGTATTCAATATGGACCTGTTGTGACACGAAATGAAGACCCGACACGTCCAGCACGCGAAACGAGACAAGTTAATAATCTTTGCTGGTGACACGACCCATCACGGTACACGATGGGCTTACTGAGGACCCATCGCGGTGATTAAATTAATTTAACTTTTGGTCCATCGCAGTACGCGATGGATTAGTGAAGACCCCATCACGTACCGCGATGGGTGCTCAGACGGGAAAATTAGGTTTATATCATATTATTCATAAAACATAACCCTAACTCCGTTTTGACGAACCAAAGGCGATTCCAGCAGCTCCAAGAGGCGATTTCCACCATTATTACTTGTGCCAAGACCTTCCGCATGATCCATATCAAAGATTCAATGATGTCACGGCTCGGCTAATCTCCTAGAATCGCACCCGGGATGTATAGTTTGTAATCTTTACAGTTTTTCTCATGTGATTAAGAACACTTGTGTATTATTATTGATGATTGATATATGATTATTGATGTTTAGTATTTCTGAGTGTTCGATCGGTTTAAGTTTACATTGGTCTGAACGATCTGTTACCAGTTGCTAGATAATTAGTCATATAACTGTTTGGTTAGATTAAATACGATAAAACATACGATTGCCCTTAACTGAGTCACACTGGCAAGGACTGTTTGATAACCAGTGCCGTGTGTAAAGTGATTGTTGATGTCTAAGGTTTTGTCTGATTGATCAGTTTTCAGTTAATCATTAATAATTAATCTGTTAGGTTGCATGAGATAACTGTTGGTTGCTTACTTGAATTCCTGGGTGTGATTTGCTTGTTAACTGCTTAAATTCAAACTATTGTTTGTGTGATCAGCACTAAAAATCATTCACTTCATAATTAGAAATCTGTTACACGAATACATTGACCACATACTCCTTGTGATACGATACCCTACTTGCTCTAACTATTTAGGGTCTGTTTGGTATGGGGTAATGGAATGAACGAGTGAATGGAATGGACAAAGGAATGGAATGAACAAAGGAATGAAATGAATCATTACTATTTCATTGTCTTGTTTGGTAACCACATAGTAATGAAATGAATCATCAATTTATTATTATTTTTTAATTAAATAGTAAACTATGAAATTATAATATTTTTTATCAATTAATAAAACGGTTATAAGATAATGCGATATAGTAATAAAAGTATAATAACAATTATAATTTAATAAAATTTATACTGTAATAAAATAATAACGATGATGATAAATAGCAATAATAATAGTAGGAGTAATAATAATAACAAAAATAATAATTATTTTTATTATTATTATTATTATTATCATTATTATTGTTGATCATTTTCCATTTCATTCCTAGAAGGAATGAAAGAAAAACCATCTTTTGATAAGGAATGAAAAATGTTATATGTATTGAAAGGTTTGCATTCCTTAGGAATGATTCATTCCATTAATGAATGGTAACCAAACATGTTTTCTTCCATTCCTTTGGAATGAGTCATTTCATTCCACCTCTCATTACTTCATACCAAGCACTACCTTAGTTTTTTTTTTTTGAACGGCCAACTAAGTAACGCCGGGTACCCCGTACGCGGCCTAAATTGAGTTTTTGATTGACTTGAACGACGGTCATCAACAATTATAAATAACAAGGTTCAGTTTATAATAAGTTATCGGTAATAATTGTTTGTTTAGTAGCGTAAATTTGTTTCAAAGTAAACACCTAATTACTTATCTCACTTTATTTATAAACATTTTTTACTTATTTTAATTGAAACTCATAAGAACCAATGGCTTAATTTTTTATGTATCTCTTTTACAAGACTAAATTTGATTTTTAATAGCTTAATTTTGTACTAAATGAATTATTTCAAATTAGTCTTATATATATCTGTAATAATTCAAAACCAAATGTCTTATTAAAATCAGGTAAATTAGATGGTCATGTAACCCCAAAATTGCAAAAAGATATGCATCCAAGATTTGAATCAAATTAAAATACATATTATATCTTGTGTCTCATATGCATGTCTTTATTGTAAGTTGCAAAACGATACTGTCTATACCAAAATAAGTATCAATGGAATAAAATAATTACAATATAGAGTTCACAAACAAGATATACACCTATTTGTTGTAGTAGATGTCACTACTGACTACACAAGCACACCAACCACCCCAAATCAACCTAACAAACAATTAACATTTAACAAGCTAAAGAAAACTTTCTGGTCTCAGAATGATACTTACACTTTATCTATCATCACATGTATCTTATGCACGACAAGGAGATAAAAAGAAGAAATGGACAGGAGAGTTCAACCGAAAGAAATATGTTTTTTTATGTTAGTTGGATGGTTTAGAACTCAACTAATTATTTTTAAGTGTTTTTTTTTCTATATTCATGTACTAGACAGTTCGTTGTCCTACAAGAGAACTCATACAAGTTCTAACAAACCTTTTATGAAGTCCGTTGTGTAGTAAGCGAACTTTACAGAGTTTTTAATTAAACTTAACCTGTCGGTTATAGTTTTTCACCAACTCTATGAAGTTCGCTTCACACACAGACATCCAAGTAAACTTGTTGAGTTAATTTGTAGGAGCAGAACCCGTCTAAAAGTACAAGAAATTCTAAAAAAAAATACCAAAAATATTTAACTGAATTCTAAACCACCTACAAATATTATTTTTGCATGGTAACTTGAGGGATTTATGCCGATGATCTACGGCCGACAATCGATAAGAAAGCTTTCTTCATGATCACAACCGTATACGAACCACCACCATCACCACTGTCACCATCACTACCACCATACATGCTTCCTTTATCAACCGAAGAACCAAAGCTCATGAAACGACGGCGTCGCCTCGACTTGTATCCTATAGAAGAAGGAACATGATCATTACTAGTAGTACTACTACTCATTGAAGAAGACCATGAAGGTGATGATAGAGTGGACGGTGAGGATGACTCCACGTGTCCTTTGACTCCTTTCTTGACCATGAAGAGATTGTATAGGAAGTTGGATCTTGCATGATATTTTCTGATTCTATGTTTGGTTTGAACATGATCAAGATTAGAGGTGTAGTAAGAAGGAGGTGGAGTAAGTGGAGGGAGTGAATTGTCAGAGAGTTTATGTTTAGGGGTGCCAGGTTGAATTTCCCAAGTGAAAGGGACTGAACCTGTAACATTGCCATAGTAGACTCTAAAGGAAGGATTTGCAACTGAGCTCTCTTTGGATAGAAGTTTTGAGAAGAATTTGTCATCTTGTTTGATCTTCAGGGGCTTTTGGAAAAAATCAGGGCTACTATTATCCGGCATCTCTCAGTTTGAGTTAGAGAGAGAGTGTGTGTGTGTGTGTTTGATTGTAGATGGAAGTTGGAAGGATACATGCATGTTATGAATAATGAGGGTACTATTTATATATTCAAATACAAAATATTAGCTAGGAAATCAATTATCAGTATCTTTTATTTTTAAATAATGTTTAGAACTTCACATATGCCCCATTACCTGAATGAGTGTTTTTGAGACGGAAAGTTAACTGTTAATACTGATTTTGACGTTCCAGTCCTGATTTATCGAGAAACATCATCAAGGAGAGGACTCATCACCGTGATAAAACTCCATTGAATCAGGTTTCAAACCTGAGATCATAAAGATTCAAAGTCTTAACAATCATCTGCATGTAATAGAACCAGAAGACTAACCGCAATCAGTATACGTGAAATCGTAGATTGTGTTTAAATTTAGGCTATGTTGATACATAGTTTTTCTTTTTAATTTAGTGGCTATGATTGATTGATTTATTCTTAAATGCTAACTTATTATTTATATATATTTTTATGTATATGAATGTGTTCAATCGATTGGTTTGTTGGAATGATGTATTAAAGAACAAGATTTCTATTAAAGAGATGGTGTTAATGTGTGACAATGTATTGAATTCCCGGAGAAGAAAGTATGTAATAAATATCATGGGCTACATGTGATGATTTAAATGAGTTAGTTGAATTTTGTTGGCTTTAACATGTGTGATACATACATATACACAAATCACCATTATAAAATTGATATTTTTTATTGGTGATTTGGATCATCGACAGACCACTAACTCATTTGATCATCTTCATTTCATCTTTAGGAGGAAACTAATTATATGTGAGAAAATCTCATGGTCCAATCTAAAACCCCCGATTAATAAAAGTAGGACTTGAGCACAAAACAAAATCTCCACATTTTTAAATTGACAGGTTTTAATTTTGTTTTCGTTTTCTAAGCTATTCTTCTTTTCAGAGTGTTTCTCATAATACAATAATAACAGTTTAATAATTTTAAAGTTATAAGCTAATTATCTATAAAAAAAAGAATTCAAAAGTTAAAAATATATAATAATATAAATTAATAATGAGCTCATGATCTCATCATCATTCGTAAACTAAAAAAAATGTTATCATTCACGTGCATATCTATCTTCAGTGCTTCACATGTTATTTTGAATCTTATTAATATTTTATACTTCGTATAATTTTTGTATATCATGAAAATAGCACATATATAATGAGGTGATACTTACATCACGTTGCATCATTAAAGTGGCAATTTTATCACATATCAGTAAATATATATTACACCATGTAATTCATCAAGCATTCAAGCAATTCCTCCATGTAATATTTTAAATATTACACCATGAATCTTATATTTTATTCAGAACATGTTTTCTACACATGTGTTGCTTGTAAAATAACCGACTCAATGTCACTTTAAAAAATATATGGAAATATAGAAAACGAGGAATGACAAAATCTTCAATGGACGCAAAGTCCAATTGAGATATTGGAGTCAATTAAATCTTAAAAAAACCAATAACCTTAATGTTGAGTTATGATCCAAAAAACGTAAGTCTATAACAGAAATGAACATTTCTGTAACACGTACATATGAATACATGATGACACAAAACAAACGTCTAAGTATGTAAATGGAATAGCCTGGGCCTGGACTCCACTTCCTTTGTTTTTCGCCCTTTTGTTTCACTCAAGTGGACTTTAGGCCGAATCCAGTGCTTCTTCATGAGCCCACAATTATTAACAGCCCAGACGCCCAGTAACTTATTTAAGGTTCAAATATAACATTTTTAGTCAGATGTTGATCTTTCACCCTCTCAGTGACTCATTAAATAGGTGGTGATCACCCTTACAAAATGTTTCACTAAGATAGGTAACGATTCACTATTGTAATCTCTATATGACTCCCCTCTCATTAGTGTGAGTGTGAGTGTTTATGTATTATTATAGTTTAACAAACACTCCTTTGTGATCTTGAATCTTTAGATAAGATACGATTAATAAAGTTACTTAAGAATTATTTAGAATATTTATGGTCTTGAATGTGTAGGTGATTCGTACTATTTTTTATCTACATTTTCACATAAATTTAGAGTTAAGTGTCATTTTAGTACCTGTGATTTGTCTAATTACACAACTTTAGTACCTTTTTTGAATTTTTATTTAATTTCTAACCTTACAAATTGCTAGTCAATGTGTAAGTGTTCACATCTGATACTTTAATGCAAAATCTTAATACACACTTGCTTTGAATTTACTTTCACGGCATTTTGTATTTTTGTTGAAAACAAAGTTGTATTCAAGATAGAGCACCTTGACAAACCTAATTCCGATTGAACAACATTGATATCAATATTAGTATTATCAGAACCGGTACCCTTATTTGTTTATCTAGTTTGATTTAAAAACACATGTTGAAATCCTTTTGAGTATACCATCACTTTATTTTTGTGGGTTTTCTCTTTCACTTGAGAGGGAATCCAACTACTTTACACTCAAAATAGAATCACTAGAAGCTGCTAAAGTTGGGTGGTTTCCTCAGTGTTGAAAGCGGATCAATAAATGATGGAATTTGGTTCTGATAATTAATACACCATGGTCTATGGCGGTCTACCACATGGCTCAATTTGTCGACATTTAGATCCACATTAGCTAAGTAACTTCACTTGTAGCCATAGTTATGTGTTTTTGTTTTTACGTTGGGGGGGGGGGCATTTTCTGCCCCATTTCTTGTACAAATGGTTAGAGTAAGGGTATGTTTGGTATGACGTAATAGAATGAATGAGGGAATGGAATGTGAATGGAATGGACAAAGGAATGAAATGGATCATTACCATTTCATTATCATGTTTGTACTATGTAGGAATGGAATGATCTTCCCTTTTTTTTATTATTATTACTAGGTTAGGTATCCGTGTGATACACGGGTTGGATAAATTATATTATAAAAAAATCAATGAATCTAAAGATGCACTTAAAACATCTAATAAATTACAATGAAAACAAATAGAATTACATGACAAAGCTCTCTAAAAATCTCTTTATATACAACGTTCATAGTCTTTTTTTAAACTTGACCATCTTCATCAAATATGAGTACTTTGAGTCCTCTTGTTTTAACTCTAGACAGCGCAACATATAACTGGCCATGAATGAAAATTGGTTGTCTAAGAAACAAACCAACCCTAGAAAGTGATTAGTTTTGGCTTTTATTGATTGTCATTGCAAAACAAACATTAATGTCTACAATAATAAGAGCTGCAACTTCAAATGTGGTTGGTAAGTTATATGTTCTTACATCTTGTTGCTTTTTTTCCAATAAGATGGAGTTTTAGGTTGCAATTTGAATTTCGTTTGTAACAATCTCTAACCATTTTGTATGTTTTGACCAAAACATTTTGAGAGTCTAACATACTTTTCAATTTTTTTATAATTTTCAGGTCAATCAAGTCTGAAGTTGACGTAAATCCCCTGGTTGTGTCACTATAAAAAATTTATTATTATTAGACTAATGTATATATAAACAATGATAAAACCAAATAATAATAATAATCTACTATTATAATAAAACAGAGTTGTATGGACACATGTCATACATACATCAACCTCCCTTTTTATTTTCACTCTTCATAATTCAGACACATGGCTTCACCATGTTGAAGATCGTTAATTTAGGAGACTACAATTCAAAACTCAATTATTCTAAGACGCTTCAACATTTTCCCTCCAACTGAACAGTTAATTAATCGAACCACTCCTTCTTCTCTCCATCCATTCTCTTTTCTCTAATCTCAACATCTCATTATCACCGTAAGTTTGATCTGATGTAATCCCAAATATCGATTAATTAGTTTCTTTTATATCTACATGTTGATTGATCCAGTGATTTGAGTTGCTCTGTATCGTTTTATATTAGAAGGTTGAAGCGGCAGAGAAGCATCCGTTTGGTTTACACTCAAATTGGCAAAATTAGGGTTCATGCGGTTGTGCGGCTTTTGAGGATTCTGGGCAAAGTCAGAAATTCCAAAACCAATGGTATTATGCCAATTCTCTCTCCATGTTCAAATTCAGTGATATTCTACCAATATATCATCATACACAAGAGGGTTTGTTTGAAGCACCCTCATTTGATGAGGTACTTTTTGTAATCACATTTTGTTTGCATATGAAGCTGATTTTAATGTCTTTGTGTTTTTTTTATATATGAGATTAGGTGGACATACAAGCCCTTGCACATGCTATTAAGCTCACAAGACGTTGGGCAGTTGATAGCTTAAAATTTGCAAAGGGTGATCTCTTTCAAGCATTCCAAGTAAATTTATCCTATGATGTTACACTTGAGCTTCAATTCTAACTATTAGTGTTATCTATTGCTTAATGACTTACATGGGATAATTGTTGCGATGATGATCTGTTCTTTTATTCACATTTACATCAAGTGGTAGGTTTGGCCTTAGGGTGGATAGCACCTTTGAAATTGATGTTCTTCTTTGTGATTATGTGAATTTTTCAGTTATATTGCAACCTTTTTTATTAAATCTTATGTTTGAAATAGTATACGATCTCTTAGAGTTTAATTTCATTCATTCCAGGATACTAATAATATTAACTTTTTTACTTGATTTGTTAAAACCTTACACCACAGTTCATTTATCAAGCATGCATCTGATTACTTTGAAATTTGTGAACTTTAGGTTTGAGATGACATAAGAATTCTAAGATGATGATGACAATGTTTAGATCATGAATTGTGCAAGTAAGATCCCAAATTCCAGTTTCTAAATTACAAAAGATGTATGAGAGTAATTTGAGTTTTAATCTTTAACAATCGTCAATTTCAGGTTAACTCCGTTAACTCAACTCCGTCAATTCAAACTTAAAGATCACTGAATCTATAACGCACACCTCATTACATTTAAACTAGGGTTTAAATGACGCTTGACACTTACTACATGTGTAGTCTTTCGGGAATTGCACTGAAACGCAAACGAGTTGACGCAAACAATTGGTGAATAAACGAAAAACGTCAAAACAATAATTATGTGATAATTATGTGTTAGACATATGTGTTACTTGATTATATTATGTGTGATGCTAAACAAGAAACAAGAACTAAATTAATTAAGCTAGAAAAGTAACATTTGAAAATTGAGGGACTAAAGTGTAACATGTTATTATAAATAATAATATAAACCTAAAACCCTAACTCTCTCTTTCTCTCCTCCCAAACCGACGGCAGCACCCCCCCCCCTGTCTCCCTTGCGATCGGCTCACACACACACACATACCTCTTGGTTTTTTATCTTGTTTTTCACAATTGAAGCATCCTACACCCGATTCTAGTCATCTTCTACCTTCCTCTTGCTTATTTTTGTGCTTTGAAGGTATAATTATAAACCCTAGAATCTGGAAATTTTTATACATGATGTTCATATGACTTGTTTTGATTAGATGATGGTTAATTATGTATTGATTGTTGATTTGATAACTAGAATGGATGTTATTGCATGTTAATTGCTTGTTTCTTTGATTTTGAGTTTAAAGTAAAACCCTAATCATGTATGTAGTGTGTATTTGATGTGCATGGATAGTGGTTATGGTGTCTAGAATGTCATATGAATGGATTATGGTCCATAGATAGTTAATATGTTGAGTTTGGATGCAAACAGTTTCTGGACAGATTGTGTTATTGATATTCAATTGACTGTAACAGGGTGTAAATGTGAAAATTGGTCGAGATAATTGATACTACAGTAAACTAGGTTGAGTCTAGTTTCTAAAGAATATAAATTTGCAATTTTTTAACGTGAAAAAGTTAACTTTTATGATTTTACAAAAACGTTGTGCAAATCTGAATTGTGAGACCTGCTGTTAGGTTGTTTTGTAAATATTACATCTCATGAACTACAAGGCCAAATGAGTTGGTTCCACTTTTGGAAGTTAACTTGTTGAGTTAAGAACCTAACCCAATTGGTCTTGCATTTGTTGGATTTTTCATTTAACGGGAATTTCAAATAACATTCTGTTGCGCATGAATTTGACTGTTATGAGTTTGCTGTAATGTTTTGATCATTGTGAGAAACCTATGTGGAATAAAAATAAAATAAAATATGTTCTGGAAACCTAATACATTTATGCTTTTGTGATGATTTTTGGTAAATTAATTGAGATGCTATGATCGGTGGAATAATACAATCTTTCAAGTAGAATTTCTGTCTCGGTGAAACTAGCTGCTGAATTTTGTGAAAATGCATGAAACATGATAATTGCTAGTTAATTGTTATGTTTTGACCAAATTGCCCCTACGGGGAATACTTGCTAAATAATTGTGGTGTTTTGACCAAATTGCCCCTGCGGGGAATAGTTGCTAGTGATGTACATTATTAATACATAACACGTAAACGATTGTTCACACATGTAACGCATCACAAATGTACTTGTTGAAGTCACACATGATTCACAAACGAAACACGAAACGTGATATTTGCATAGGTACTACGTGCCGGGTCTAGAGACTCGTTAATAGTTCCGACACTTAGAAAATCTCTTTGTTGTTTTAGAACGCTAGATAGAGTTTTCTGTGACGCGCATCACTTGGTGATTTATTTTTGGGAATTCTTCGCAAACAGTGAGTTTCACTTTCCCCTTTTAAACTTTTTAAACGCTTCTCACTTGGGGGAGATAACATACTCCGAAACGCTTTTAGATTTTGTTAGTAGATTATATATCACTTGTAAAGGCTAAGTGGCAAACGAAACAATTGAAGTCCTTCACACATCGAACCATTTAGTATTGGAAAATAGCGAGTCACTGTTGAGTAGTACTACTGGGTTTGACAAACCCCACCCAACGCTAAACTCGACTGGAGGTCGAGCAGGTGTAATTTTGGCTAACACATACCATGGTCTGGATGACCTGGTGGCAAGGCACTTGATAAACAGTCAGCTTCGGTGTCAAACACTTAGTAATACTTGTTGTATAGGCTAGCTACCTATCGATATATAATTGATTTAACACTATCTGGTAACGCAAAATGCTGAACGCAAAACGCTGAACGCAAAACGCTGAACGCAAAACGCTAAACGCTTTATTTTATATAACTTGTGAACTCACCAACCTCGTGTTGACACTTTTAGTATGTTATTCTCAGGTAGCCGAGGCGGGCGCGCGGTATAGGATCATGCATGGTTTTTGAACATTCTGATATGCAAACATGTTTTTAACTATTATTACTTGGGTTTTTAAGTCGTCCTGCGTGACGCAACTTTTGTCTTTTGGTTTTTACGCTTCCGCACTTAATTTCATTTAAACGTTTTTATGGTTTGATTATAACTAATGATTTCGATCCTGTTAGTTCACACCCTCTGACGGTAAAACTCCGTTAGTGGATTTTGAGGGTGTGACAGATTGGTATCAGAGCCATTGGTTATAGCGAACTAGAAATTGCATGCATACTAGACTATAACCGCGACGACCCATTAGTTATAATGATACGCACTGCATAAGTTTGTGTAGTCTTTGTTACCTTATCTCTTTACCTCTTTCACTCATACGCGCGCATACACGGCTTACCTGTAGGGATGTCGACGCCACCATCATCATCATCCGATCCGATGACTCATGCTCATGGGAAGGAACCGCAGTTACCTACCTCATCGCCACCCCGTGTAGTCCCGGAACTCGAAGCTCCTGCACCGAAGAGGTATCGCTTATCCGGAGGCATGTACGAAAACGAAGTTAGTTGGGATTGGTACCCTAATATGATTAGGCGTATGGTCTATCGCGAACAAGTTCCCCCGCTACCTCACCCGAACCATCCTGCTTACCCCAACACCCTACCACCCATAACCGAGCCTGTGGAGCGAGTTCTCGCAGCTGTTGTTTCTTGTTTGGAGCGTGATGTTGGTTACATGTGCTATACGAGAGCGAACGTTTCCGGACTGTTAAAGGATGGAACCGAGACTAAGGAGGAAATTTCCCGCATGACAGCGGCCATGAAGGAAATGCAAGAGGCTAATGATCAACAGATGAAGATTATGAGATAGATGCAAGCCGAGATGATAGACTTGCAAGAACAACTCCAAGTAGCGAGGACTCGAACCGAGATAGCTTTAGAGCGTTGCGATGTCCTGCAAATGCAAATTGCTCAGAACGCGGCCGAACCTGAGGCAGAGCCTGAAGCGGAACCCGAGGAAGATCCTGAGGAGGAACCTGAGGAGGATACCGAGGAAGATCCCGAGGAGGAACCCGAAGAGGAACCGGAGGAAGAACCGGCTGAGGAGGAGGCACACTCAGAGGTGTCCTCAGACGATGACATCTAAGGATGATAACACCTAGATGAAAGGGTTGTCTCCATCCAAACTATTATTTTCTATGATTTTAAGGATTGGTTTTAAATACTTTGTAGCGAATACAATGGTTTTAAATACTGTCCGAGTGAGGAGATTGCGAGGTTGGAATCTGAGTTTTGGTCATTGAAGATGGTGGGTTCAGAAATCGAAGCCTACACCACCCGTTCTCACGAGTTAGCTGTGATGTGTCCACGGATGGTAGACCCCGCCGAGTAAGAGGATCGAAATGTATATTGATGGGTTAGCACCGCAAATTCAGGGCATGGTGACGTCTTCCAGACCAGCCACGATTCAACAAGCGATTCGATTAGCTCACAAACTGACGGATCAAGCAGTGACTCAAGGTGCGCTACCACCTAGAGGTTCAGCCCCTAAAGCCCGTGACCACCCGAGCATTGACAACAACAGCAACAACAACAACCCGAGCAATGGAAAGAGAAAGTTTGACAACACCAGATCCTCATCCTCGAACCCTCCACAACAACAACACTACCGTAAGCCCGAACTCACTCGGGGCTTCAACAATCAGAGTCACAATAACAACGGTGGCGGGCAGGGTTCGAGCGGCTATGCTGGGAAATATCCGAAGTGCAACAGGTGCAACTATCATCATGCTGGCCCGTGTGACCGTGTCAAGTGTCTGAGATGCGGAAAGATGGGTCACCAGGCAAGGGAATGTAGAGGAGACCTTGCGGCAAAGGGTGCTCCTAAACCACCTATGACGACGAAAGGATGTTTCGAATGTGGTCAAGAGGGTCATTTCAGGAAAGACTGCCCCAAGCTAAAACAGAACGAGAACAATGGAGGCAACAGCGGTGGCGGAAGCAATGGTAAAGGAAGAGCTTTCGTCATTGGGGTCGGGTCAAGCCCGCAATGATCCGTACGTGGTGACTTGTAAGTTTCCTGTGAACGACTGTTTTGCTTCTGTATTGTTTGACACTGGAGTTGATAGGAGTTTTGTGTCGAAAGCCTTTAGTCAACTCTTAGACTTAACACCAACCCCGTTAGATGCTAAGTTTCCTGTTGAATTAGCTGACGGTAAGACTATAGTAACGACTCATGTACTTGCGGGATGTAAATTAAAACTGTCAGGTCATATTTTTGATATCGACCTCATACCTTTTACGCTTGGTAGTTTCGATGTCGTTGTCGGCATGGACTGGTTATCCGAGAACCTAGCAGAGATCATATGTCATGACAAGATAGTCCACATTACTACCCCTTTCGGCGAGATCATTTCGATCCGGGGTGAGAGAAGCGGTATGACCACCAGCGTCATCACCCTCATGAAGGCGCAGAAGTATCTACGAAAGGGTCATCCGGCATTTTGGCGCATATTGTTGAGAAACCCGCGGAGGAGAAGCGAATTGAAGATATACCGATTGTGCGAGATTTTCCGGAAGTTTTCCCGGAGGATTTGCCTGGACTCCCTCCTATTCGACAAGTCGAGTTTCAAATCGAATTGACCCCCGGTGCAGCACCCATAGCACGAGCCCCGTATTGGCTCGCACCAGCGGAGCTTCAGGAGTTGTCCACTCAGTTGCAAGATCTGTTGGATAAAGGTTTTATCCGACCTAGCTCATCGCCATGGGGAGCCCCTGTCTTATTTGTTCGAAAGAAGGACGGGACTTTCCGCATGTGCATCGACTACAGAGAGTTGAACAAGGTGACGATTAAGAACCGTTATCCCTTACCTCGAATTGATGATCTGTTTGACCAGCTTCAAGGATCGAGTTACTACTCGAAGATCGATCTGAGATCTGGTTACCATCAGTTAAGAGTGCGCGAAGAAGATATTTCAAAGACGGCTTTCAGAACACGGTACGGTTACTTCGAGTTTTCGGTTATGCCTTTTGGCTTAACCAACGCACCAGCCGTATTTATGGATCTCATGAATCGAGTATGCAAGGCGTACCTCGACAAGTTTGTGATTGTGTTTATTGATGATATTCTCGTCTACTCCAAGGACAAGGCTGACCATGAGGAACACTTGAGGTTAATTCTGGAATTATTGAGGAAGGAACAACTGTACGCTAAACTCTCGAAATGCGAATTTTGGCTTCGCGAGGTTCACTTTTTAGGACATGTGATTAACGAGAACGGTATCCATGTCGATCCCGGCAAGGTAGAAGCCATCAAAAACTGGGAAGCACCTAAGACTCCGACTGAGGTGCGGCAATTCCTAGGACTGGCCGGCTACTACCGGCGTTTTATCGAGGGATTTTCAAAGATTGCTCAACCCCTCACCGCTCTGACTCACAAGGGTACTAAGTACAATTGGGGTGACGCGCAAGAATCCGCTTTCCAACTGTTGAAAACCAAACTCTGTAGCGCCCCTATTCTAGCCCTCCCCGAGGGAACAGAGAATTTTGAGGTACATTGTGACGCATCGATACAAGGTCTCGGTTGTGTGCTGATGCAACTCGAGAAGGTTATAGCCTATGCCTCTCGACAACTACGGGTTCACGAGAAGAACTACACGACCTATGAGTTGGAACTCGGAGCTGTGGTGTTTGCCCTTAAGATATGGAGGCATTACTTGTACGGTACCAAGTTTACCATTTACACCGACCACAAGAGTCTCCAACATATCTACGATCAGAAGGAGCTGAACATGCGACAGCGTCGTTGGGTCGAGCTGCTTAAGGATTATGATTGTGCCATCCTCTTGCTTATTTTTGTGCTTTGGAAGGTATAATTATAAACCCTAGAATCTGGAAATTTTTATACATGATGTTCATATGACTTGTTTTGATTAGATGATGGTTAATTATGTATTGATTGTTGATTTGATAACTAGAATGGATGTTATTGCGTGTTAATTGCTTGTTTCTTTGATTTTGAGTTTAAAGTAAAACCCTAATCATGTATGTAGTGTGTATTTGATGTGCATGGATAGTCGTTATGGTGTCTAGAATGTCATATGAACGGATTATGGTCCACAGATAGTTAATATGTTGAGTTTGGATGCAAACAGTTTCTGGACAGATTGTGTTATTGATATTCAATTGACTGTAACGGGGTGTGAATGTGAAAATTGGTCGAGATAATTGATACTACAGTAAACTAGGTTGAGTCTAGTTTCTAAAGAATATAAATTTGCAATTTTTGAACGTGAAAAAGTTAACTTTTATGATTTTACAAAAACGTTGTGCAAATCTGAATTGTGAGACCTGCTGTTAGGTTGTTTTGTAAATATTATATCTCATGAACTACAAGGCCAAATGGGTTGGTTCCGCTTCTGGAAGTTAACTTGTTGAGTTAAGAACCTAACCCAATTGGTCTTGCATTTTTGGATTTTTCATTTAACGGGAATTTCAAATAACATTCTGTTGCGCATGAATTTGACTGTTATGAGTTTGCTGTAATGTTTTGATCATTGTGAGAAACCTATGTGGAATAAAAATAAAATAAAATATGTTCTGGAAACCTAATACATTTATGCTTTTGTGATGATTTTTGGTAAATTAATTGAGATGCTATGATCGGTGGAATAATACAATCTTTCAAGTAGAATTTCTGTCTCGGTGAAACTAGCTGCTGAATTTTGTGAAAATGCATGAAACATGATAATTGCTAGTTAATTGTTATGTTTTGACCAAATTGCCCCTACGGGGAATACTTGCTAAATAATTGTGGTGTTTTGACCAAATTGCCCCTGCGGGGAATAGTTGCTAGTGATGTACATTATTAATACATAACACGTAAACGATTGTTCACACATGTAACGCATCACAAATGTACTTGTTGAAGTCACACATGATTCACAAACGAAACACGAAACGTGATATTTGCATAGGTACTACGTGCCGGGTCTAGAGACTCGTTAATAGTTCCGACACTTAGAAAATCTCTTTGTTGTTTTAGAACGCTAGATAGAGTTTTCTGTGACGCGCATCACTTGGTGATTTATTTTTGGAAATTCTTCGCAAACAGTGAGTTTCACTTTCCCCTTTTAAACTTTTTAAACGCTTCTCACTTGGGGGAGATAACATACTCCGAAACGCTTTTAGATTTTGTTAGTAGATTATATATCACTTGTAAAGGCTAAGTGGCAAACGAAACAATTGAAGTCCTTCACACATCGAACCATTTAGTATTGGAAAATAGCGAGTCACTGTTGAGTAGTACTACTGGGTTTGACAAACCCCACCCAACGCTAAACTCGACTGGAGGTCGAGCGGGTGTAATTTTGGCTAACACATACCATGGTCTGGATGACCTGGTGGCAAGGCACTTGATAAACAGTCAGCTTCGGTGTCAAACACTTAGTAATACTTGTTGTATAGGCTAGCTACCTATCGATATATAATTGATTTAACACTATCTGGTAACGCAAAACGCTGAACGCAAAACGCTGAACGCAAAACGCTAAACGCTTTATTTTATATAACTTGTGAACTCACCAACCTCGTGTTGACACTTTTAGTATGTTATTCTCAGGTAGCCGAGGCGGGCGCGCGGTATAGGATCATGCATGGTTTTTGAACATTCTGATATGCAAACATGTTTTTAACTATTATTACTTGGGTTTTTAAGTCGTCCTGCGTGACGCAACTTTTGTCTTTTGGTTTTTACGCTTCCGCACTTAATTTCATTTAAACGTTTTTATGGTTTGATTATAACTAAGTTCACACCCTCTGACGGTAAAACTCCGTTAGTGGATTTTGAGGGTGTGACATAATCACACATGAATGTGGATTTTATCTTCGAGCAGTGAAAATTTCGGATCGTGCAATGATCAAATACACAGATTTCTTGCTGGCAACAGCCTCGGGTGTGTCGGTTTAAAAAACTTTCCCCGAAAATTTGCAACCCTGTTTGAAGAAACTAAGCTTTTTGCATATGCAGCTGCCATGGCACCTTTCATGAGGATTCAATCCTTTTTAGTTAAGGAGATACAAGTAGTTCTTGAGCCTGATGAAAATAATCTTCTTTACCAAATGTGAATTGATAGACTTGCTTTTAAGAAATTTGAGGTTAGTTTTATTATTTGTGGTACTTATTAAAAGTCATTGATTAGAGGTAGCAGGTCAATGCATGGCCGGACTGGGTTGACTCGTAAACACCTTTGTTCGTACTTTAAGTTTTGTGTATATAATTATGAGTTGGTCATGATTAGAAGAACTATATTGTCAGAACAATAATCTTAATATTTCAATAACGGGAATTGAGAGTTGCATGAATAAAGAAATAGGACTTTGGTATCTTTCAACATATTCGACCCATTTGACTTTGGTATCTTTCAACATATTCGACCCATTCGACCCATATCCGGTCCAACACTAATACTTGAGCAGTTGCAGAGACAGGTATGGTTTTGGCTTTTAGAAGTTAGGGGTGGGGTGTGTAAACCCAGATCCAAACTGCTTGACCAAAATCGTGCTGGACCGGACCAAACCATGTTTGGCTAGAAGGTTATGTGTGGTCCGGTTCTTGCCTTCTCGGTTCATGGGATGATAAAAATTCGGTTTCTGGTCAACTCTGGTTCGGTATGAATTGGGACCGAACTGGTTTTGCATGTTTGGATGTAAATAAAAACAAAATGAACCGAATTCAAAAATTTTCATTTCAAGTTTTAAGTAATTTATAAGACTTTAATAAATTATGTAACACAAATATTTAGCTCAAATGCATAATAATCAACATATTATTGACTTATAAGACTTTAGTGAGCCTTTAGCTGAAGTTGAGCAAACAAATAACTAAAATGAAAGCAGGTTAAACGCGTTAAAGGAAAAAAAAGGCAGAAATGTAAACTTGGATTCATGCATTTATTACATTTTTTAATCAACATAATTACAGTTTTACCTTAAATCTTTACTGTATTTAAGATACCATATGAGTGATTTACTTGAAAAACTTGCAAATTAATATAAACATTTAGTCCCAAATTCGTTATTTTGGGCCAATTGCATTTCTTCGACCAACAAATTTCAAGCCCAAATGAACAAGCCGAAAAAATTGAAAACTGAAACTGGAAAACCAAACACTTGAAAAAATGAACGGTTTTCAAATATTAAAAAACGAAGCCCAAAACCCACCCATGCAACCATGCAGCTCGTTTGGCTTAACGGATCTTGAACTTGAGCACTATATCCAAAGCTCAAGCTTGCCTTGTGTATTCTATATTTATTGCTTTATTTGTATACATATTATTCAATCTAGCGGTTAAAAATTGATGACTTGGAAAATTGTAATCTTTGTTGTTATTTATGTGTCTACAGTTGAGCAAAAACATGAAACGGAAATTGCTTCTTTGATAAATAGTTACAACAGTTCGCACAATGAATGGATTTTTAAACTGAAGGTTTGTATTTTATCATTTCATATATAGGGTATTGACGTAGTCTCAATATGTATTAATTCATCATTTTGGCAGATAATGCTTTTCAAACATGTACAGCTTAATGATTCTTGTGTAATAACTATAACATACCGGTGGCTTGAAGATAAAGTTTATTTACCACGTAGGCAATGGCTTGTGTAGCACGAGGACTTGCGTCTTGCGGTATCATTTTAGAAAAGGGGAGAAGAAAACATGTGATTGGTATATATTTATCTTGGCCATATTATCCTATGTTATTTATCATCAAAGATGGAATATGTCTCAAAATACTATTAATTCATTTATCTGTCAACAATTCTCGGTAGAGAAGGCGATATCTGTGAATTTGGAGCGAATATGATGCATTGTTACAGCTGATAAAATGTTGCTCTTGAATTCTCTTGATAGTTATGTGTTGCAGTATGTCGTGGAGCTTATATTTATTCGTTATTTTTATCATAATTTTTGTCTGCACTGATAGATTTTAGCATTTGATTTATGTTTCCTAGATTTGGATATTATTCATATATACCTCAATGCTTGATATTTTGAATGATATTTGACGAATTTGCTATGGTTTTAGTGTGGATCATAAACTGCTGTATGTTGATATTCAACATCATTTTGAAAGTAGAGTATGAAATTAGAACAAAGGACTCCTTCCCTTTTGGTTGAGAGGCAAGCACTTAATGAGACCATATATAAACAAATGCTATAAAAATTTGAATTTCTTGTTTTGGTATCGTATAATATACAGACAATAAACTTGCCTATGCTAAATGTTAGTATTATAGTGAAAAATCCTTTACGGACTGAATCCCCTTTGTGTCCCTGTCACAACGCGCTCAACCTACACTAGCATATGTTGGATTAACCGATAGAAAACTAAGGTATTGTCACAAATGGTACCGATGCCATCGGATTTCCGCCGTGTCTCCGCTGCGAACCTTACTCGTACCAACCTAATCCTCATTGAGTCCCCGCCGCAACGCGCGGGCACACCTAGTAATCTATAACGTGTATGAAAATTTAAAATGCATACCCACATACTATCTTTCTATTTGATACTTCACTTTTCGTGTCATATATGTATAGTTGGGAGAATTTAGGTTTTCCACCTTGGAGAGGTAGAAGACTTCCAATACGATGATAATTTTGTCTACCAAGTCTAAAAATGTACGGCGCTTTACCCTTATTAATGGAGTTATCAACTTTTTCACCCATTGATGTAAAACTAAATATCAAATTGTAACGACGAATATTCTTTAAAAAGTATTTGATTTTAGAACCAACACCATTAGACAAATTTTTATAGTTTATATAGGAGCTTTTAATCGTGGAAGTTGAACCTTGCTATAACCACAACATAACAAATAATTTGTTATCCCATTATCTGTTCTACCATGTACTCCTTCATTTTTCCATAATTTTGCGTAACAACTTCCACACATCAAACTTTGATCACCATGGTCCAAGTAATCTGTTACACGATTTGAAATAAATAATTATAACTTTGTTAAAAAAATATACTAAATTTTTGTTATTCTCAAATATATTTACCTCTAGATATTCCTGCAAACGGGTCCCTAACAATATCTTCAACATGTATATGTTCATTATGCATAATGTTACTCGTATTAGATGAACCTACTAAAATTAAAAAGTTAAAATTATAATAACGAAAACTATTGCTAAAATTGGAATGCTATATGTGGATGTGTTCTTCTATAACTTTAATTTTATATTCATAATAAAATTAAAGAAAAAACATTTAATATCTAAATGCATACCAGCATTAGCATTTACATCTGATGAAGTTATACTTTCATTGACGCTAGAGATGGATGTACGTTGATGTCTAACAGACGTATTTGAAGAGGAAGCTATTTTTTGCCATAGGATATGCGGTTACTGTTTGTATGTAAAAGTGTAGTATTTTGAAGCCTTAATGTAGATGCATGCAGTTTAGATATTCTATTATCCTAAATTAGTTTCCGTGCTTTTCATTTATCAGCAGCAATTTTATTAACAATTGTAAACAAATATGAAGCATAGGGAAAAATATGAATATTAACAATATCATACTGAATTACAAATTAGAATGGTAAATGCGACATACCGTTCGAAATATCCAATAAGGGAGTTCTTGATAGCTCAATTATAATAACAAAGTTAAATCAAATCAAATAAATAAATAGTAATTAACGTATCTAATTTATGTAGGTAAGTATAATGTGTAAACTTAATATAAATAGTGAATGTTTTAAATCTTAATTAAATTGTTATTTTAAATAATTTATGAAGGTAAGTATAATGTGTAAATTTAATATTGATGTGATGATTGATAAGGCTAATAAGGAATGTTTTAAATCTTAATTAAAATTGTATTTTAAATAATAAATTTAATTAGAAATTACATGAGTGTGTCACTTGTCAAAATATTAGGCTAACTAAGGGGTTTGTGGTTCAACCAACATTTTTGTTTATTATAATAGTAGATTATTATTATTATTATTAGTAATAATATAAATATTCATATTAACTCATTTTTTAGGATCCGTGCATTTCAACGAGATCATCAAACCGAATACAAACAATCGTAAAATGTTGAATCGCGCATGCATGTTGTGAAGCGTTAACTCATCAAATAATTATAATATTGATAATACAATAATAACTGTAAGATAATAATATGTTATATTTTATATACAACAATAAGATAATATAATCATGATCATAATATAATAATAACATGTTATATTATATTATCAATATTAATAATAATAGTTATATTAGTAATAATAATAATACAATTACTATATAACAATAATAATAATAATAATAATAATATTATTATTATTATTATTATTATTATTATGAGTGATGGATTCCATTCCATGAAGGAATGAAAAAAAACACCTATTACTAAAAGAATGAAAATTCTATATTTTGAAGAAATTTCATTCACTATGGAATGGTTCTTTCCAGTACCACATGACAACTAAACATGATTTTTTTCATTCCATTGTAATGACTTATTCCATTCCCTCTTTTATTCTCTTATACCAAACGCTACCTACGAGTTTATCGGCTGTTGAATTAGCTCTGTCTCATAATTAAAAACTTTTTAAGTTTTAGGTGTGTTTTTAAATATATAAAGTAAGAATCGACACCAGTTTTGAAAAGTGAACTTGATTTTATGCAGATTTGTTGAAACTTTTTCATATTTCAAAAATGAAATACCATAAATTGAAAGAAAAATCCCATATATAGAAAGGTTGCATTGAATACAAAATAAATAGATTAGTTGGAATATTAAAATTGTGGCCTAACCAACCGATTTTGGTACCAACGGTGGGCCGGAGAAACGTAACTTTTTGGACAAACATACACGTTGCCAAGATTTTCTACTGGATTTTGTAATTTCTTTTTAACTTTTAAAAAATCAATAAGTAGTAATCGGTTATTTTAGTTCGGGTTGTCCTGCCCTAGGAATTGAAGTCTGTTTAACTTTATATTGTTTTTGTTTATCGTTATAGAAACTTTGTCTTGTTTATGGTAGTGACAATTACCGTCAATCAATGGCGAAGGTTGTTTAGGTCACGGGAGGCCTCGCCCCCCTGTTTTTTTACGTAATAGTGTAAATTTATCCGTTTTCGTTCGATATTTTCAATACGTAATGTAAATTTAGTCGTTTTCAGCTGAAATTTTTATACGTAGTGTAAAATTTAGTAGTTTTCGGATGAAGTTTTTTATACGTAGTGTAAAATATAGCTATTTTCGGGCGAAAAATTTATACGTAGCGTAAATTTAGCAGTTTTCGGCCGAAATTTTTTATACGTAATGTAAATTTAGCCGTTTTCGACCGAAATTTTTTATACGCGATATAAATTTAGCTGTTTTCGGTACCAAGCTTCGCCACTTCCGTCACTGGTTTAAAACACATAACAACCACTTTTGTTACTCGCTTAGGACACCCAAAATATCATAAATGAAAAGCAAGCCATGTTTAATCTGACTTGTTTAATAAAAACCTAGCAAAATCAGTCAGTTTACAAACAAATCCGAGCACAAAGCAACCTAGTCTCGACTCAGTTGAGCTCATAAACAACCTTAAATTAAGACCGAGTAAAATACATAGCCAATTTTAATTACTGCTAAATCATAGAAATAAAAAAGCATAATGTAAGTCAAAAGCCTTATTTTATCTTTTCCATATTTATTTTTGGTAAAAAAATAAATTGAGCCGTTAGCGCACTTTTGCCAAGATAAAGAAATAACAATAACCGTTAGGACTAACACATCGTTCTTTCTTCACTCTCACTTCTAATTCTCAGTTTCTCATCCTATATTTAGGCCTTCGTTTCATTTTAGATTCAAACAGTTAAAACCCCCAAATCAAACTTTAGGGCTTTTTGTTCGTACCATGGAACAACCACTTGATTCGGGTCACAATGTCGACACAACTTCCGAGCAGAAACAAAGCAATGGCGGTGATGTTAGAGGCGAAGTGGACACGTCAGTACCGTTTGAGTCCGTGAAGGAGGCTGTGACCCTATTCGGTGGACTCGGGTTCTGGAAACCTCATTCTAAACACCTGCTTGAGGTCCTTTTATCTTTCTCTGTTCATAATTCGTGTGTGTTATTATTATTATTAGTGTTATTTGCTTGATTCACCATATTTTCCCATTATATTGCTAATTTTATTCAGTTTTTAATTATCATTTTTTTTTCGGTTTGCTCAAGGTGAGCTCGGATCCCGAGCCCACCCGAGTTTTCGTCCCGTTGTCAATGAGTTAAACTCATGTGGGGGCACATTGACTGTCATGTGGCACAGTGGCGAAGCTTGAACTAAGACATCGGGGGCCAGACTCAAAATGTATACAAAATTTCACAAAGGGGGGCGGACTTAAATTTTTGGCCAAAAACGGCTAAATTTACACTACGTATAGAAAATTTTGGGCGAAAACGGCTAAATTTTACACTACGTATATAAAATTTCAATCGAAAACGGCTAAATTTACACTACGGATAAAAAATTTCGGGCGAAAACGGCTAAATTTTACACTACGTATATAAAATTTCGGTCGAAAACGGCTAAATTTACACTACGTATAAAAAATTTCGGACGAAAACTGGTAAATTTACACTACCGCGTAAAAAAACAGGGGGGGGACCCCTGGCCCTAAGAGTCCTTCGCCATTGATGTGGCAGCCGGCGGTATGGTTTCATGAGTAATGCCAAGCCAAACTCTGAAGACAATGTCGGCCTGGTTTAGACAAAACATAGTTTAAACTGAGTGGGCAACATGCTCTCCAAATTGGATCACAAAAAAGTAAATCGTCATTCTAAAAAAAATATAAGTATAACATGAGATTGAAAATTGAGCTAAAAAGGTTGAAGCTTTGAGTTAAGAAAATAAGCTGAGAAATTAACGAAATTGATAAACTGAATGGTTTAAACATTTCTAAATGTGGCAAGGTATTGTCTAATTATTGAAAATTGTAAAATGTGAATAAAATGCTGAAATTAAGGAGTTAAATAAAGGTAACTTGTATCAATTTACGGGTTTAGATCAAAAAGAAAGAATAAAAAATTGCAAGAATTTAAATTGAGAAATTAAGGGAATTGATAAACTGCATATTTAATCATTTCTAAATTTGGCAAGTACTGGCTTGTTTTAAAAAAGTACAGAAAATAAAGTTGAGTTATGTCTTAGACTAAAAATAAAAGAATTAAAAATTGCAAAAATAAAATGAAAACTAGCCTAAACTTTTGGATAACACCTGGTCTAGCTTTAGTCCTTGTTTGTACTAATAACTCAAACTAAAACATATATATTTGAGTTTGGAACTCTAAGTATGGGTGTAAATGAGCTGAGCTACATGTGAAAAACTCGAATTGAACCGGGCTTCAATGAGTTCGAGCTTTTATTAAGGCTCGTTTGACAAAAATATACCTAAAAAAATAATTAAATAATTAATAAATAATTAACAAGCCGAGTTTCAAGCTTGATAACCTACTGAAAAGCCGAGTTTGAGCTGAAGCACAAGCCGAGCTCGGGCTTGGCTTGACTTTTGAATTTGACTATTTGTTCATGTGATTGCAGAATGACAATGAAGAAGAGTTTGATGCAGAAAAAGCCGAATTGCAGGCTTCACAACTAGCAACCGATTTGATGGTTAAAGAAAGAGAAACACTTGAAGTATTGAAAGAACTCGAAGCAACAAAGACTCTTGTTGAAGAATTAAAAGTCAAACTACAGAAAGAATCCGCTGCAGTCAACGACCAATTGAAAGAAGTCAAAGAACCAAGTGAGGAAAATGACGAAAACGCCCCTGAATCACAATCAACTCCAGGTTCCATTTTGATGGAACTGAAGCAGGCTAAACTTAACTTAACGAGAACCACAAATGATCTTGCTGACATCAGAGCAACCGTTGAAACATACAGCAAGATGATCGAGAAAGAAAGATTCGAACTTGAAAAAACCCGTCAAAGATTATCTTCAAATTGTTCAAAAGTTTCGTCTGTTGACGAAAAGGTTGACTCTTTTCCGAGAGAGCTTCATAGGTTGACTTCTGAAACTGAGCAGTTCAAGAAAGTAGGTGAGGCTGCAAAATCTGAAGTTTTAAGATCAATGAATCAAATCAAACAAACCAAAAAAAGAATAAAAACAGCAGAGATCCGTCTAATTGCTGCTAGAAAGCTGAAAGAAGCAGCCCGAGCCAGTGAGGCTCTTGCTCGGTTCGAAATAAAGGCAATATCAGAAAGTCAAACTTTATCAGAAGGAGAAGGTGTAACCCTTTCGTTTGACGAGTATAATTGTTTAAAGTCGAAAGCCCAAGAGGCCGACGAATCTTTAACTAGAAAAGCCAACGAACCCGAGATGAAGTCAATATCAGAAAGTCAAACTTTATCAGAAGGTAGAGATCTAACTCTTTCATTTAACAAGTATAATTGTTTAAAATCGAAAGCTCAAGATGCCAATGAATCTTTAGTTAAAAAAGTCAACGAACCGGTCAAAGACAACGAGCCCGAGTTGAATAAAGAAGAGATCTTGAACAGGGTAGAGGAAGCAACAGAAGAAGTGAAACACAGTAAGAGGGTTCTAGAAGAAGCTTTGAGTAAAGCCGAAGCTGCAAACAGTGAGAAGTTAAAAGCGCATGAAGCTTTTAGTAAGTGGCGGTCGGATCATGGTCAAAGAAGGAGGTCAATGGTCCAAAACTTGACCAGGTTCAAGAATTCTTCGAGCAGGAGCAACAATGATGTTTTGGATGTAAACAGGGCTCATTTGGGAAGTAACGTGTCAGGTCCCATTTTGGCGGGGCCTATTTTAGCGCCCACTATGTCGATCGGGCAGATTTTGAACCGGAAGTTGCTTTTGACCGAAGAGTATTATGATAAAAGTGATATGAAGAGGAAGGTTTCTTTGGCACAAATGTTGAGTAAACCTACCAGTGGCGGTGGCGTTGTTGGTGGTGGTGACAGCATAGGCGGGAAAGGAAAGAGAAAGAAGTTTGGGTTTGGTAGAATTCAGTTTCTAGTGACGAAGCCGAGCAAGAAGAAGAATAAACATATTGGAAGTCCGCGCCTTTCGAGCACCATTGGTTAGAATGTTTTTATGTTTTGGATTTGATATAACTATAGGATTTTATTAATTTGCTTGTTTTTTAAGATAAAAACTATGTTACTTGACTCTTGTAAGTTGTGAAATCCTTGTAAAAATTGCTTGTTTATGGCTTACATAGGAAACTAATATCTTTAACGTTTGTGGTTTAACGTTTGTTATTTTTTCTTACCTCTCTCGAAACCTAAGGATCTTGTCAAGCAATTGAATAGTCGATGTGCGATCGACCGTGACATCGATTGCAATGTATGTTTTGTTTCGTACCTGCATTTGATTGTTTCTATACATAGAATGATTGATGCATAGTTTTACTGTAATATCGATGGCATACTCATTCAACAAAACTTAAGATATATAGTCCAGCTTTTTATGATTGATCCAAGCATGGACCGAAAAGTAATCCTAATATATTACAGCATGTGTAAAGATAATAATAATAAAAGAAAGAACACGAGAAGTTGAAATGAAAATAAATATGACAAGTGATAACGACCCTGTCTATGGCGGAATTAAGTATTGAAGTGCGGTACATGCGAACCACATGAAATTATGTTTAATGGTTTTTTACAATTTAATCTCGACCACACCATTATTATTATTCTTATTTTTTATTATTTCTTTTCATCAACAAAATTTTTTTTTATTACGTGTTATTTGTAACCATGTAGAACTTGAACTCAAGACCTCCACTCCTAAACTCAGATGTTTAAACCATCCCATTGGTCTCGACTACCCCATTAGTTTTTTCTTAGGGGACAATTAATTTTAATAGTTCAGGTCTTCGAATATATTAAACAACTTGGATAACTGAGTTCGTTTTAAACAACTAGTCGGGATAATCCGAGCACATTTTTAATAACAACTTAACAATAAACTTTTGGCAAATTAAAAACCCATCTATCTTTATCGATCATCATAGTCTAGACGAGGTACGGTCAAACAGAGCAGTTCTTGCTGCCAGCTGATCTCCAACCTCCCCTCCACATTCCACCGAGACTGTTACTAGTGAACCCCACCCCCCCTCAAAAAAAAGAACAAACTAATCCAAACTGGCCCGATACTTTCTAGATATTTAGCGATAGGAAATCATCCTTCGAAAATTTCCAGGGTCCGTCACTGATATTGACGAAAAAACCTTAAAATGCTTCGTGGGAGTTGATGTCTGCCACTATAATGATATTAAACAAAATCGTAGAGTAGTAGAATTACTCAAATACTACTTTAATCATTTTGTATATCGCATATATTGTATGTGTGTAAACTATCGTTGAAAGTCCCTTAAGTAGCCGTAAAGGTTACTTTTCAAAATAGCATGCTCAGAGAAAACAAAATCAAGAACTTTTGAGGTATTAGTCGACTTCATTATTGTATATAGATCAAACGTTTTGTAGATGGTACACCCATGGATATGAATATACTTGGTCGGTGACTCAATCAAGTATCATGGCGTGTGTATGCATAACTAATGTTTATTAAGGATACGTGAATCATAAACTGAATATAGAACTTGTGTAACTCTTGTTTCAAGTACATTTTCTATCTTATTTTATTGTTGAACAATCATACACTATCATGAATTTATAAATATATATATGAAATTTAAGTTTTTCATTTGTCATAAATATATATGAAATTATAAAGACTGCGCGTAGCCTGGAAGTGGCTCAGGTGCGATCACTGCGGGAGGAGAATAAGAAGCTTGCTGCCACCGCTGCGGAGAGGGAGAAGGCCTTCAAGGACCTTGAGGTCGAGATCCAGGCCAGGCATGAGGCCCGTTCCAAGGCTACCCAAGTTGTTAACGAACAGCTTAGGTTGGCCAAGGAAACTGCGCGTAATGCGACCGAAAGGGCCACCCAAGCTGAAGCTGTTGCTGAGCCTCTGCGCGCTGAGAACGAAGAGCTTAAAGCCAAACTAGAGAAGCTTCAGCAGGCTCATGATGCTTTGGCTTTAGAAGATGCCAAGAAGTGTTATTCAGGACAACAGCATACTTTAAGTTGTAAATAATATTTGTACGAAAACAAATGATTGTGAAATATAAAGATAAACCCAAATAACATTCAAATTACAGTCTTTGAAAACATAATCAAAAGTTAAAAATGTAAAATTCATAAGCTATTAAAAAGACTTCCTTGTGAACCATATTGATTCTTTATTTGTAACTTTATCTTCCTTTTTTAATAAGAATTTTAGCATCACTCTTCGCTTTTGATAAAGCTACATAGAGTTGTCCATGTGTAAACACCGGGTCTCTAAGATATATGTCAACTTTTGCTAGAGATTTACCTTGACTTCTATTAATGGTCATTGCAAAACAGACTACAACTGAAAAAAAAACTGCATTCTCTTCAATTTAAACGAAAGTTTCATATCTGAAAGTGTTACACCACAACGAATTATATAAGTCCAATAATCAGTATTCGTACCTGAAATAACTTTTACTTCAACAAAACACATTTCCCAACTTAATTACTCGCAATCTAGTTCCATTACACAAACCGTTCTTCTGATTCATATTCATTAGTAACATTATTGGCACATCGACTTTTAGAACCAATCTATGAGTCAAAATAATTTTGGTCTTTTTGATTTTATTTAGCATAATGTGTTTTTGAAAATTTTAGTTCAAATTAAAATCTAAAAAAATAATTGGTATGATCTTAATTAAAAACAAAAAAATTGATTTTTTTATATTGAGCACAACTAAATTTGTTAATTTTGTTGCCAAGTATGGAAACAATATAAATTGAGTAAACCAGATATAAGTAAAAAATAAGGAGAAATATCTTTGCGCATCCAATTAACATAATTTATTCGTATACGCATCTTAATTAAAACATATATTTTAATTGGTTTTAAAAAAATAAAATAGTATGGATAACTGAAAATTATGTTTCATATCAATTCTAAAAAGAAAATAGAAAAAAGAAATATGTAAACATACATTCAATGTTATTAAAGATTTGTTTATCAAAAAGGTATAATGTAGTTAATAATAAAAATATTAAGAATCGTTTATAATTTTCTGTTACAAGTGCCTAATTTTTAGGTAATAAAATATTAATTTTTATTTACTATACTTTAGTTAATAAAAAAATTATACTTTAATACAATTGTGACAATCGTCAATTCCAGGTTAACTCCGTTAACTCAACTCCGTCAATTCAAACTTTAAGATCGTTGAATCTATAACGCACACTTCATTACATTTAAACTAGGGTTTAAATGACGCTTAACACTCACTACATGGGTAGTCTTTCGGGATTTGCACCGAAACGCAAACGAGTTGACGCAAACGATTGATAAATAAACGACAAACGTAAAAACAATAATTATATGATTATTATGTGTTAGGATTATGTGCTATGTGATAATACTATGGTCATGTTAACTTATTGTCCAAGTATGATGGAATGTTCTAGAAAAACAACACTTAGAAAGAAGAGGGACTAGAATGTAACTTGATTATTTATAAATATAACTTAAACACTAAACCCTAACTATTTTCCCTAACCCTACAACTTCCGATCCGAAGTCTCTTGTTCCCTCTCCACGGCTGCCGTCCACAAAGATCACACACACACACATCAATCAAGAGATTAATCCAAGAACTAGGTGCTAGGAAGGTATACTTGATCATCCCTTACCTCCTTGTTGTGTAATTTTGATGTTTAATGGGTTGTATGTAAACCCTAAGTAGGCCGATTATATGTATGTATGTGATCAATATGATTCTTGTTAGTTGCATAATAGATTGATAACTAGATTGATGTTGTTGCATGATTCATTGTTGTCTTTGATTTGGATTAGATCACAAACCCTAATCTTGTATGTATGGTGTGATTTATATGCATGGATAGTAGTTATGGTGTCTAGAGGGTTATATGGATGCATGATAGTTCATAGATTGTTATGATGTTGAGTTTTGATGTGAACAGATTCTGGACAGAATATATATACGATGTTTAACTGACTGTAACGAAGTGTAAACGTGAAAATTGATTGAGATTGTGGGTACTGCAGTAAACTAGGTTGAGTCTAGTTTCTATAAAGTATAAATTCGTAATTTTTGGATAAGTGGAAGTATACTTTTATGATTTTACAAAAACGTGATGCAAAGCTGAGCTGTTAGACCTGCTGTTAGGTTATATTGTAAATTCTATATCTCATGAACTACGAGGCCAATTGGGTTGGTTCCACTTCTGGAAGTTGACTCACTGAGTTAGGAACCAAACCCAAGTGGTCTTGCATTTATTGGATTTTTCGTTTACCGGGAATTGCAAATAACATTCTGTTGTGCATGAATCTGACTGATATGAGTTTACTGTAGTGTTTTGATCATTATGAGAAATCTATATGGAATAAAAATAATATAAAATATGTTCTGGAAACCTAAGACATGTATGTTTCAGTGGTGATTTTTGGTGAATTAATTGAGATGATATGATCGGTGAAATAGTACAATCTTTCAAGTAGAAATTCTGTCACAATGAAACTAGCTGCTGAGTTGTGTAGGAATGCATGAAATATGATAGTTTTTATATAATTGTTGTATTTTGACCAAAATACCCTTGCGGGGAATAGTTGCTAGTTTGATTGCCATGAATTGACCAAATTGCCCTTATGGGGAATAATGGTTAGTTAGTCTTTGTTTGTTGACCAAAATGCCCTTACGGGAATAATTGCTTGTAAGTATGTTATTAATACATGACACGAAAGTAATTGCTCACTCGTGTATCGTATCACAATTGTACTTGTTTAAATCACACACGGTTCACAAACGAAACACGAAACATGATACGTGCGTAGGTATTATGTGCCGAGTCTAGAGACTCGTTAAACGTTCCGATACTTAGAAAATCTCTTTGTTATTTTAGAACGCTAGAGAGTTTTCTACGACGCGCATCACTCGGTGATCTAATTTGGAATATTCTTCGCAAACAGTGAGTTCACTTACCCCGCTCTTTGAACTGTTTTCAAACGTTTTTCACTTGGGGGAGATAACATACTCCGATAAACGCATTTTTGAGATAAACACATATTTAAGATTTTGTTATAAATTATATATATCACTTGTAGAGGCTAAGCGGCACGTAACCCTTGAAGTCCCACGCATCGAACCGGTTAATATTTGGAATAGCGAGTCACTGTTGAGTAGTACTACTGGGTTTGACAAACCCCACCCGACGCTAAGCTCAACTGGAGGTTGAGTGGGTGTAATTTTGGCTAACACTTACCATGGTCTGGGTTGACCTGGTGACGGGCACTTGATAAACAGTCAGCTTCGGTCTCGAACCACTTAGTAATACTTGTTGTATAGATTAGCTACCTATCGATATATAATTTGACATAACATTATCTGGTAACACTTAAACGCTGTAACGTGGTTACACACTTAAACGCTGTAACGTGGTTACACACTTAAACGCCGTAACGTGGTTACGCAAAACATTTAAACGCCGTAACGTGGTTACGCAAAACATTTAAACGCCGTAACGTGGTTACGCAAAACTTTTAAACGCCGTAACATGGTTACGCAAAACACTTAACGAAAACGCTGAACTCAAACGCTAAACGATTTATCTTATATAACTTGTGAACTCACCAACCTCGTGTTGACCCCTTTTAGTATGTTATTCTCAGGTAGCCGAGGCGGGCGCGCGGTTTAGGAGCATGCATTAATGAAAACACTTTTATTCTGCAAACTTAATTTTAACAGTTACATTTGGTTTTAAGTCGTCCTGCGTGACGCAACTTTTGAATTAAGGTTTTACGCTTCCGCATTTACTTTCATTTAAACGTTTTTCTTTGGTTTGGTTATAACTAATGAATCCGATCCTGCCAGTTCACACCCTCTGACGGTAAAACTCCGTTAGTGGATTTTGAGGGTGTGACAGATTGGTATCAGAGCCATTGGTTATAGCGAACTAGAAACTGCATGCATACTAGACTATAACCGCGACGACCCATTAGTTATAATAATACGCACTGCATAGGTTTGTGTAGTCTTGTAATCTTATCTCTTACCTCTTTCGCTCATACGCGCGCATATACACGGCTTACCTGTAGAAATGTCGACGCCACCCTCATCATCATCCGATTCGATGACGCATGCTCACGGGAAGGAACCGCAGTTACCTACTGCCTCGCCACCCCACGTAGTCCCGGAACTCGAAGCTCCTGCACCGAAGAGGTACCGCCTATCCGGAGGCTTGTATGACAACGACGTTAGCTGGGAGTGGTACCCCAACATGATCAGACGTATGGTCTACCGTGAACAAGTTCCCCCATTGCCTCACCCGAACCACCCTGCTTACCCTAACACTCTACCACCTATACCCGAACCTGTAGAGCGAGTTCTCGCAGCTGTCGTTTCTTGTTTGGAGCGTGATGTGGGTTACATGCGCTACACTAGAGAAAATGTTGCCAGACTGTTTAAAGATGGAACCGAGACTCAGGAGGAGATTGCCCGCATGGCAGCGGCAACGAAAGAAATGCAAGAGACTAGTGAGCAACAAACGAAGGTTATGATGAAGATGCAAGCCGAAATGATAGACTTGAAAGCGCAACTCCAAGAAGCAAGGACCCGAACCGAAATAGCATTAGAACGTTGCGATATCCTACAAATGCAACTTGCCCAGAACGCAGCAGAACCCGAGGCAGAGCCTGAAGAGGAACCTGAAGAAGATCCCGAAGAGGAGCCTGAGGAGGATCCCGAGGAAGATCCCGAAGAGGAGCCGGAGGAGGAACCGGCTGAGGAGGAGGCACATTCAGAGGTGTCCTCCGATGACGACATCTAGTGATGATGACACTTAGATGGAGGGGTTGTCTCCATCCTAACTATTATTTTTCTATGATTTTAAGGATTGATTGGAAATACTTTGTAGCGAATACAATGGTTTTAATCATGAATTTTTACTTAGACTAATATGTGGTTGTGATGTGATGTTGTTCCTTATTTTTCTTTCTTACCTATTTTTTTTGTTATTACATGTATGGTGTGTTGCATATGAAAGAAAAATTCATGTTTAACATTTTATACTGTGATTCTAGGAAATGGCCGGAAGAAACGCTGGACGAGGACGTGGTAACATCAGCATGACTGCAGCTGAACTCCAAACCCTGCTGAATGACCATGTTGCTGCCGCTTTAGCTGCACACGTTCAAAATCAAACAGGAGGTCCGAATGGAACATGTACCTTCAAGAACTACCTTGACTGCAAGCCCAGTACGTTTAAGGGCACTGAGGGAGCTATAGGCTTCCTGCGTTGGGCTGAGAAGGCCGAGTCGGCCTTTGAGATGTGTAACTGTCCCCCTGCCAGTAGGGTCAAATTCGCTGCTGGGACACTTGAGGATTCCGCCCTCACTTGGTGGAATTCGAACGTCCAGATCCTTGGATTGGAACTGGCTAACGCGATGAACTGGGAGGAGTTCAAAAGCATGATGCGAGAGGAGTACTGTCCGAGGGAAGAAATTTCGAAGTTAGAATCAGAATTTTGGTCACTAAAGATGGTAGGTTCGGAGATTGAAGCCTACACTACTCGTTCGCACGAGTTGGCTGTGATGTGTCCGCGGATGGTGGATCCGCCGAGCAAGAGAATAGAGATGTACATTGATGGGTTAGCACCACAGATTCAGGGTATGGTGACGTCTTCCAGACCAGCCACGATCCAACAAGCGATCCGTTTGGCTCACAAACTGACGGATCAGGCTGTGACCCAGGGTGCGTTACCACCGAGGGGTTCGACTGTTAAAGCCCGTGACAACCCGAGTAATGACCACGTCAGCAACAGTAACAACAACAGCAACCCGAACAGCGGGAAGAGAAAGTTCGACAACACCAGATCTTCATCCTCGAACCTCCCACCGCAACAACACTACCGTAAACCCGAGTTCACCCGGAGCTTTAACACTCAGAATCACAACAACAACAACTCCAACAACAACGGTAGCGGGCAGGTTTCGAGCGGATATGCTGGGAAGTATCCAAAGTGCAACAGGTGCAACTATCATCATGTTGGCCAGTGTGACCGTGTCAAGTGTCAAAGATGCGGAAAGATAGGTCACCAAGCGAAAGAATGTAGAGGAGACCTTGCGGCAAAGGGTGCTCCTAAGCAACCGATGACTAAGGGATGTTTTGAATGTGGACAGGAAGGTCATTTCCGGAAGGATTGCCCCAAGCTGAAACATAATGACAACAATGGGGGCAATGGAAGTGGCAGTAACGGTGGAGGAAATGGCAAAGGAAGAGCGTTTGTGATTGGATCGGGTCAAGCCCGCAATGATCCGCATGTGGTGTCCGGTAAGTTCCCTGTAAACGATTATTTTGCTTCTATTTTGTTTGACACTGGAGCTGATAGGAGTTTTGTGTCGAAAGCCTTTAGCCAACTTTTAGACCTTACTCCAACCCCGTTAGACGCTAAGTTTCCTGTTGAATTAGCTAATGGTAAAACTGTAGTAACAACTCATATACTTGCGGGATGTAAGTTGAAACTGTCAGGTCATGTTTTTGACATCGACCTTATTCCTTTTACGCTTAGTAGTTTCGATGTCGTTGTCGGCATGGACTGGTTATCCGAGAACCGAGCGGAGATTATATGCCATGATAAAATAGTCCATATTACCACCCCTTCCGGCGAGATCATTTCGGTCCGAGGCGAGAGAAGCGGCATGACCAACAGCATCATCACCCTTATGAAAGCACAGAAGTATCTACGAAAGGGTCATCCGGCAATTTTGGCGCAGATTGTTGAGAAACCCGCGGAGGAGAAACGAATTGAAGACATACCGGTTGTGCGAGACTTTCCGGAAGTTTTCCCGGAGGATTTGCCCGGACTCCCTCCTATTCGTCAAGTCGAATTCCAAATCGAGTTGACACCCGGTGCAGCACCCATAGCACGAGCCCCGTATCGGCTCGCACCGGCGGAACTTCAGGAGTTGTCCACCCAGTTGCAAGATTTGTTGGATAAAGGTTTTATCCGACCTAGCTCATCGCCATGGGGAGCCCCTGTCTTGTTTGTTCGAAAGAAAGACGGGACTTTCCGAATGTGCATCGACTACCGGGAATTGAACAAGGTGACGGTCAAGAACCGTTATCCTTTACCCCGAATTGATGATTTATTTGACCAGCTTCAGGGATCGAGTTACTACTCGAAGATCGATCTACGATCCGGTTACCACCAGTTGAGAGTGCGCGAAGAAGATATTTTCAAAGACGGCTTTCAGAACACGGTATGGTCACTACGAGTTCTCGGTTATGCCTTTTGGCCTAACCAACGCGCCAGCCGTATTTATGGATCTCATGAATCGAGTATGCAAGGCGTACCTCGACAAGTTCGTGATTGTTTTCATCGATGATATTCTTGTCTACTCCAAGAACGAGACTGACCACGAAGAGCACTTAAGGATAATTCTGGAACTACTGAAGAAGGAACAACTGTATGCTAAAGTCTCGAAATGTGAATTTTGGCTTCGCGAGGTTCACTTTTTAGGACATGTGATCAACGAGAATGGTATCCATGTCGATCCCGGTAAGGTAGAGGCCATCAAAAACTGGGAAGCACCTAAGACTCCGACTGAAGTGCGACAATTCCTAGGACTGGCCGGCTACTATCGGCGTTTCATCGAGGGATTTTCAAAGATTGCTCAACCCCTCACCGCTTTGACTCACAAGGGCACTAAGTACAACTGGGGTGACGCGCAAGAATCCGCTTTCCAACTGTTGAAAACCAAGCTTTGTAGCGCCCCTATTTTAGCCCTCCCCGAGGGAACAGAAAATTTTGAGGTACACTGTGACGCATCTATACAAGGTCTCGGTTGTGTGCTGATGCAACTCGAGAAGGTTATAGCCTACGCCTCTAGACAACTACGGGTTCACGAGAAGAACTACACGACCCATGATTTGGAACTCGGAGCTGTGGTGTTTGCTCTTAAGATATGGAGGCATTACTTGTACGGTACCAAGTTTACCATTTACACCGACCACAAGAGTCTCCAACATATCTACGATCAGAAGGAGCTGAACATGCGACAGCGTCGTTGGGTCGAGCTGCTCAAAGATTATGATTGTGCCATCAAGTACCACCCGGGCAAGGCCAATGTGGTGGCCGACGCCCTCAGCAGAAAAGAAACAGATAAACCCAGACGAGTAAGAGCATTGCAACTTACGATTCATGCCAGCTTACCCGATCAGATTCGCGATGCGCAACTGGAAGCTTTGAAAGATGAAAATCTTCCATCGGAACTCATGCGGGGCATGAACAAGCAACTTGAAACCAGATCGGACGGGGTCCGATATTTTGAGAACCGGATTTGGGTTCCACGATACGGAGAGTTGAGAACTCTAGTGATGGACGAAGCTCACAAGTCCCGATATTCTATCCACCCTGGCTCAGATAAAATGTATCATGATTTAAAGGCACTTTACTGGTGGCCGAACATGAAAGCCGACATTGCCACCTACGTGAGCAAATGCTTGACTTGTGCCAGAGTCAAGATTGAATACCAGAAACCATCTGGTCTACTGCAACAACCGGAACTCCCAATGTGGAAATGGGAGCACATCTCAATGGATTTTATTACGGGTTTGCCTAAGACACCGACGGGATGCGATACCATCTGGGTGATCGTTGACCGGTTGACTAAATCGGCACATTTCCTAGCGATTAAGGAAACGGACAAAATGGAAAGACTGACTCGAGTATACATGAAAGAAGTGGTGTCTAGACACGGAGTGCCTGTCTCGATCATTTCCGATCGAGATTCTCGTTTTACCTCACACTTTTGGAAGTCGCTGCAAAGCGCACTGGGCACACGTCTCGATATGAGTACAGCATACCATCCTCAGACGGATGGGCAAAGTGAACGGACTATCCAGACCCTGGAGGATATGTTGCGTGCATGCGTCTTAGATTTCGGAAAGAGTTGGGAACCCCACTTACCCTTGGTAGAGTTTTCGTATAATAACAGCTACCACGCAAGTATTAAGGCAGCACCGTTTGAAGCGCTGTACGGACGGAAGTGTCGATCACCACTCTGCTGGGCAGAGGTGGGTGATAGCCAAATCACTGGTCCGGAACTGGTACTCGAAACCTCGGAAAAGATCGTTCAAATCCAAATCGCATGGCAGCAGCACGAGATCGCCAAAAGAGTTACGCCGACAAGCGCCGAAAACCTCTCGAATTTAAAGTGAACGATCGGGTGTTACTCAAAGTCTCACCTTGGAAAGGTGTAGTTCGCTTTGGTAAGCGAAACAAACTCAACCCACGGTATGTTGGTCCGTACCGGATAACTGAGCGCATTGGTCCGGTGGCGTACCGACTGGACCTACCAACAGAACTCAGTGGCGTACACGATGTATTCCACGTATCAAATTTGAAGAAATGCCTATCTGATGAAACCCAAGTAGTCCATTTGGAGGAACTGCAAGTTGATGAACAGTTACGGTTCATTGAGGAACCAGTCGAAGTTTTGGATTGGGAAACCAAAACACTCAAACACAGCAAAATTCCAATCGTTAAGGTTCGTTGGAACTCGAGACGTGGACCGGAGTTCACGTGGGAACGCGAGGATCAAATGATGAAAAAGTATCCCCACCTTTTTGAAGGGCTAACCAAACACCGAAAACCGCGAAACCCGGCAAACCGTCAAACATCACCGGAGGTATGAATTAAATTTCGGGACGAAATTTCTTTTTACTAGGGGATGATATGACAAACTGAAATTTTTCTTCTTACTCTTTCAGACTCTCATCACGACTTGACTCAAATTTTCGGGACGAAAATTCTTTAACAAGGGAATGATGTGACAATCGTCAATTCCAGGTTAACTCCGTTAACTCAACTCCGTCAATTCAAACTTTAAGATCGTTGAATCTATAACGCACACTTCATTACATTTAAACTAGGGTTTAAATGACGCTTAACACTCACTACATGGGTAGTCTTTCGGGATTTGCACCGAAACGCAAACGAGTTGACGCAAACGATTGATAAATAAACGACAAACGTAAAAACAATAATTATATGATTATTATGTGTTAGGATTATGTGCTATGTGATAATACTATGGTCATGTTAACTTATTGTCCAAGTATGATGGAATGTTCTAGAAAAACAACACTTGGAAAGAAGAGGGACTAGAATGTAACTTGATTATTTATAAATATAACTTAAACACTAAACCCTAACTATTTTCCCTAACCCTACAACTTCCGATCGGAAGTCTCTTGTTCCCTCTCCACGGCTGCCGTCCACAAAGATCACACACACACACATCAATCAAGAGATTAATCCAAGAACTAGGTGCTAGGAAGGTATACTTGATCATCCCTTACCTCCTTGTTGTGTAATTTTGATGTTTAATGGGTTGTATGTAAACCCTAAGTAGGCCGATTATATGTATGTATGTGATCAATATGATTCTTGTTAGTTGCATAATAGATTGATAACTAGATTGATGTTGTTGCATGATTCATTGTTGTCTTTGATTTGGATTAGATCACAAACCCTAATCTTGTATGTATGGTGTGATTTATATGCATGGATAGTAGTTATGGTGTCTAGAGGGTTATATGGATGCATGATAGTTCATAGATTGTTATGATGTTGAGTTTTGATGTGAACAGATTCTGGACAGAATATATATACGATGTTTAACTGACTGTAACGAAGTGTAAACGTGAAAATTGATTGAGATTGTGGGTACTGCAGTAAACTAGGTTGAGTCTAGTTTCTATAAAGTATAAATTCGTAATTTTTGGATAAGTGGAAGTATACTTTTATGATTTTACAAAAACGTGATGCAAAGCTGAGCTGTTAGACCTGCTGTTAGGTTATATTGTAAATTCTATATCTCATGAACTACGAGGCCAATTGGGTTGGTTCCACTTCTGGAAGTTGACTCACTGAGTTAGGAACCAAACCCAAGTGGTCTTGCATTTATTGGATTTTTCGTTTACCGGGAATTGCAAATAACATTCTGTTGTGCATGAATCTGACTGATATGAGTTTACTGTAGTGTTTTGATCATTATGAGAAATCTATATGGAATAAAAATAATATAAAATATGTTCTGGAAACCTAAGACATGTATGTTTCAGTGGTGATTTTTGGTGAATTAATTGAGATGATATGATCGGTGAAATAGTACAATCTTTCAAGTAGAAATTCTGTCACAATGAAACTAGCTGCTGAGTTGTGTAGGAATGCATGAAATATGATAGTTTTTATATAATTGTTGTATTTTGACCAAAATACCCTTGCGGGGAATAGTTGCTAGTTTGATTGCCATGAATTGACCAAATTGCCCTTATGGGGAATAATGGTTAGTTAGTCTTTGTTTGTTGACCAAAATGCCCTTACGGGAATAATTGCTTGTAAGTATGTTATTAATACATGACACGAAAGTAATTGCTCACTCGTGTATCGTATCACAATTGTACTTGTTTAAATCACACACGGTTCACAAACGAAACACGAAACATGATACGTGCATAGGTATTATGTGCCGAGTCTAGAGACTCGTTAAACGTTCCGATACTTAGAAAATCTCTTTGTTATTTTAGAACGCTAGAGAGTTTTCTACGACGCGCATCACTCGGTGATCTAATTTGGAATATTCTTCGCAAACAGTGAGTTCACTTACCCCGCTCTTTGAACTGTTTTCAAACGTTTTTCACTTGGGGGAGATAACATACTCCGATAAACGCATTTTTGAGATAAACACATATTTAAGATTTTGTTATAAATTATATATATCACTTGTAGAGGCTAAGCGGCACGTAACCCTTGAAGTCCCACGCATCGAACCGGTTAATATTTGGAATAGCGAGTCACTGTTGAGTAGTACTACTGGGTTTGACAAACCCCACCCGACGCTAAGCTCAACTGGAGGTTGAGTGGGTGTAATTTTGGCTAACACTTACCATGGTCTGGGTTGACCTGGTGACGGGCACTTGATAAACAGTCAGCTTCGGTCTCGAACCACTTAGTAATACTTGTTGTATAGATTAGCTACCTATCGATATATAATTTGACATAACATTATCTGGTAACACTTAAACGCTGTAACGTGGTTACACACTTAAACGCTGTAACGTGGTTACACACTTAAACGCCGTAACGTGGTTACGCAAAACATTTAAACGCCGTAACGTGGTTACGCAAAACATTTAAACGCCGTAACGTGGTTACGCAAAACTTTTAAACGCCGTAACATGGTTACGCAAAACACTTAACGAAAACGCTGAACTCAAACGCTAAACGATTTATCTTATATAACTTGTGAACTCACCAACCTCGTGTTGACCCCTTTTAGTATGTTATTCTCAGGTAGCCGAGGCGGGCGCGCGGTTTAGGAGCATGCATTAATGAAAACACTTTTATTCTGCAAACTTAATTTTAACAGTTACATTTGGTTTTAAGTCGTCCTGCGTGACGCAACTTTTGAATTAAGGTTTTACGCTTCCGCATTTACTTTCATTTAAACGTTTTTCTTTGGTTTGGTTATAACTAATGAATCCGATCCTGCCAGTTCACACCCTTTGACGGTAAAACTCCGTTAGTGGATTTTGAGGGTGTGACAACAATATAGTGTATTAACGCGTTTAAAATAAAATGTAACCGTTCAAAATGTTAATAAGTAGTTCTATTGGCGTTGAAGCTGCACGTTTACAAAAAAAATGCATACTTAAAAATTTCAAATGGTAACTAAAAAATATGAAAATAACTAACCGTTTGAAATCTTCTTATTGGAAGGCGTTGATTGACCAAAAATTACATTTTCTTTAATTTTGAAGACATCTGTAATAGAATATAATATGATTAGCATATGAAAAAGATGAACAACATAAATATAAAAACAGAATTTTATGGAGCATGGTGTTTCAATTTTTCTTACATAATGAATGATTTTAAAACATAAAACAAAAAAATTAGAAAACCAGGAAACCAAATACTATTAACTTTAATGACAATCACAGGTTATTTATATTTGGTGTTCATAAATATATTAAAGACATGGAAATTAGAAATATTACATAGGAAACAACAATAACACAACTTACTCTACTGGATATGAAAACTATCAGCTAACTTGAATCCACATAGATGATCAAAAATTCATTTATGTAAAAGTATTTAACCCACCAATATATTTCAAGAATAGTAGCTCATGTTATACATGGGTTGAAAACATATAAACAACCATATATTATATAGACAACCATAAAATTTCATAACTAACATATTAAACTAACAAAAATATTTAACATAAGTTTGTAACCAAATATTAAACATTTAGACTGTATACATAAAAAGTTAATACTTACACAAACTTACTATACACCTAAATTAAAAAACCAAATTAAGATACGAACATTTTATAATCATATTAGCCCACCATTAACTTCTTCGATATTTTACAAAAAAAAATCGTTTTGCTTCACAATCTAAAAAACAAAATAAACCATAACAGCCTGATTAAATATACAGCTAAAGTTTTTAAGGTATTAAGAGTTTCATTTCAACATTAATAAATAAATAAAGGTATATTTTATTATAAATTATTTTGCAATTAAACTTTTGTTTTATTTCAATTCAAAGACCATTTAGTTAAATGTATTAAGTTAAATTGAAGTAATAAAGTTTTATTCTACTACTTTCACTAATTAAGTCTAATTAAAATAATATAGAGATAATTAAAATTAAACCGGTTAATTTGAATTTTATTACATAGAAGTCATTCCCTAATTAAAATTTTGTTAAATTGACTGCAATCTAAAGTAAATTATGTTTCAAACTCTTTAACATCATTACTTTATTTAAAATCAATTTCATTATATAATTCTTTTTTCAATTGTATACATTAATCTGGACATTTACGCTTAATTAAGATTGTTCAAATATAAAAGATGGAAACTTTATTAAGATTGGAGACTATTAAAAACTACAAAAGAGTTGTCAAACTCGTTTATTAAAAACATTAATAAATAAATGTGTAAATGATTGGAATGTATCATTAAAATTAAAGATGATGATTATTTATCATAAATAAGCTATTATAGTGAATATCAGATTTTTTAAATATAAATTTGAAATAAGTAATTAACAACATATTAAATTGGTCAAAATTATATGTATTTAATATAACACATATTAACTTTTCCGCATAATCAAAAGTAAATTATTTAAATTTCCTGTATTAATTAAATTTGTCATTTATGCTAATTAAAAATTGGTCAAATATAAAAGATGGAAAGTTTTTTGATATTGAAAACTATTAAAAACTTTAAAAGATTGTTGCAAGAGTGGTCAATTTCGGTTTTGAAAAACAAAAATAAATAAATGTAAATATTATTATAAAAAACTTTCCATTTTTTTATAAGTTTACTAACTAAACAATATACTATTAACTTTTTTTAATCATCACGAAATTATTGTCAAGACTCTAGCATTATTAGCTTATTTAATAATAAATTCATTAGATAATTCTTTTTTCAATTTTATACATTAATCTTGACATTTATGCCTAATGAAAAATTAGTCAAATATAAAATATGGAAAGTTTTTATTTTCTATTTAGTTTATTATTTAATTTCACCAGAATAATTTAGACGAATCGGTAATTCTTGACATTTATGCCTAATTAAAAATTGGTCAATCATAAAAGATGTAAAGTTTATTGAGATTGGAGAATATTAGATCGGTCAAATTCGGTTCTTAAAAATAGAAATAAATTAATGTATAAATGATTAGAATGTATCATTAAATTAAAGATGATGAATATTTTAAAATAAATAAGCAATTATAGTAAATATCTAATATTTTCTAAATATACATTTGAAATAAATAATACACCACATATTAAATTGGTCAAATAAATTAATGTGTTTTTAATACAAAACTTATTAACTTTCAAGTATTATCAAAAGTAAATTATTTAAAATTTCCGGTATATATTAAATATGTCGTTTATGATAATTAAAATTTGGTAAAATATAAAAGATGGAAAGTTTGTTTGAGAATAAATACTACTAAAAACTAAAAAAAGATTGTTGCAATAATGGTCAATTTTGAATTTTGAAAACAAAATAAATAATTGTAAATATTATTATAAAAAACGTTCGATTTTTTGGAAGTTTAATAAATAATTGTTAAAACTTTCAAGATAAGATTCAAAAACTTTAGCACATTTTTTCAGAAAAAATAAAGATTGTTATTCATATAAAAATGAAATAATTTACACGAATTGTCTAAGTCACATAAAAATAAAAAATGATAGAAAATTAATAACTAAAATATATTAGTAATGATCAAAACAAACATAATCAAACTACTCTCCATACTTTTTCCATGCAATTAGCCAATCTACCAATTTGGGTCGCCATAAACTGAAACTATTTAAAATAAATTAATGTTAGATATACAGAACTATTAAAAAACAAATTAGTAAGAATTATCAATGGATGAAACAAAGCTTGTGTGGGCAGTCGATGTATTCGTAAGTGACATATTTGTACCGAATGAGGCCTTCCGAACAACCAAAGATTTATTCTTGGCAAGTCAAACATCATGCTTAGTAATGCAAGGCTTCTTTACATAGGCTTGCATTCTGTTGCCCTGCAAATTATTATTAAGATTAGTAAAAAGTCGTATGAATAATATAGTAAATTAATGAATGTGTTAACAATACCATTTCGTCTTAAACAATCATTTCGATGGACCAATCTTGCCCGGGCTTTGAGTTGCCATTCAACCTTTAGGATACATTCACTGTTAAGAACATCCAATTTGTTCAACATGGTGATATTTGTTGGCTCCATCTTGCTAGTGGTGAAAATTTAAAAAAACAAAAAAATCATTTAGGAACAATAACACTTTTAAGCAAAAAAATGAAAGATGAAAATGGAAGATATATAAACAACAAAAAGTAAAAACCTTGGCACAAAGCTAATCGTTTTTACTAAAGAGGCTTTGATGGTGTAAGAATTAGCCTCTCAAATGTACGTATTTATACGAAATGGATTAGGGTAGACTAAATTATAGAAAGAATGTATACAGGTAATTGATTAGAAACATAAATTTAGAAAATTTCAAAAATTTTCAAAAAGGTTATAGTAAGAACGAATAGAAGGGAAATCGTAATTAATGGATTTTTAAATTTTGAATTTTCTAAAATGCAATGTTACATAATTAGATTAGAAATACAAATAATATATTTCCAAATTTTTGAATTTTATAAAATGCCTAGTTTCCTAAAATGCGATGTTACATAATGTAAAAATATAAGTTACTAATTATATTATTTACAATAATATAACTAATCATCAATTATAACATCATATATTATGTAATGTAATTCATATAACGTGTGAAAATAAAAGTTACTAATTTTGTTATATATATGTAACTCAATTGTTAATTAGTAAATCGTAATTATAAGTCAATGTTTACAATAATAAGTCAATGGGTCAACGGGTCAACAATGGATTTGTAACTCAATTGTTATTGTTAAACAATAATAAGTCAATAGATTTGTATTATAATTGTTAAAGCTTAATTAATGACCGTAATTAAGTCAGTGGGTCCATGGGTCAATGGGTCAAATGAATTAATTATAGTAAAACTTAATGATTGTTAATTAATTCAAATTTACATTCAAATTTACACCATAATTTGTACAATAATTAATTCAAATTTACAAATTAATTATATTCAAAGAATATATAATAATTAATTCAAATTTATAAATTCCGTAATTAAACCATTTCCTTAATCAAATGGGTCATCATTTCCTAAATTTAACATGAATGGTACAAACCTTTTACAACTTTATGAATTTGATAAATTTAAATAAATATAATATTTTAACAAAATTTTAATATTTTAAATCGGTAATATCTCTATATTATATATATATATATATATTATCTATAATCTCTATATTAAATCCGTAATCTCTTCTATTGATGAAATATCAAATAATTATATAAATTATATACTATATATTATCTAAAAAAATAACAAAGGTGGTGAATGAAATCAACAAAAAATAATAAAATATTCAAAATGAAATTTTGAAAATTTGGTTTTCGAAACTATAGCTACGATTTTAAAATATTACATTAATTAGAATATTCAAAATAAAAAATTAGACATTAAATGAAAGAGGAAAGATAATACTTTAATAGCATTGATTAATCTTATTTTAATATATTATTGATTTATTTTATTAAGTTGAAAATTAGAGAAGGCATTGATATACATGGAAAGTATGAGAATCAACTAATAGGAAGGGGAATATGAACTTAAAGTCTATTGCTTTAATAGTATAGTTAGATATTTGAGTTCTTCGGACTAGAATTGCCAACGGGCTATTAAGGGCTGCGCTTAATGGGCCAATAGGATTGCCATTAGGTGTCAACGACTCCAAAGATGGGTTGGGCCAAATGAAAAGGCAGCACAATTTGCACAAAGCTAAAAATGACATTACACATAAGACATTTATAAGATTTAAATGATGATTATGAACTTACGTGTTCATCTACAGTTTTTTTCGCTGGACCTGGGAGGGGGGGGATGGTTGTCATGAACGCAGGGCCGAGTCTATATAAAAGGTTTTTATGTACGATATATAGAACCGAAACCTGAGTGACACCCTATTTATAAAGTAACATGGTTTAAACTCCGCTTTTTATATTAAAAATTTAGAGTCAGTAGGAGAAAACATCATAAGAAAACTGTTTATTCTAATCATGTATATACTTTCTCTCTAGCTTGAAATCCACTGACGTATTCGCAGCAACTAGCCATTTTCACAATGTTTTAAATTCTTTCTAATAATATTCTAATCTCCTATTTTAGCTATTTGTTATTTTGCCAGGCTACATACGTGTGTATAAGAAAATATTACATTATATATTGAATAACTTTAAATAAAATTCAGAAAGTGAAAAACAAAAACTTATTTATCAGATGAAGAAAAAGAGGCCAGAAAAATATAAATTATATTACTAAAGATTATGGATTAAAAAAAATAAAGGGAAACATACTTATTTATTAAGCATCAAAATTAGAATTTTCCCAGCAAAAGAACCTTATCTCTTGCTAATATAATCTTGAATATAATGACATTTTAAGAAACAAAGTTCACCAATGGAATGCTTTTGAAAAATAGGAATATTAGTATCAGCTATCAAGAGTTGAGTCAAGTGTTGGTGGAAAGATTTCTAAAGGGCAATTGGTTCAATGGGACCTAGTTGTTGTACTTACAAACCTAAGGGTTATTGAGTTAGTTTTCCTCCTATTCTTGTCTAACAAGTAATTGTATGTTTATAAATAGGGGTTATTTGTAATCAAGTAATCACAACAACTTATTAATCAATACAATAAAGGTTTAGACTTGAATCTTATTGTCTTCAATTGGTATCAGAGCTACGGTTAGAGTTCTTTACCGGCAGAGAGGATTACCGATCAGAAGGTCCGGCAAGTAAGGCACTTGGTAGAGATCGCAAGCTTGCGGCGGGTTGATGGGAAATCAAGAAGCGGCGGTGACGAACAGATTCCGGCGACCGGTTTGTAGTCTCTCATCGGTGAGCAATTATTGCGGTTCACGTTGATCTCTGGCGAACACAAAATATTCAAAGGTTTAAAGAAACCTGTTTCTTGGACGTGAAGACGGTGTGTTTCAAGAAAACTGGTCCGTTCTTGATCTGTTGTCTTGAACGTGAACAAGGAGAAGGAAATATTCTAAAGTCGAAAGTAGGTGGGTTCCCGAAAAAGCTAAGTTGCAAAATATTTTTTCGTTTGTCACGGCGGAAAGTAACAGGGAAGTTTTGTGAGAATTCCTTTTTTAATTGGTCACAAAAAGTCAAAGGATCTAGTTTGTTTTCTTTGGCAGTAGTAACTTCGTAATTGAAGTTTGCTTTGGATTTTTGTGATTGAATACCAAGGACATAAAAGACAAAAGTCCCTATCTTGAAGTTTGTTTTGATTCTCAAGAACGACCTATCTCTTGATTAAGGTTTCAAGAAAATTGAATCCAGATTTCAAGTAAATACCGACGATCAAGATTTTGTTTCAAGAAAAAGATGGGTGATCAACCAAATAATCAAGTTGGAGGGCCAAGTAATCAAGTCGGTTTTCCCAAAGAACCGAGTTCTCTCTCGATTAAGTTTTCGATTCTTACGTCTACTAATTATACGATTTGGACGGTAAAAATCAAGGCTATCTTCGAGGTTCAAGGGTTGTTAGAGGCTATAGAACCAAGAACGGGAACAGTGGTTGACCCGAAGATAGATGGGTTGGCGATTGTGTATCTTTATCAAGGCATGCCGGAGGCTTTGGTGATGCAAGTGGCTCACCTTTCCACCGCAAAAGAGATATGGGATGCACTTAAGACTCGTTTCGTTGGGGTTGATAGGGTTCGGGAAGCACGTATTGAGTCTCTTCAACATGAGTTCGATGTACTCAAGATGAAATAAACGGATACGATTGATGACTTCTCGACCAAGATTAGCCAAATAGCTTCCAAAGCAAGCAATCTTGTTGAACCGTTTGAAGAAAAGACCCTTGTGAGAAAGCTTTTGAAGTCCGTTCCAAGAAAGAGGTATATAGTGATTGTTGCTACTATTGAACAGTTTGCCGATATAAAGACCATGACGTTCCACGAAGCCGTTGGACGCCTAAAAGCGTTTGAGGAACGATCTGGAGATGAAGACAAACCCGTGTCCGGTAAGCAAGAACAACTCCTATATACGTATGAAGAATGGAAAGCTAAAAGCAATCAAGAAAGGCGTAATGGGAAATGCAAGATTGGAACTGAATCAAGTCAAAAGAACAAGGGAAAGGGTAAGGTTGTGGATCGGGAAAAGAAAGAACCCCGAGTGAAGAAGGATCGGTCAAAGATTAAATGTTATCGGTTTGATGAACTAGGACACTTTTCCACGTCATGTCCTAACCGAAACAAGGAGACGAACGATCAAAGTAACCTCGCTCAAGATGGCGGACCGGTTCTAAACATGATGACGGTGGCTCGGAGTAAGGAAGATGTCGTTTTTCTAAAAGAAGACCGGGTTGACCCGAAGCAACATGCTTCAACCCCATGTGATAAAAACACACGGATTCTTGATAATGGGGCGAGCAACCACATGACGGGAAATCCGGAATGGTTTTCCAACATCGATCGTAACAAGACCGGTAAAGTAAGTTTCGGTGATGGTTCGTGTGTCGAAATCGAAGGTCGGGGCACGATAGTAGTAGAAGGTCAAAGGGGAGAACAACGAGCCTTGAGTGACGTTTATTTTATTCCATTTCTCAAAAATAATATTATAAGTCTCGGGCAATTAGACGAAGGAGGATGCAAGATTGCGATCCAAGACGGTATCTTATGGATATTTGAACAAGATGGAAGACTTCTAATCAAGGTACCGCGTTCCTTCAACCGGGTTTATAAAATTAATTTAAAGGTTGTTTCTCCGATTTGCTTACAAGTCAATTTGCATAATGTTGCGTGGATATGGCATGCTCGATTGGGCATTGAATTTCGATGCCCTTCGGGGTCTCTCGAAACTCGCGGATGGAGTGCCAAGAATCGAACACCCCGATGCAAATTTGTGATGCATGTATGCTAGGCAAACAAACAAGATCGGACATCCCGAAAGAATCTAATTATCGTGCAAAGGTACCGCTCGAGCTCGTTTATGCCGATGTTTGTGGCGCGATTACTCCCGAGACACATGGTGGCAACCGATACTTTTTATTAGTTGTTAACGACTACACTCGCTATATGTGGGTTTTCACGATAAAGACGAAAGACCAAGTTGCGGTTTACTCATTGATTTCGTGAAAAGGGTGGAAAACGAAACGGGCAAGAAACTCAAAACCATATGAACCAACAACGGGGGTGAGTTTACATCCCATGTGTTGGAAGATTACTTATCAAGTATAGGTGTGGCACATCAGTTTACGGCCCCGTACACCCCACATCAAAACGGAGTGGTTGAAAGAAGAAACCGAACCATACTTGGTACGACTCGAAGTTTGTTAAAGGCGATGTCACTACCACAAGATCTATGGGGAGAAGCGGTTCATCACTCGGTTTATTTACTAAACCTATCACCAACAAAATCTTTGAAGGATTCGACTCCGTACGAGCGTTTTAAAGGAAGAAAACCAAACCTTTCACACGTTAAAGTGTTTGGATGCACAGGGTATGTAAAAGTCCTTGGTATCGGTCAAAAGAAATTGGACGACCGAAGTGTTGTGATGATTCACTTAGGTACTCAACCTGGAACAAAAGCCTATCGTATGTTTGATCCGATCAAAAGGCGAGTACACGTTACGCGGGATGTCAAGTTTGACGAGTGTAAAAGGTACGCGTGGGCTGATCTTGACAAACAAGAGGGCGAAAAGGGTCCGGAATGGACCGAGTTTATTATTAGGTGTGATATTGAACCCGAATCGGAGCATGTGACATCCGGGTTTGACACCCGGGTCCGTAGACCGTCATGATACCGGTGAGTTGGTTCGTATCAGAAACGGAAGTGAGTCGTCAAGTTCAGAAGGTGGCAACCCACCTGTAAGCCCGACTAGGCACGACACTAGCCTAAACGAAGAACCGATACAAGTTATCCAATCGCGTCGAACTACCCGAAAGACGGTTTTGCCTAAGAAATTTAGCGACTTTCTGGTTGAAGGTATACCGACACTCGCCGAGCAAGACCCGAAAACCGACGAGGTAAATCTCCTATTATTATTTGATGATGAGCCAGTTAATTTTCGAGAAGCGAATAATGAAAAACATTGGAGAAAAGCAATGGAAGCGAAGATCGAGTCGATTGAAAGAAACAAGACATGACGATTAGTCGAAGCACCACCCAAAGTAAAACCAATAGGTTTAAAGTGGGTCTATAAAATCAAAAGAGATGAAGCCGGGAAAATAACCAAGTACAAGGCCCGACTCGTAGCTAAGGGGTATGTTCAGAAATATGGGATCGATTTCGAAGAGGTGTTCGCGCCAGTGGCGAGAATCGAAACTGTTCGACTTTTACTCGCGTTAGCAGCAAACCGAGGTTTGGAAGTGCATCACTTGGATGTAAAATCCGCGCTTCTTCATGGCGATTTAAAAGAAGAGGTGTACGTGTTTCAACCGGATGGGTTTGTTAAGAAAGGTGAAGAAAGAAAAGTGTACAAGTTGGCTAAAGCGTTATACGGTCTACGCCAAGCTCCAAGGGCGTGGAATACTAAACTAGACGGGTCGTTAAAGGAACTCGGTTTCACTCGATTTAAGCAAGAACAAGCGGTTTACAAAAGGTGTTCCGGTCAAAGGCTACTACTCGTTGGAGTTTACGTTGATGATTTGATAGTCACGGGTACAAGTGTACAAGAAATTGCAAATTTCAAAAGACAAATGGAGTCAAGGTTCGAGATGAGTGACCTCGGGTTGTTGCATTACTATCTCGGGATCGAAGTCAAGCAAAGTGATCGTGGGATAACGTTAAAGCAAAGCGGTTATGCAATGAAGATCCTAAAAGAAGCAAGTCTTTGGGAGTGCAACTCGACTCAATTTCCTATGGAACCGGGATTAAAGTTGTTTAAAGAAGATGAGAATCTGAAGGTAGATCCGACCGGTTATAGAAAGATAATAGGAAGCTTAAGGTGTTTAACTCATACGAGACCTGATTTGAGCTACTCGGTTGGTTATGCAAGTCGGTTCATGCAATCACCAACTCAAGCTCATGCTCAAGCGGTTAAATATATTCTCCGATATCTAAGAGGTACACTAGACTTTGGTATTACTTACTCGAGAGGCGGAAAAAATATGTTGCACGGGTATAGTGATAGCAGTCATGCGGTGGATATGGATGATGGTCGGAGCACCTCAGGTTTGATTTTCTACTATGGTACATCACCGATATCATGGGTTTCTCAGAAACAAGGAACGATGGTGTTATCATCATGTGAGACTGAATTTATGGCAGCTACATCGGCTACATGTCAAGCTTTATGGCTTCGGGGTTTGTTGTCAGAGATGACCGGGAGAAAATGAGGAGATCGTGACGTTGAAGGTGGATAATTCATCGGCTATTGCCTTGATGAAGAACCCGGTTTTTCACGGGAGAAGCAAGCACATCAACACACAGTACCATTTCATTCGGGAGTGCATCGAGAGAGAACAAATCAAGGTGGAGCATGTCAGTGGAGATTTACAAAGAGCAGACATCCTTACAAAAGCGTTGCCACGGTTGAAGTTTAACGAGATGCGAAGCTTCATCGGTGTCACAAGATTAGGGGGTGATTGTTAGTGTAATCTTGCGTAAGTGCGGGGACCTAGTTGTCGTACTTACAAACCTAGGGGGTTATTGAGTTAGTTTTCCTCATATTCTTGTCTAACAAGTAATTGTATGGTTATAAATAGGGGTTATTTGTAATCAAGTAATCATAACAACTTATTAATCAATACAAAAAAGGTTTAGACTTGAATTTTATTGTCTTCACTTTCGGGTTGTAAGTTTTCCCTGTTGATAACAGGTTGGGTCGCCAACCTTGTCTATGATCATGAGTGAGGGTGGCTTTTTGCCAATAGGTGATCCGGATAGCCAGACGTTTTGTTGATCATTAAAAAAAAGGGAGTGACAAAACTTAGGTAAAAGCATCCTTACCACATATGGTTGATCCACGATCAGATCACAATATGCTCCTATTAGGAGTTTATACAAATTATATTCGTTGTGTTTTGTTTGTGTATGATTGGTAGCTTTTGTATCTTTTTTGAAGCACTAACCAATAGAGTTTATAAAGTTGTTTTTATTTTATTTATATTTTTAAATCCTATCCACTATAAAATCCCTTTAGCTTAGTTTGGACTATTTAACTGTTCAGTTTATCTAAGTTCTGTTGTGAACACAACTAGAAACTAGAGTGCTTAAAATTGGGTCTAAATAGTCCAATATACTTTACTATTGTGGGCTTGGGCTTCAAAATAAAATCGTCCTATGAGAGTAGAGGTGCACACATCGGGTAATAGAAAAACCCAAGTCGGGTATAGAACTGGGTTTAGGTATGATCAGGTATTGGATAATTGGGTATTAACAACACCCAGGTCGGGTTCGGGTCCGGGTCCGGGTATTGGCTTGAAAATCCATACCCTATGTACCGGGTTCGGGTCAGATATTGAACCGGGTCTTCAATACCTGGGTATTTCATCATCATCATCGTACTCAGTATATCCCACCAATAGCAAAGCTATGGTAAGGTCTGAGGAGGGTAAGACGTAGACATCCTATTTTCAGGTATCGAAAAAAACCCGTTTTATGGGTTTTGAATACCCTATTTAAGTGTATTAAGAAAACCATTCTACAGCTTTCTTTAGTCAATGGGGCTACGACATTTCTTTTAACCTAACTTCATTTTTTTGTTTTGCATACAAACTTCAAAGTTTATTTAAGCATATATAAACAACTAAACAATGATATAAAAACAAAAGGTGTTGCTCTAAACAAGTATTCATACCATATATATGATCTAAAAAAGATCCATTGAAGAATGACTATAGATCTGTGGGCAACCACACAACAACAGGTGCATAAACACTGATATCCGTGTATGCAAAAACCCAGTTCGGATATGCAAAAAACCCGGATTTTAGGTATAACTAGAACCAGGTTTCGTGTATAACTTAAACCGGGTTTCGAGTATACCTAGAACCGGGTCTCGGGTATTATCGGGTTTAGATCGTGTACGGGTTCGGGTTTCAAAATTGAAAGTCATACCCTATCCGTACCCTACGAGTGGGGTCGGGTTTGGGGTTCATGTATTAAAAACCCGGGTTAAAAAAAACAGGTTGCAGGTTCTTTTTTCGGGTCTGGTTTCAGGTTTTTTGTGCACTTCTATATGAAAGTGCCTTTCAACCTGTATTTATGACATTCACATTTATAAACTTTGAACTGGTTAAATTAGTAGGGATTGATTAATGTACAATAAGCACTTATTGTACATTACATACGCGAGAATATTGAGTGACGATTTCAATTTCAAAATCAAATCACGCGGTGGCATATTTGTAATAAACTTAAATCTAATCTTACAATCTATCGCGCTGACTACAATCAACTAATCGATGGAACATAATAGAAAATTGCATATCAGATTGAATTGTAATTATCGTCTTAATTGATTTTGTTTCAAATCAAAAAACACAAGAATCGTTCTAAATGAAATCAACTTTCTACAATATGATTTTTCCCTATTTTATGAACAGAGGCAATAATCACATGAAGTCAATTTTACCTCATAGTTAAAACTGAAATCCATTATTGATGTATTCAAACTTAAAATTTGGAGATTATGTACATACTTAGTCAATTATCCAATGGTATGTCCATTTGAAGAGGTAGGTCCCAGCAGAGCCTAGTTGGACCCGCAAGACTCACCTTGAAGAGGGACGTCTGCGCAGAAACCAACTGGATCCGCAGGACCAACCATGCTCAGAGACGTGACGTCCTTACGCGCAGTACGCAAGCTGGTCCCGCAGGAAATGCCTCCCGATGGTGAAGGACTCCGCCTGTCCCCGCAGCCTCGGATACAAGCCATCAGGGAAGGCCACCCGCGCAGCAGGGCTACACGCACAAGGCACTTAGCTCTCAATCACTCAGTGTCACCTGAAGGAATGAGCGAAGCCGGGAACTATCCCGCACAAGGGCGGGAGGGGGAATACTCCCGCCCAAATAAGCCAGTCCGTACGATACAGGAAGATCTTCTGTACTGTACCTGACGAGGTATGGGAAAAAGATCTGACTAAAGATACGACAGCTTATTGACAACAGTATGGCGAGCAGCATGCTCCTGCACTGTATGTCACTATTAGCCGCTGCCTACTCACCAACTACCGCCATACCACGTGCGTAGCCGTCAGTTGGTGGAACAGGAATAGTATACAGCAGGCCTGGTCACTATCAGCCGCTACCTACCCACCAACTACCAGCAGGGCACGTGCGTAGGCAACTGTTGGTGGAACAGGAACACTGTTGCAGCCGGCCATACCTCTTTGAAAACCTACCTTCGGCTATAAATACCACAAATGGTATGACCATCTGATCATATCATATCTTACTACATTATCATCATATTATACCTGATATCTGCTCTAGCAATCTCTTAATATACTTTTATATTTAAAGAGCAATCTAGTCTGATTCTCACGCCGGAGGGTGGTCACAAGGAGGAACCCCCCCCCCCCCCATTCTCAGTGACGAGCTCACGGTGTCTGTTTTGCAGGTTATCAGAAGAACCATCTTCCAAGGGTCTAACCCCTCGTGGGAAACATCTATCTAACCCCCAGGTTACCAGTAATCTGTCCGGGGTCAGGTTAGTGTTTCTTCATTGGCGCCATCCGTGCATAAAGCTAGAACTTTATCTCCAGTTTTTTCAAACTTTCTACAAAAGATGGTTAGAGAAATTCCGGTAACCACAACCCCAGCTACTGGGGTGAACACCGGTAACACAGTTTTTACAAACACTACCCCGGTTACCCAAGCCGGGGCAAGTGAAGTAAATTTTACGAACACTACCCCAGTTACTCAGGCTGGGGCAAGTGCAGTAAATGATCGCTTACTGGGATCCACTGATACCCAGGTTGAGAAACGAAGACTCCCCCGCCAAACTCTCGATGAAGTCAAGGCATGGGCGGAGGCACGACAAAAGGAATTCCAGGCTGAGTTGGACGAACGCCTGCGTTCCGTCCAACAGGCTGACGAATTCGAAGATTACTTGGATGACTCGGAGGAATCCGACTCCGACGCGAACCCTCGCCATAGGGCAAAAGGGAAGCGTAAGGAAGGAATCCCAACCGAAAAGGCATTTTGGACAAGCCTTCAAACCAAAAAGCACAGGTGGAAGTCCACGAGACTTCTCCAAAACGTTCAGACCAAACATTGCAAATGCAGGAACGTCCAAGTTTGCAAGGGACATTGCGGAAGCAATCGCCCCAAAGAGTGCCAAACAAATGCCTAACATAGGCACATATGACGGTATATCCGATCCAGACAATCATTTGAACAGGTTCATAGCAGGGGCAACCGTCAGCAATTGGACGGAACCCACGTGGTGCTACATGTTCCAAATGACGCTTGTTGGGGCTGCTAGAGCTTGGTTTGACCGTCTGCCGGTCAACCACATCTACGACTGGGCAGACTTCCAGCAGAAGTTTAGCCAACACTTCAGCCAGCAACGGAAGTATACCGAGGAGCAATGGACAATCCTCAAATGCATACGAGAAGAAGATGAATCTCTGCCAAACTTCATCACTCGCTTCAACTCAAAGAAGCTAAGTTTGGGCAATATCAGCGAAGATCTTGTTCGCGCTGCCTTCATCCAGGGCGCGCATGACCCAGAGCTCATCCGCACCCTAACGGGTAAAGATGGCATGCCATCCACATGGGATGCCATCATGACAGCAGCAAAACGCTATGCGGAAACGGAGAAGCAACTGGGTAGAGATCTCCCCCAGAGCACAAACCTCTACACTCAGAAAACGAGAGAAGACAACGTCCTCACCGCCCGATTAAATAAAAAGCGGAAGCTAGGCATTTGGCAGTCAAGGGTAAACTTTGACACCTCATCCGGCTTGCAACATCGATTGGGCGGAAGGGATAATGTACATCCGCACCGGAACTCCAGATGGACGCCACTCACCAAGAGCGTCACTGAGATATTCGCCACTGAAGAGCTCCCGTGGCCAAAGCCTCCAATAATCCGACATCGTCACGATGCTGATCGGAGCAAATACTGTGACTTTCACAAGACAAAAGGCCACAACACTGAAGAATGCACAGACGTAAAAGACATGGTCGAAGCATTTGTCAGAGATGGGCCGCTCGCGCACCTCGTGGCGCAATAAAGGCTGAGCAGGCGGATGCGTATAGAACCCCAGCTGGGGAAAACACGAAGCAAAATTCCAGCTTCAACATCGAGACTACATGCCGTGTAAAGAACGAGATCCCGAACCAGGTGCGTATCGGCTCGATGGCACTCCCATCCCAACAACATGGAAGGGAGCTCATTTACACAGTTTGCATGTAAATCAATTCCAATTTGTAAAGAAAAGGCCAAGAGCCACTTCTAATGGAAATGATTCTCTTTAAGAACATCGAAGCTGATGATTTTACATTTCTTTTCTGAACACTAATATGCCGGTTTTCACCGCATAATTACGTGAAGTCATTGCGTGGGAAGGCGGTTCTACCCGCACGAACCCAATAACGTGACAAACCTTCACGCAGGTCAGTTGAAGGGGAAAAAGTTCAGCACCCAAAAATGAAAGTGCCGGTCTATCCGCACCAATCATAACGAGGAAACTGAATAAAAACCTATCAACAACCGCGCGTCGAACGGTTAAACTATGCAACACTGGTGACGGCACACATTACGTGAAGTCGTTGCGTGGGAAGGCGGTCCTACCCGCACGAACCCAATAACGTGGCAAACCTTCACGCAGGTCAGTTGAAGGGGAAGAGTTCAATTATCCCATCAAATGAAAGTGCCGGTCTATCCGCATGAATCATTAAAGGAAACTGAACACTAACCTATTGACAACCGCGCGTCGAACGGTTCAAAACAATTCTTAAACAGGATGAGGAAAACCTACACGCATGTCAGATAAGGGTAAAGTTTTGCCATCCTACTAAGTGCAAGTGACGGTTCTACCCGCACAATCACGAAAGAGGAAGCAAAACTTCACACCTATTATCAACCACGTTCAAAGGTTAACTTATCCTCAAAAGATGAGGAAAACCTACACGCAGGTCAGATAAGGGTAAAGTTTTGCCATCCTACTAAGTGCAAGTGACGGTTCTACCCGCACAATCACGAAAGAGGAAGCAAAACTTCACACCTATTAACCACGTTCAAAGGTTAACTTAACCTCAAAAGATGAGGAAAACCTACACGCAGGTCAGATGAAGGTTAAAGTTTAGCCATCCTACTAAGTGCAAGTGACGGTTCTACCCGCACAATCACGAAAGAGGAAGCAAAACTTTAACCCATTATCAACCACATTCAACAGGTTAACTTATTCTAAACACTTGGAAAATTGCTAATTTAAACTAAGTATGCAAGTCATAAGTTTATAATGCAAGGAACCCAAAGAAGGAAATAACAATCTTATACGCAAAAAGATTTATATTTCACAAATGAATTATTACAAGAATGGCCGGGTAACTACCCGCCTACGAAAAGAAAAATAAATACATCCGTACAAGACTATCCTAGCAATGGGAAGGGATCCTCGGGATCAAGCCTCAGGGCCGCCTCCACTTGGACCCGCTCCATCAGAACGGGCCGGTTTGAGGAAAGCTTTAAGGATAGCTAACCCATCATCAGCAGCAGCTACTTGGTTCACCTTCTCCACCACTGGATACGGGAAGGCAGCATATTGGTTTACTGCTTGGTCATATATGGCTTCAGTGTCAACATTGTACAAAGGGAAGTTGGAAGGCGGGAAGCCTTTCTCAACGAACCCTAGACCAAGCAGGAAGCCAGCCCGTTCCCCATCCTCGTGAGAAGCGTTGAGGGCTGCGCTCATCGCATCGTCGTAGGATGTCTCTGAGAAGACACGATGCACAACCTACAAAGAAAATACAAGTGTCAAACACCTTTTCTATGAACAAAGGAAAGCGTGAAGACGTAAAGCTAAAATACCTGAGGCAACGCTTCTCGAAGAAGCCATTCCTTGGCAACCAGGGCTTGGGTGCAGGCGCGTTCGGCTTCGCTTTTATTGAGGTTGGCAAGTTGCACTTCCTTTGCAGCAGCCTCTTCAACGCCCTTAAGCTTCCGCTCTGTGTGGTCAAGCACGCCCCTCTGGTCCAGGATCTCTTGGAGCTTCTTGGCATCTTCCATGGCCAAGGCATCATGAGCACGTTGGAGGGCCTCTAATTGGGCCTTGAGCTCCTCGTTCTCCATGCGTAAAGGCTCAGCAACGGCTTCAGCCTTGGTAGCCCTCTCAGTCGCGTTCCTCGCAGTCTCCTTAGCCAGCCGAAGCTGTTCGTTAACAGCTTGGGCAGCCTTGGAGCGGGCCTCGAGTCGCGCTTGAACTTCAACCTCGAGGGCCTTGAAGGCCTTCTCCTTCTCCGCAGCAGCTGCGGTCAACCGTTGGTTCTCCTCCCGAAGAGCACGCGCCTGAGATACGTCCTTGGCGCGAGCTGCTTTCAACTTGTCGTTTTCACGACAAAGCAGCTCGACGCGCGGCTGCATCCGGGCCTGGAGAACCCGAAGCTCATTGGTTAGCCTACCCTCCTGGTAGCTAGCCATGGCTTCCCCCAACGCACCATGAGGAGCAGCGTGGCGAGCCCAGTCCACGCACTCCACAGGGGTACGAAGGGTTGTTCCTCGGCGTATGTTCCATCGCGGAACATACACTTCATTGGAATCCGACACTGCAAAAAACAAAAAAGCAGTTAGGAAAAGATGATAAAAATAAAAGTGAAAAAGGGCCAAAGGAACCCTACGCACCTGTAGGGTCTATAACAGGCCGATAGCCGCCGAACCCATCACCTGAACCCAAAGGAAACCCATCCAAAAGGTCAGGCAGATGGGAAGGTGGCAAGGATGGGCGAGTACTCCCATGCGTACCTGATGAGCCGGCCGTCGGTGCTGGTGGCGGGGGCATGGTGGCAGCCGCCGCAGTCGCTGCCGCAGAATCCGCAGCAATCGTAACCGCCGGCTCGGTGAAGGACGACGTAAAAATCGCACTCACGGCCGGCGGTGGCATAAACTCGGCTGGAACAGTCGGCTCAGAGTGAGCAACTGAACCAGCGGGACCAGGCGCGGGCGCCTGGGTCGACGCCTCAGGTAGGCTGACCAACCCTACCGTCATCGGCGGAGAGATACTCGGCACTTCACCCTGGAATGCGTCAACATCCACGCCTGCACAAGAAGATAAGTGTTAATAAATTTATGAAGTATGATAAATCTACAAAAAGAATGTTTGTACTTACGGGTTTTCTTGAGCCTGAACGTACGGAGGGGCGGGGACAAGCCCGATGGGGCCGGTCTCTTGACGCCGGTCACCGTCGTCGTCATTGGTTCTCCGGAGGTAACAGTCGTAGCCTCCGGAGCAGTGGTCTTCTCACCACCGGGGTTCCCCGCCACCTCTTCACTATCTGACTCGGTGTCAGATAGAAGCACCGGATCAGCCGTGGAGGCCACCTTCTCCTTTCCTTTCCCTCCGGCAGCCTTCTTCTTCCGCACCAGCGGAGGACCATCTGCGGATTCCTCAGAAGAAGACAGGATGTAAGGAAATCCAGCAGCAGGTACAGCATTGAGGGGTTGAGGATAGAATATCGCCTTACCTGGCCGCCTCTGGCTCAGGATCTCTTTGCCCGGCGGATAGACCTCCACAAACCGATCCGCCGTTTGCTCCAGGATGGGCAACTCATTGTCATCCAGAGCACGAGTGCCCACCCGCACGGGACCGTCAGCTTCCCGCGGGAACAGGAGCGACTCCAAATTATTCCCCTCTGAAAGAAGAAACAGTTAGAAAATAAACTAATATCAGCAAGAAAGACAAGACATACCATAAGGAAGAGAGTTCAAACCGTATTCGAGAAGGATAGGAAACCGAGACGCCTCCTTCCATACCCGGCTCATCCCCAGCAGCACCATCCCGGACTCCGCAAACCGGTAAACCGGAGATTGGACCCGGGATATCTTCGCGAACCATTCCGCCTCCTGGTAGCTGGAAGCGTGAAGGCTCGGAAGCGCTTGACCCTTCTTGAACTTCATGGCAATGGGGATGGCGCGGGCAGAGATGTAGAAGAACTCCCGCTTCCACGATCGGAGATTGCACTCGGTCACGCAGATCTTCAAACCCTTAATACGGGTTGTCAGGGTGTACCACCCCTGGACGCACCTCCAAGTATAGAAGGTCATCAGGCGGTCCACGTAGGGCTCAATACCCAGAATCCGGCACACCCACTCGAAGTGCCGGACCTTGGCAATCGCCATCGGATGCACCTCGGTCAGGTGCACACCGTGCCTCTCCAAGACACGGTACACAAACTTTGTCAAAGGAAACCTAAGGTTCCCATAGACAAAGAATGCAGCATATACCCCGATCTTGCCACTGGGGGCATCGTACACAGTCTGGTGGGATTCAGGAAACTCAGGCTCAAGAGACTCAAGCATAAACTTCCTGACGATGTACTGGTACTGATCGACAGGTAGAGCACACTGGCACTCGCCAGCAGTACTCCTATCATCGGCTACAGCTTCAGCATCATGGGAAGACATTTTGCAGAAAGAAGAAAGTGATTTCGGGAAAATGCTTGCCTGAAAAGGGGAGTATTTGCCGGAAATCACTAAGAAGAAAGGTGAAAATGTGGATTACAAAGAGGCCTCTCCCCCTTTATATACTAATCGCAATTAATGCGGTGAATTTAATGCGGAGGAGAGAGAAATCGAAGGTGCAATGAAACTATGACACGTGGCAAAAAGCAGGCTGGCAACAGCTGTTGACAGGACGTGTGCCAGTAATTTCGCGGCCACGCGCCCGAAAAATCGCGCCCACGCGCCGTAAAAAGCGTCTGGAATGACCATATAATGTCACGTCACCATAACTTCCTGCACGTCCTGACACAGTCAGAAGAAACTGTCGCACGACGTTTCAGAGGTTTGGACTGTTCCTATCTTTCCACCAACCTTTCGAATTTCAAAAATTCAAAATATAAAAATATTAAAAAGTAAGCGGGAAAATACCCCCTTACCTTGGCGAACAAGTAACCGTAAGACGGATGCGGGTACAGTGTAAAGGCAAAACCCTTCACATACCTAGCACCCGCAGGGAATTGAAGCCAAGAAAACCTTGGCGAACAAGTAACCGTAAGACGGATGCGGGCACAGTGTTAAGGCAAAACCCTTCACATACCTAGCACCCGCAGGGAATTGACGCCAGGAATACCTTGGAAGTAAAGTAACCGTAAGACGAGCGCAGGTACAGTGTTAAGGCAAAACCCTTCACATACCTAGCGCTCCGCTGGGAATTGAAACCAAGAAGGATCTTCTGGGCAATGCTTGCGGAAACGGAAATAACATCCCCGCATAGCGGGAGCGTCGAGAACTACGTTGTTTGAAGCTCCAGGATGGAATTGGTGGTTTTAACATAATTGATCACTATGTTCAAAACTACCAAAACCTCATGGAGAATCCACACAAGTGGGACTCAACGCTCCTGACTTGCGAGGAGGTTACAGCCTACCCGCATCATACCCAAAGACCAAGCAGGAAACTCGGGAATTTCTGCAAGTGACAAGGACTTCCGCGGGAAGAATCCCCATGGAAAACCTTAGAAAAACCCTTTTCAAAACCCTCTGCTTAAGTCCAAAAGTTCACCTCACTTTATTAAACACTCATGAGAAGAACATTGGACTGGGGGGACTTGAAGAGGTAGGTCCCAGCAGAGCCTAGTTGGACCCGCAAGACTCACCTTGAAGAGGGACGTCTGCGCAGAAACCAACTGGATCCGCAGGACCAACCATGCTCAGAGACGTGACGTCCTTACGCGCAGTACGCAAGCTGGTCCCGCAGGAAATGCCTCCCGATGGTGAAGGACTCCGCCTGTCCCCGCAGCCTCGGATACAAGCCATCAGGGAAGGCCACCCGCGCAGCAGGGCTACACGCACAAGGCACTTAGCTCTCAATCACTCAGTGTCACCTGAAGGAATGAGCGAAGCCGGGAACTATCCCGCACAAGGGCGGGAGGGGGAATACTCCCGCCCAAATAAGCCAGTCCGTACGATACAGGAAGATCTTCTGTACTGTACCTGACGAGGTATGGGAAAAAGATCTGACTAAAGATACGACAGCTTATTGACAACAGTATGGCGAGCAGCATGCTCCTGCACTGTATGTCACTATTAGCCGCTGCCTACTCACCAACTACCGCCATACCACGTGCGTAGCCGTCAGTTGGTGGAACAGGAATAGTATACAGCAGGCCTGGTCACTATCAGCCGCTACCTACCCACCAACTACCAGCAGGGCACGTGCGTAGGCAACTGTTGGTGGAACAGGAACACTGTTGCAGCCGGCCATACCTCTTTGAAAACCTACCTTCGGCTATAAATACCACAAATGGTATGACCATCTGATCATATCATATCTTACTACATTATCATCATATTATACCTGATATCTGCTCTAGCAATCTCTTAATATACTTTTATATTTAAAGAGCAATCTAGTCTGATTCTCACGCCGGAGGGTGGTCACAAGGAGGAACCCCCCCCCCCCCATTCTCAGTGACGAGCTCACGGTGTCTGTTTTGCAGGTTATCAGAAGAACCATCTTCCAAGGGTCTAACCCCTCGTGGGAAACATCTATCTAACCCCCAGGTTACCAGTAATCTGTCCGGGGTCAGGTTAGTGTTTCTTCACCATTGTTGGTGTAAATTGAAATCCACTATTGACCAACAAAAAACATAGGGATACGTTTAACAGGTAAAGAGCAATGATCTAAAAACGTTCATATCAAATTTCTAACTAAAACAAACACACTTAAAATGTTCAAAACAAAAATTTTAAAAGTTCAGAACAAAACTTAAAACTAAGAAGTTTATAACAAAATTTTAAGAAGTTCAGTTCAAAAATTAAATACCTAGAAACAAAAAAATTTAAACACACTTGAACAAACCTTTAAACGTTAAGAACAAAAATCTAAAAAGCTCAAAACATAACTTAAAACTAAAAAGTTTAGAACAAAAACTAAGAAGTTCAAAGTTCATAACAAAATCTAAAAAGTTCCAAACAAAAATTTAAGAAGTACAACTCAAAAAATTACACACCAAGAAACAAAAACTTTGAATCACTTGAACAAACCTTTAAAGGTTCAGAAGCCCAAATCTGAAATTAAACTTTCTGTAACATGAAATTGAACATTGAATCACTTCATATAATTTTGTAATATCATAAAAAAAATCAACAACCGACCATCAATTTGATCATCCATTCCATCATATGAACAAATATGGAACATATTTAAACTTTTATCAATTGAAAACAATTCCCATATTTCAATTCAATTGAAGTGGTGTTTGCAAATGGCGTCGGTGACGATGGTTGAATCTGCGTAATGGTTAATTGGGATGGAAATAAACTGAAATAATTTACAAATTTGTCACGTGTTTTTTGAAATAAAGGATTGAGGGTGTTATGTATGTAATGTACGGCAAAATGTTACTGCATTGAATCATTTATCTAAATTAGTATTACCCTAAAAAGGTTCGACTGGTTTACAATACTTTAACGACATGTTAAAAAATAACCAATCAAACAAAAATTCTAAAACAATTCATTTACGTATTGAAATTGTTAGATCATAATTGCGGATTTAAAACCAGTGGAGGAAAATATAGATAAGTTCAACACAAGTCTGGACAAAAAGGGTCGGGTAAAACCAGTTCATTAAAATTTAACTAATGGCGCTGCAAAACTATTCATGCTTATTTACTTAATAATAACATTGAAAATATTTTTCATCAAACTTTAACTTTGTAAAATAAACTAAAAGTAAGAAATTAATTAATAAGCATTTGCATAAAAAATAAAAAGAAGAAGAAAATCAAAGGCCAATTAAAAATCAATTGACTAATCCATCACCAAACACATTATTTATCTACTCAATTAAATTTGTTTTTTCTTTAAACTAACATATACTCTTTTATAACTTCTATTAAATCTACAACACCTCAACCTCATGGGAAGTGACATCATTTCCGGGTTTGGTTCAACTAAAAAGGTCGGGTTGGTATCCACGGGCTAGTTTGGTTCTTATAAATTGCACATATAAAACCAAAACCGAACCAAAAATTCGTTTTTTTTTTAAAAAACACAAAACCAAACCCTTGATATTGGGTTTGGGCGATTATTTTGGTTTAATTGTATTGGTTATTTTGGTACGGGTTGGTTACAAATGCATGCCCCAATATGAGGTACTTGTGACTCGTGACTTGTGAGTGCCAAGTTAATGTCCTACACATGAAATTATAGAAGTTTCTCATGTACAAACATATACAACGTAATAAAATATGCACCTTCTCCACACATGGTATACCGTATACTACTTTGACCTTAAGCTTGGGTTCACATGGAACATTGTATCATTACAACGCTACAGGTCTTAGAAATACAAATTGAACACATGAAAAACATTTAAAACATTTTTTCCATGTATGAAAAGGACACTAGTTACGGTCAACGTAGTTTTAAGGGAAACAGCGGCGGATCCAAGAATTTTTTTCAGGTGGTGCATTACTTTTAAATGCTTCAATTTCATAGAGTCGGTTGTAAAAAATTTCGGGTCAATTTAAGGTTTGGGTCGGTTCGATGATTTGGGAAAAGTTTATTACGTAATAAACACACGATAAAATAATAAAATAGACACCGTCATTAGAAATTAAAAAACACATATTATAAATACAATAATCTTTACAATGACCACGAAAAACTAAAGAACCTTTTAACAATGCTTTAATAAGTCTAGCCGAAGCATATTATCGAATTCTATATTGTTTTATTTTATGCATATAAAACTTTTAAACTAACAAATTAAAACTAACAAGCTAAAACTAAAATATAACAAATAACTTAACAATCAATAATCTTTTATTAACATTTAACACAAACCAAACTACATCTGGATAATGGGTAAGCGAGCAACAAGCTGCGCCGCTATCCCCTTTTGGATCAAGAACAACTAATAACATCAAGAACAATTATAGTGTATAACTGATATAAAGCAAATTTAACAAATAACTCAACAATTAACAACATCAAGAACAATTATAGTGTATAATTGATATAAAGCTGAATTTAAAATAAAAGTTCAAAGGAACTATTGATTTGCATAGTCGAACCCGTGACCTTCAGTTTACAAAACCAACAACTTACCAACCAGACCATCACTCATATTGTTAATAGAGTGGTTCATTCCAAACTTATAAGGTGGTTCCCTATAATATTTTCTATATATCATACACCATAATTACGATACTCGGGTGGTTCCGGGGAACCACCCCTTTAATAGGTAGATCTGCCATTGAAGGCAAACCACGTTGTATGAGCATTCTCATCCTATCATTCAAAATTATGTGTGAGGAGTTTGCAAATTATCGAGCGGGGGTTTGAGTGGTATTAGTGTAAATTATAGAGTGAAGATAGAAAAAGTAGTGATTTTTTGTAAATTTGGGAAAACAAAGTTTGCCCGTATTTATTTTTTAGTATTTGTTGAATTGGTTGTAAGTAGATGAGAGAAAAAACTGTAATGATAAAAGTACAAAAAAATATTATTTAATTGAACATGAGAAAGAAATGTAGTAAGTTTTTGTGTAATTATAGAGATATGGATGATGGATAGGTTGACCACCAAACCTGTCACAAAGTTTCATTTCTAGAGTTATAAGTTTGTCATGTATCATTCAAATCATAAAAATAAAATTCTAAGTTCCCATCATGTTTAAAAACATTGCAAGACACTTTACATAAATCTCATAAAGTTCTGTTTTGTTTTGTCCATATGAGAGACATGGCTATAAGAAATCCTTGAAATGGATGTCATCAACATGTTTTGGACGCAATAATTGTGGATGAGAGAATAATTCCACTGTTAACGTGTTAGTTAGGGTGGTTTAATGATGAGGGACCTAAGTAACTGTCTACCCATGCGACTAAAAACAAATTTACTAGCTCCATGTGAGCAAAGTGGACAACGTTGATTGATATGAGATGCCAGATGGTAAAAATCATCTCACACCCATTCATGTTATGAAATGGTGTGGACAAATCATCAGAAGCAATGAGTCCCAAGGAGATGGTTGTGGCACCTTAGAGGCTTAGACTTATAATGTAAGGTTCTTTTGTGCTATATCCATCACTTTGTTAAATTCGTATAGAAACAAAAGTTCATACTTTACTGCTAAGAACATTTTCTCAATTATTTTTCACTTAGATGTGTGTAATCGATAACAATCATTGTTCGTACCTAACTCATGAAACTTTTGAGTCTTATCGGAAAAACTTGACATATACGAGTACTTGTACAAGTAATATAGCAATTGACAATAACACCACTATCGAAAACGATTCTCTCAAAACTAACTAGTACATTGGACTCAATATGGGTTATGATATCCATATTCACTATCTTCAAATCGACGCAATATATTATCAAACAAATGATCAACTTTGATGCTTAGGCAAATGGTTTGAAAATTTCTTGCAAAAAAGTGTTTTTTTTAAAGGGTCAATATATATCTAAGCAAGCAAGATTATCAATTTAGAAAAGTCATTTTATAAGTGACCTTGAACTTTTTAAACAACTTTTATATTAGATGACATATTAGTATATTACATATTAGCAAGAGAAGAGTTGTAAATTCTATATCCGAACATTTATGTTTTACTTACGAGTTGTTATTCGTATCAAGATCAGGAAGAAATTTTTGAAGGACATATCTGTCTTAACTAGAGATACGAAGTTAATGATATGTACGCCCAAAGAGTAACAACAAAGAAGTTATTGATGATCAATACCAAAACTAGCTAGACTAGAAGAAATGCTCATTACCTTATTTGTGAGCCGCTTTATCAATGATCTTTACCAACCCAGAGAGATATTATTGGTGAAGAAAACTTTTGGTAAAGACAAGAAGACGTAAGATATATTAGCTAACATCTTTTTGTGTTACACCCAACAATATCTTAACAATTAAGGTTTTGTAAACAAGAAAAGATATTTTAATTAGTTGTCAATAACTTATAGGCTCTACTAATCACTAAAATTCTCATCAAGCTTTTGGGAACTACTTGTCTCGTCAAGAACATGAGATGGTATGTATAAAGATTAAAATCGAGAACACCTATAGCTTTCGGATCATGAACTCGTGAATATGTAGGAACAAGTCAATAAAGAAACATATAAACGGTTTAGTGAAACCTAACGATTTTGGTTAAAACCATGGATTGACTAAAGACTAACTTGTTAGGTTTGATCTCAATGGACTTGTTGGTTATAATACACATTGTTACGTATGATACTACAGACTTGTTTGTTACAATACACGTTAATACATATTTTTATCATCTACCTATGTGAACCTCGTTATCGTCAAAACTGATTTGATAGACTTCAAACAATGTACCGAATTGATAGGTGGGGTTACACAAGATTTACAAGCAGTGAAGTTTTGACGAAAACACATGGTGTTAAGGTGACTCAACATCTATAAAATTTTTAAACGAAAACACATAATTTCATATTATTTCTCAACAAAACAAAGGGGGTTGGGCACGTTGGACCACCATTTATGCTGCACCCCTATTTACAAATATAGAATATATATATTCTCAAGTAATCATTTGACTAGTCTCAAATATCCTAAACTATCTACTCAAAACCTCACCATCAAACTCTCGATACTCTTCTGCTATAAAAAGTATAAAAGTCTTTTTATGACTTTCATGTATCAAATTTTAATGTGAATCATGCAACTATATGATAAGACAGAACCAAAAAATAAATTTGAATTCTTAAATGTCAATAATGATGGCTAGATGATAATTTGAAGTATTCTCTAATAAGTCAACTAGTTTATGATTGAAAGGATAACAATAAACTTTACAAGTTGCATTTTATGATTCACCAAGGTACTAACTTGACTAAGGGTAATGAACTCACAATTTGGTCAATGGGCGCCGTTTGGAAAAAACATCATTAATTAATAAAAGTAATAATAATTAGAAAAAGTCCTTAATACTTGTCGCCCTGCCGGCGGCTGACGGCTGTCAACTGCCACCCCACCACCACCACACAACAACCTCCACCCTGATTTCTTCCTCGTTTTGTTTTGGTGTACCGAACACCAAATTTCTAATTGTTCGAGTCCAACTTCTCAACCACCTCCAAATCATTAAATAGTAAATGCTAAAAAATTAATACATAAAATATAAATTAATAAACAAGTAAATCAATAAATATATAGTAAATAATTTACCAAATAAAATAAGGATCGTTATATTCAAACATCACCCACATGATGTGTTAACAACTGTATAGCGCTCATATGACTAACTAATGTACGAATGACAACTTTTCCAGTTTATACGGGTCTTCTAGCCCCTATACGAGCTGTATATGTTGCAAACACCTGATACTCTCTAACACAAAAGGACATAATTTTGCACATATACGACTCGTATAGCCTTTATACGAGCCGTATAGGCGCATATGGTGTCCAAATAACCCATATGATGTGAGAATAACCTATGCCTAAAATAATAAGTAAATATATAACCACATTATACGCACGCCACTACTATGTTATACGTTAACCCATGCTATGTATTAATGTATGATTATACCGCAGGTATGACACATTTAATTTCTTTAAACGGTCTCATTAAGAAAATAAACATAAAGCTTTATATGATCTCATTGTATGACCCGTATAGTTTCGTATGACCGCTATCTAAAAGTCAAACAAGATGTATAAGGTTACACGAACCGGATAACATAGCGCATAATATAGCATTAAAGTTAGGATAAAATCAACCAATATATAATATATATATAACTCCATAGCGCATAATATAGCATTAAAGTTAGGATAAAATCAACCAATATATAATATATATATAACTCCGTCAAACAGCCGTATTCCAGCCTAGATGACCCCATAATATAAATTTCATGATTAACGAATAAATAAAAGAAGAATAAAGTGAGAAAAAAAAAGGCATAAACAGCTATCAACAACAACTGCAATAAGTTTTTCAAATTAAATTCAAAGATTCGATCACCGGCGTCTTGATTTCACCGCAAAATCAACTTTTCAATCTCTAAAAGTATCTCCTGCAAATCGGTGAGTCTTTCAAAATATTTCATTTCATTTTATTATTATCATCATCATCCATGGCCGTTTCACCGGAAACTTTACCGCCAAAAAAGAAGCGCCAATCTGGATCACCTACCACGTCATCATTTGGATCAGAAGAGAGGCTTCTACGATCACTATTACTTAGATCTAAAGAAACCTCTTATCTCAATCCAATTCCATTTGTTTTACACCGAAACTCGAATTCGATTATCCGTAAAACAAAGCTATTAACGTTGCTGGTTGATGAATTGGTTACGGATCGTGACGTACAACGGTTTCCAGCGTCAGCTGTGCTATGCTTTGAAGAATTGTTCATCGTGTTGCAGAGTATTAAGACGTTGATTGAAGACTGCTGCAACGGAAGCAAATTATGGCTTCTGATGCAACAGCAAACTGTTGCTAACAAATTTCATGAGCTGACTCATGAATTAGCAACGCTAATTGATATATTTCCAGTCAGAGATATGAGTCTCAGCCGTGACGTTGATGAAATCGTTGAATTGATTCGAAAACAGTGCTCGAAAACAATAGCTTCAGTTGATGTTAATGATATTAATCTCCGAGCTGACGTGGTTCTAATATTGGATAATATTAAGCGCGAGATCGTTCCTGAACAATCAAAGCTTAAAGAGATTTTTACAAAATTACAAATTAATAATTCGTCAAATTGTACCGACGAGATCCAGATACTTGAAGAAGAAGTTAGGAACCAAAGCGATGAGCAGTTAAAGGCGGAGATTGTTTCGTTAATCGGACTTGTACGTTACGCTAAATGTGTGTTGTACGGTGAGTCTTCATCTCCGGTTACCGTACGGCGTAGGAAAAGCTCAAGCTCATTGGATATAACGATTCCGAATGATTTCCGGTGTCCGATAACTTTAGACTTGATGCGTGATCCAGTTGTGGTGTCAACCGGTCAAACTTACGACCGAGCATCTATAAACCTGTGGATCGAATCAGGACACACCACGTGTCCGAAAACAGGTCAGACTTTGGACCACACGGAAACAATACCTAACTGTGCTTTGCGTAACTTAATAGTAATGTGGTGCCGCGAACACAGGATTCCGTTTGAGTCAACGGAGACTAAAGAGAACGTTAACGGCGTTACCACGAATAAGACTTTAATCGAGGCGACGAAGATGACGGTGTCGTTTTTACTTCAGAAGGCTAACGCGGCACAGACGTTGGAAACGGCTAACCGTTTTGTATCAGAGCTGCGCGCGTTAGCCAAGACGGACTCGAATAGTCGAGCCTGTATAGCCGAAGCTGACGGCTTACCTTTGTTAGTTAAATATTTAGGCTCGGAGCATCCGAGCCTACAAGTTAACGCCGTTACCACTATTTTAAACTTATCTATTCTTGAAACAAATAAAACTAAGATAGTGGAAACTGACGGAGTACTTAACGGCGTTATTGAAGTGTTACGTACGGGTGCCACGTGGGAGGCGAAAGGAAACGCGGCGGCGACGATATTTAGTCTCACCGGAGTTCACGCTTACCGGAAAAAGTTGGGTAGAAAATCACGGGTTATTAAGGGTTTGATGGAATTGGCTATTAACGGTCCGGTTAATTCGAAACGAGACGCGTTGGTGGCGATATTGAATTTGGCCGGAGATAGAGAGACGGTGGGGAAATTGCTAGAAGCCGGGGTGGTGGAAATGGCGAGTGATGTCATCGACGGGTTGCCGGAGGAAGGTGTGACGGTTTTAGAAGCGGTGGTGAAGAAAGGAGGGTTAGCTGCGATAACGGCGTCTTATCATGTGATTAGAAAACTAGCAATGGTATTAAGGGATGGGACGGAGCGTGCGCAAGAAAGCGCGGCCGCAACGCTTGTAAATATATGTCGGAAAGGGGGGTTGGAGATGGTGTCGGAGTTAGTGGCGATACCGGGGATTGAGAGGATTATTTGGGAAGTGATGGGGATGGGGACGGGGCGGGGGAGGAGGAAGGCGGCGACGTTGCTGAGGATTCTAAGGCGGTGGGCCACCGGGTTGTATGCGAATCCTACTGCGGCGTATGCTGTGGCGAGTGGGAGTTCAGCGACGACGACGACGACGGGAGTGGTGTTGCCGGGGTAGATTGTTGAAAATCTTATTCTTTTGGGGGGTTTTATTGTAATTAATTTGTTTGTTTTCTAATTTCTAATATCGACAGAAACAAATGTCAATTGTTAACATGTTTTCAACTCATACAGTTCAATAGAAAAGTGGTCAAATAATTCATCAAGTACAAGTTGAAATGTTAAGTGTGTAAAAATGTGTTCAAATTCTTGGTTACTGAAAGATTTATTACTAGGTGAAAGTTTGCAATATATTTATATTTATTTACTAATAAATAATGAACAAGTTGCAACAAGTAAACCTTGAATGGAAAAATCTCGAGTCAAAAAAACCAAACTCGAGCTCAACAGGTTATATAACTCGAGGTTAAGTTTGACCTTAGCCTTTAAAGTTTGAGCTGTAATTGTCAAAAAAAACCAAACTCAAGCTCAACAGGTTTTAAATAGAAATGAACAAACCTGAGCGAATGTGGTATATTAGAAATTAATATAAGTTCTTACACATCATAAACCAGATATTTTCCACAAAATAATGATCATAAATTCTTAAAAAAATAACCAATACTTTTAATTGGTTACGGTTATAAAAAAATCATATATTGACACTTCTGAGTATAAAAATATTATTGGAAGTATATAGGCTCTATTTATCGGAAATATACGGGTTATATTTAGAAGTTCTAAGCCCATTCATCAGCAGGGGCCAGAACCACTCCTCGCTTTAAAGTTCCGCCCATGAGTGTGTGTATATTTCGGTTCCAGTTGATTATATTCCAGTAATTTTATCTTTTTTTTAAATCCTGAGGACGCATTGCACGAATATATATTTAATCAAGCTCAATAATTTTATTAGGGCATCCAGTCTAAACAAATGCCAAATCCAAAAAGCTTGATGAAGAGTGTTTGCCACAAAAATTCAACCTTCATAGATAGAACTTCAGTATCATAGAATCCTCATATAGTTAAGTAACTAAACTCAAAAAAAGTAGAAACATGTTGATGTGTGTAGGGAGAGGTGGGGTAGTGATGGGGTGGGTAGATAAATCTAAAGAAAGAAATAGGAAAGTAAGGAGAACAGAAGAAGACCAAGTACAATAAAGAGCTGATCAGTTATGGACCAGGTGTTGATTCTATCAACAGCTTGATTCAGAACCGGAGGCGAACATTTGAGCTCCACCGAGTATGATCCAGGCTCATGATCTTCGGTTATTTCGGGTTCAATGTTTATCTCCCCACTTGCACCTTTATACTCTCCACAGCTCCATTCCTTAAAATGCAAGTTGGATAACATGTCAAAACGAGTATTAAAGTCTGGCCTAACTGTAAACAAAACATATGTAATCAAAGTACCTGCATCTGTTCTCCAAGGGTGAACACAATGGTGTCGGGCCCGGTTCTGAAAGACAAGGGGCCTTCATCAGATTGAAGGCTAAAATCACCTGGCTCGGTTGGGATATGAAGGCTTAGAGCGAATGTGCCGTAGTCTTTCTTGGAGTCGGCTCATGGAGTTTGGGAAGAGCGTGGGGTGTGAGGTTGGAGAGCCGAGTTATTGTGCTTGAACAATGTCATTCTTGTTTCGTTTTCCCTTATTTTCTGGCGAGATTGCCTAGTTCCATAGCTTCCCACGATCTTAGCAGCCTCGTCGGCAATTGCTTCGAGTTTACTTGCAAGATTGTCCATTTTTTGGCTGTAAATCATGAGATATATAACAAGACAGATAAGAAAGCATGTGTCATGTTTATCGACTATAACTAATAGCCAATAGGACGATTTTATACATTGAATAATGAGAAAAGTTGCACACTTGGTAAGTCTGTACCCGTTTTGGGGCCGGTCTAATGGGTCAGACCCATTATTAAATCGGACCATTATGGTTGGGCCAAACATACCTTCCCAGTATAATGGGACTTATGACCGAGGTTTGAACTCGTAACTATTAGTAACAAAACATACTTGGTATGGGTAGACCATACTTGGTTTGGGCCCGCTTTAGTGGGCTAGGCTTTTCACCAGATCGGTTCATTACGGTTGGGCATGGATTAATGGGTCAGACCCATTACGAGGACGCCCAATTAGAGTTGGCCCAACCTCCCTTCCCTATATAAAGGGATTTATAATGTGGTTACAAGACACGCTAGGTATAGTATAGGGTATACCATGCCTGCCGCCTGGTTTGATGCCAGTTTAATGGGCCAAGCCTATTTCCAGGTCGGCCCATTAATGTTGGGCCCAACATCGCCTCCATATAAAAGATTAGCACCACCATATATGTTGAAGTTTATTGATCTCGTATACATAATGACTTGATTGTCGGAGTGTCCTAATAGCCTTTACTCCGACAGGGAAGACAAGAAGCAATGATACACCACCAAGACAGATCTTAACAAAGGAGCCACTCCACAAAGCCGGCTATGAGGCAGGGCAGGTGGTGTACGGAGCCCGGCCCGATGCCCTGATATGCTCGATTATTTTTTAAAATTGTATATATTCTTAATTTTTGAACTCTATTACTCTACTAATAAAATGCCCAATTTTATTTTTATTTATTTGTCTTTGTCCATAAAATTTTCACGATTTTCGGTGAGAGACTGCCATGGCACACAACATGGATCTATTAAGAAACCGAGTAAAAAATTTACAAAAGATCAAAAACATAGATTACCTAAACTTGCGGAATCGCTCCTCTCGGGCCACATCACACCTACGCTCCGCAGCAGCAAGGCCAGATCGAGACCACTGAAACTCCTCCCGATCTCCATCCCGGCTCCACCTGTCCGCCAACAATCCAAAGCAGAACTCAGCCTCCGAAAAAGCCTGTTGCAGCTCCTCGGTCGATATCCTGTGGCCACTAATCCTGAACACTCCATACTTTTTGGCAGATCTCTTCATCTCACTAATGGAATTCTTGTCCTGGATTTTAATCAGCCGGTATTCGACATCAGCGATCATGGACCGGTTGACATAATCAGGAAGATTATCAGGCATGTGCTTCATCTTGTCCAGATAACTGCCAAAGGCTTGGTCACCCCGGGCGCTTTTGGCTGAGTTTGGGACCGGAGACGGTGGCGGTGCGGTGGTGACCGTGGATGAGGTTAGGCGGTTGTTGATCCGGACTAGAGCCATGGTTGGGATTGAGTTTGTGGTGGGAATGAATGTGTGATTCAGTGGAAGACAAAGAGAAGATGTAAAGTGTCATGCATGATCAATATGCAACGTGACAGTTACTATGTTATTTTTAGAAATCAAGACCGGGACAAATGCTTGGAATTTGCGCGTTGCCTTCTAATAAATTGTTGTAATAAAACAAAAGGTTAATTAAATTATTTGTGAAATCAAATTAAAACTTGTAAAGGATAATAATAAGGTATTTATATTCTTTAAGTTTGAAGTCATTACATTTGATTTAAGTATTGTACAAAACTTAAATCATTCTCTAAACAACTCTTAAAAAGTTACACTATATTCATGAGTCAACTAAATCCATATATAGATTCTAAATTTTCATTATTTCTCGAATAATTATATCGCTTTTAAATATTGTTTCAGGAGTTACATAGATGATATTTTTCAAGATGAAAATGTACTCGCTTTCATATGGAAATATGTATACATAATATAATTTTACCCGTTTTTAACTAAACTTTTGAGCTCAACCCCCCTTGAGCATATGTTCAAGCTTCACCACTACATATATGCATTCAAGAATCAAGACAGTAATAATAATGAACTTACAAGTTTATTTAGTTTTATGGCTCCCAGTTTTAACAAAAGTGTGTTCGTTATTTCCATAATTTTGCCGATACTTGATCTTATCAATCATTCATTTGTTATACTTTACTCAAAGTTATTGTTAAGCAACACTAGAAATAGTAGCGTAAGATTGCACACTATAGTACATGAGTAAACTATCCATAACTCCAAAACAATCGACATGGAAAAACAAGACTAACATACCTTAATTATGCTGTTTAGCGTATGCCGTATGGTATGTTATTCCCACACTCTTGACTGTGGCGTATGCGTGACGTATAACAAGAAGCTCGGGTGTATGCATGGCTTACACACCCGCCATATGATACGCCACCTACGACCGTTTTGAGTGCTTTTCACATTTGATCATATTTCTGACTCACCATATCAAGGACAATCATATTGCTCTTCAAATACATAATTAAACCATACAATGGTTTAACGTGCTTGATAAGAGGTAATAATGTACCATAAGGTATTTCAGTGTTGATTTTAGGTGCTGACTGTTTTGGGGTTATGTGGCATATCATATGCCGGGTGTGTGTCATACACTACTAAAAAACTGAAGCTTTTCCGACAATTTACCTACATATAATCCAATTTAGTTAACCACAAACAACCAATGTTCGACCAATGGGCCCCGTACAATTTTGTGACTCCACTAGATGTCTTGATCACTTACAAGTTGTTATCTTGCCAATGGGTCTCGTGCAAGTTAACAACAATTATAAGTTACTGAATACGCATACGCTTTCAGGCATCAATTTCATCTTTGAAATTACGAATAACATTAGGTTGTTCTTGTTCATGACTATCCGGATTATTTCAGTATTTCACATGATTATTAGTTTGTTTTTTTTTCTTTGCTTGTTTTTCAATATGGGATTGGCTTGTTAAGACTCTAGGCTTGTTTTGCATGGGATTGGCTTGTTATGTGAAATCCAAAAAAACTTAGATAGCTAGATCAGCATAGGACCAGATATACCATATATAGGCCTAAAAACATTAATATAGTTTATAATCCAAAATCAATACACAAAACAAAGTATTCAAACTATCACCAACAGTTAGTTCCACACATCATTACATGAAATCCCTCATTATTCAATTGTTTGTAAAAAAAAACCCATATGTCCATCCAATTTATTGGTATATATTGCATAATAACATATAAATGATAAGCTGAACCTGATACAGTATTAGATAAAAAAAATCTATTTCGGCAACCAGAAGCATTAATTTTATGCTTACAAGCTATTCCTCTTCCTCTTTTTGGTGTTAACACTTTCAGAACCCTCGATATCTTCCTGTATAACAAACACAAAATTAAAATAATATATATTTGTGTGTGTTGTAATCTATATTAAAAGAACACGCATCTAGATGGAACCTTGTTTGGTACCTCATCAACATATGGATGTGGAGATACAAGGCCCTTGACAAATATACTAGCACAAATATAGTCCCGATTGCAGGGCACATGACAACCGTCATAATCTCCATCACAATGGCTGAAACTGTAGACATAACCCCTTGTGTTTTGTGAATCGTCTACTTCACTCAAGCGGTGTGCAACATCATGCCCCTGACCAATATGTAGTTCCCACTTGTTATTCATTACCCATTTCTTAGGGAAAAGATATGAATATAAGCATAGACGGTCTTGTATGACCCCAGAGTCCAAGATTAGACAAACTAAAATCGGCACTATCTGGTTGAGGGATTTTTTTAAGTTCCTCTGTAGATAAGTCCAAAGAAATAATTGCTTTCTTCCTACGGATTTTACTAGACATGAGCCAGTATAGCGCCCCATCAAATAAGACACCAGTTTTACTAGCCATATTCACATACTCAAATTCTCCAATAACTTTCCAAGTATTTGATTTCAATGTGAGTATATGAAAAAGTGTCCGCGATGAATAAGGACCTTTCCTGAACCCTCCTATAACCTTGTAGTCATCTGAAGATGAATCATAACCAAAACCCCAGATTATTAATTGCCTTATCTCATCTTCTCCGAATGTATTAGGCAGCGTTTGCAGTTTCTTCTCTTCTCTAGTGCAAGGATTTGTTACTAGAAACTGAGCTCCTTCAGGAGAGACGCATACGAGGCCATTACAAGAACCAACAATACTAGGAAAATAACAGCTAGCCCAGGTTGTTTCACTCCTTATATCATATGTATGGATCCTTCTATGGCCAAGTTGATGGTTGTCACGATCACTTTTAATATTATGGTTCAAGTGAGCTTTAACAAAACGAGGACTGGATATAAAAGAAAGCCATGACTTACACACGCCCTTGCATCAGATTAGGTCTTTTACATCCAATCGCACTAGGACCTGCTCCAATACATCAATTGCGAGCTCTTCCATTAGAATGATGCAAACCAGATCGATGGATGGATGGAAAAAGAGATAGTTATAGTTATTCTTTTTGAACGGCTGTTAATATTTAAGAACTATATATACCGTATGTTATAACTTACTAGACGGGTGCCCGCGCGATGCAGCGGGAAACCCGAACTTTGATAATCTCATTACAAGTTTACGTGTGTTCATTGTTCGGTTTGAAACCGTTAAAACCTGACATTGGTTTAATTTCATGATTGATTTTTTTCTTTAACTTTTGGCCAGCCGATTTCAATTTTCAACGGAGTGGTTTCGGTTTTCGACGACAAAAAAATGTTACTTAGAGTTTGGCTCACAGTGTAATTTAAAAACCATCAAAACCATACCGCAAACACCCATACGTAAAATGTTGTTTTTTTAACTTAAAAACAATAACAATATGATACTCAAATTAAAGATAATAAAATGCTCGTTTTTATGGTGCAATCCGTTATAAAAAATATTAACGTATAAAAAAGTTATGACCGTTTAAATTCAGTGGGGGAAGTTGGGTTAAAAGTGAAAATAAAATGTGTATATATGTAAAAGATTAAGGGTCAAAGTTATAATGAATGTTTAAATTTACAAAGATGCTTAGAGTTAAAGAAGCAAAATTGTAAATATGTTTAATGATTTGAAGTTGCACGTGATATTTATCCTTTAAAAGACTATATTGTCCTTTTTTACATGCTTTGTTGGGTTGTAAGTTATGTATTAAATTTTGTAAATCCCTTAAAATCAAGTGTCTTAATTTGTACTCCTTTCATACATTATATATAGTATAGATAAGCCCAGGCCATAGCCCAAGCCCGCTTCTTTCATTTAAAAAAAATAAAAATATACCAATTATATTTTTATGTTAAATTTGCTAACATAAATAAAATATACATTTTTTTATGTATTTTCCCACATACGACTAGACTTGGGCATAAAACTCAGTTTCGGACCCGACTGGAACCAGGACTTGGTGTTCCCGACTTGCAGATATAGACTAGTTTCCTGTGCCTCAGAGAAACCATACCCGGAACCGGTTCCACCTTTACCTAATCATAATCGGAACACGACCCAACCACAACTAGATAAAAACCCGGCCAAACCGGTTAAAAAACCCGACCATCCCTGGAACGATTCCTACTTGACCTAGTTTTGACTTTGTTGACCAAATCCAGAACCAGTCCGTTTTTTTTTTAAACATGGTTTGTGCGACTCTACCTTAACCATTTTGAGTGTTCTCCACATTCAATCATATTTCTAAATCACCATATCAATGACAACTTGTTCTTCATATATAGCATGCATACAATGTTTTAACATGTTTAAACTATCACGACACCAAAAATACTCCTATTTAATTAATTAATAATCACAACTAGCCAATGTTTGATTAATGGGTCACGTACAATTTTGTGACTCCACAGTCTCCACTTGAACATTTGCAACTTGTTATCTTCCCACTTCAACAAAATCCCATTATAAACTTTTGATCACACACAATATATTGTCATAATTAGGGGTGGCAACCTTGACCCAAATCATTCTAAATGGGTCAATTTAGGTTGTTTTAAAATTCAAATGGGTTGATTTGGGTCATAGGTTTTAATTAAATGGGTCAATTGAAATTCCACATTCTTATTTTTGGGTCAAAATGGGTTGACAAATTTAACTACATGGGTCAATGTGGGTTAGTGTCTTAAGGAAAAGTGACATGTTTGGGTTGAAACGGGTTTTAGATTGGAACGATATCGGTTTAGGTTTCGGCTCAGATCAGCTTTCGTGCCGACACGAGTTTTAGCACTGGACGGGTTGGGTTTCGGTTTCTATCAAGTTTTCGCACTAGACGGGTCGATTAAGGTTTTTGATTCGTTTTCGTCGACATTTTGGTTTCGGTTAATTTGTCGGAATTTTTTTTTTTATGAACGATGATAACGGCGAAAATATTTTAGTTTTTTTACTTTTTTCGTTATTCATTTGTATTTTGAGTTATGATTTTTTATTTGTTTTTTTTGAATTTTTTTTTTGAGGGATTTTGATCTTAATAGTAACCATCAAAAAAATTTCAAAAAAATTAATAAAAAAATCATAACTAAAAAAATAAAACAAAAACAAAAAATGTAAAAAAACTAAAACGTTTCGTCCGTTGTCCTCGTTAAAAAAAATCAACAAATTAACCGAAATTGAAAAGTCGACAACAACGGAACAAAAACATGCTGAAACAAGCTGTTAAGTGATGAAAGGAACTGAATAATCGCTAAAGCAAGCTGTTAAGTGCTGAAACGAACTGAAAAATCGCTTAAACGAGCTATTAGATGCTAAAACAAACTGAAATATCGCTTAAACGAGCTGTTACGTGCTGAAACGAACTGAAAAATCGCTTAAACAAGCTGTTACGTGCTGAAACGAACTAAAAAATCGCTTAAACGAGCTGTTACGTGCTGAAACGAACTGAAAAATCGCTTAAACGAGCTGTTACGTGCTGAAACGAACTGAAAAATCGCTTAAACGAGCTGTTACGTGCTGAAACGAACTGAAAAATCGCTTAAACGAGCTGTTACGTGCTGAAACGAAATGAAAAATCGCTTAAACGAGCTGTTACGTGCTGAAACGAACTGAAAAATCGCTTAAACGAGCTGTTACGTGCTGAAATGAACTGAAAAATCGCTTAAACGAGTTGTTACGCGATGAAACGAACTGAAAAATCGCTTAAACGAGCAATTAGATGCTAAAACGAACTGAAAAATCGCTTAAATGAGCTGTTACGTGCTGAAACGAACTCAAAAATCGCTTAAACGAGTTGTTACGTGCTGAAACGAACTGAAAAATCGCTTAAACGAGTTTTGACCCAAACCCGTTTTGACCCGTTCCAACCTTAACCCGTTCTAACCCGAACCTGTTGACCCTAACCCGTTCCGACTCGAACCAAAACAACCATTTTTTAAGTGACCCGTTTCGACCCTAACCCGTTTCGATCCAACCCAACCCAACCCATTTGCCACCTCTAGTCATAATGCCATTCATTAATTTCATGCATGATTAGATTTTAAGCAACATGTCCAATTATAGACTTCTACTTGTAACACAGACACGTCATCTCTTTTAGAATTTAGCGTCTATCTCTTATAATAAAATATTACCTACTTTTGTCACTTTTCAATTACATAGCCCTCCTCACCTTTTTTTCATTTATTTCAATATATAACCCTTATCTTTTAAGTTATTTCAATATATGAGATTCAAGTTTGTTTTTATTACATGTAAATTTTAATCGATTCATTCATTAACATTAATGGTTAAATAAGAAAATAAGGAAATCTTAAAATTGACGTTGCAGGTTTGTTAGAATAAAATTTTAAAGTCACTAGTAAAATAAAACAAATAAAAGGTGCATCATTATCGAATAATTTGGATTTGTATGGTAAACTACAAATTGTCTTTTTAAACTCGGATTTGAGCAACAATATGTAATTTAAACTCAGGAAAATGTGTATTTTCTTTATTTTCTCCGAACGTTTTGTATAAATATTACAAACATGGAGAATACCTATTATATATATTTTGGTGTTTAGCATTAAATTATTGAAGTTGAATATGATAATTATAATCTATATGTATACCGATTTACTATATTGTATGTCATTTATTTATATGATTTTTCTGCTTAGTATAAAGGGTTTTAGCAATAAGAAAATCAATATTTAGTTTTCAATATTTTCTTCAATAACTCAGACCAAAATGCTTAAGAAACATATAGATTCATATTAATATAAAAAAAATAGTTAATCCGGTTAAAAGTCATTTACCATGCTTCCAACAAATCTGAAATCTTTGTTTTTTGTCTATAAGTTGTTAAAATATAGATATCGATTAATTAAATATTCCAACAACTCCCATAATGTTAACTAATAAAACGGGATTAGTATTTAAAATTTAAACATTTCTTATCGAATAATTTCAACTATTATAAATAAAAATTATTACATTCACTTTATGTAACTTTAAATATTCTAATATCCTGCTAACTCAGAATAATCACTCTTATTTGAACATGACTTTAAGGTTAGTATTTCTTTGTCATTTTTCACTGACATGAAATGAAAAAAAAATAATGTTGTTATATTTTAATTTCCGGTTTTATATGTTGCTTGATTATACAATTGTTAATTGTAAAATATAAATCAAGTAAAAATTTGTCATACACAGAATATTAATGACACTAAATTTATCATGATAAATCAATTTCAAATTATAAAGTTTATAACAATGACTATATCATCAAAGTTCAGGTAATCTGATTTTTTTGGATAATCATGTTTTTGGAATAAACATGAGTAGATGATCTCAAATGATATTATATTAATTGATTAAAATGTATGATATTTTATGTGTATGAATATTTTTTTTATATTTTCATGGATATTTTATCACTTATCTAGGGTTGGCATGTACTTGAAGAATCTTATTTTCCCACTCACAACTATACGTGCCTATATCAAGAGTTATAAGCATACCTATGTGTTCCCTTATCAAGAGTTACAAGTAGACATGGACTAAAAATTTTGATATGTGATAAACAATGTGTACCAACCAATACAATCACAAATGTAGTGTACAATGGAGGTTTTACTTATTTGTAACATATTTGTGTAATCAATAGTTATGTAATTTTTGTAATTTTAATGTAAATTGTAACCATATAAATTATATGATCATTTTGTAAACTATATTTCATTTAATAGTTACAGTATAAAACTTTTAACAATTACCCGTGTAATACACGGGCCTCAAACTAGTACAATTTATATACAATCATAAGTACATAGTACATCAAATTTAAGCATTTTACCTAATTTAGAATCTTCAACATTTTAACTTATATACAATTTAGCATACGACTCACACATCATGTTGGTATGCAAATACTACGCATAAAAGGATTTCCAGAAGTTCATTCGGAAATCCCACAACAATTGGATTTTCAACAACATCGTACACCCAGCCAAAGTGATAGGAACAAATAATGGTGATCCCGTATCTATGAATAAAAACAAGGCTAAAACACAAAATGGAGATTGGTCGTTTGGGTGTAACTTGAAATCTAACAACAACAAAAAAGAACATAGATTTAATATGATTGACCCGATGTATGTAATTATACCTTCGGTTGATAAAATATACGTGAACCAATAAAAAATGACATTGGTGGACACGAATCATGGATTTCTAACTCCCATTGCCTTTGATTGCTTCCACAATTATTAAAGTAAACCCCACCATATTTGCTTAGTATTACTAAAGAAAAATTATCTCTCTCTTTACGATATATAATATAGAAGTTAGGAACCTCTTAATTTTTAAAAAGATACCTAACTTATTGCTATTAGAAGCAGTCTTTAGCATTGATTTTTGAATTTATGAGGATATTATAGTCTTTAGCCAAATCACTTTCACGACACATTCTCAATTGGTAAATTAAAATTACAGCTTTTGCCCTTCAACCATTCTCAACTTTTGTAATATTAAATAATAGTTACTCTTTCACTTCTTTAAGTTTATCCACATATTCCTCTATTTTATTTTTTCTTTGCTTTTCTTTTATATATTTGGATATGTCAAGTGTTAATAAATTTCGAACAAACCATCGTGACGTCCTTATTTTTGTCGACGTTTTGATGTAAAATTTATCGACTAATGATGTTCGGATTACAATGTACAAGTCATAGATGCATGAAAGTACAAGTCTTCTTAGTAATAACTATTGTTTGATTTAATTCAAATTATTTACAAAAGCAGTTAAACTTGTTCCCTCCACTCTGCAGTCACACCTTGATTCTAGGGAACATCGCTCCCGCATTATGAAATCACCATTAACCATCTTCCACAACTTGGCTACAATTTCTCTTATTATCATCATCATCGTTATGTTACTCTTTTTTTTTTTATCGTGGTTGGAGTCCGAAAACAAGTTAGTACTATATGTGTTCTATTCAATTGGGTTGCGATCTGCTGGCAACATCTCTAATTTTTTATTATGGGCAACGATTAGGAATATTTAGGATACCATACACCGATTATCATTATCTCCCTAATTCAAATTTATTTTAAGAAGACAATGTACATTGTGTTTGTAATTTCCTTCTCCTTTTGTTTTCGTTTGCCTGAATTAATTTTCCAGCTTCGAGTGTATGGGAGGATTGCATATGTTTCTCAGTCAGCTTGTATTGGATTCAAACATGGGGTATACGCTAAAATATTTTGTTCATGTCTGAAATGGTTAATGAAAAAACCAAGAAGCACTTCAAAAGTGTTCTTTAGTAAAGATTTGAGTTGCTATCATATAGTGATCTTACTGAAATAGTAGAAAGTGGCGTTAATCTCAATGGTGAACAAAAGCAGCGAATTCAACTTGTGCATGCTTTATATCAAGATGCAATTATCTATTTGTTGGATGATCCATGTATGTTGTCGATGCACATTCCAGCTTATTTTAATGTAAGCTAGGTTACAAAATGTATACTTTTAGCTCATTATTTATACTTGTATGTATAATGGACATGCTTAAATTGTGTAGGAATATGTTATAAAAGCCCTTTTGCATGAAGAGGGTTTTGCTTGTTACTCACCAAGTTGATTTCCTTTTTGCATTTGATTATGTTCTGGTGAGTTAGTTTTTGCTCTAGAGTCTAGACATTAGCTATAAACCATAAACTACAAGCATCTGCAACTACGTGTGACATTTTTCATGTATTTAATTATTAGATGTTTTATACAGTTAATGTCATATGGGGAAATCCTAGCAGTTGCACCTTACAATCAAAACTCATGGATGGCTGGAAACATGGATAATGATGGTGACGTTAATTGCGGTTTACTTAGTTATTGGGCTGTAGCAATGGTGTTTATGCTCGTTAGATCACCTTCACAGTTGCATGTGGGCTGAAGTAATAAAAATATTTTCACAGCTGTTAAGCTCTCTATTCCGCATGAGTATGCCATTTTACGATTCTACCCCTTTGGGTAGGGTTCTAAGCAGGGTAAATGCTACTGAAACCATCTCTAATGTTGTGCTTTTGTAACAAGGTGGTGTGCTAACGTGTATTTTGGTTTTTATTTTTTTATAGGGGTCAGTTGATGCCGGTGTTATGATCTTGATATCCGATTCAGTTTTATAGTTGCTATATAGCTGCCACAACAAATTTTTATACGAACACAGGGGTGCTGATCTTTGTCACCTGGCAAGTCTTGTTTGTCTCGATACCAATAATCTATGTGGCGCTTCGTTTACAGGTAATTTATCGTATGGTAGTTATATATGTGCACTACATTTTCTTCTAGATTTGAAATTAGATTATCCACTTTTGACATTTATTATAAAAAAAGTTGCTACTTTTCGTCTGCAAAATTTTGGTAATCACTTTAGATTTGCATGTGTAGGGCAGCAGTACCAGATGGACGTGCTTTCAATTTGGTAATTTGGTTAAAGTCAAACTGTCAAATTTGTTAAAGCTCAACTAAACAAGTTTAATTTGGCCAAACCAACCCCCGGTTTACGAAATCGTTTGTTCAAAGAAATTGGATCCTTATAAAAGGCGTTAGTAATCTTGTTCAGTTTTACTAAAAAATAAGTTGTTCCCAAAATTTCTATGAACTCATCATAGAAGTTACAAACTGACGCAGCTGTGACACATAGATTTGCTTCAAATCTAATGGGTCACAAGAGCAAAATGGAACACGTTAAACGGGTCGTCCAACGGCTTAAAGCTGAGAAGTTGCAGCATTAAAGCCAGTACCTCTTTTCATTTTATCATATGCTCTTATTATTTTGTTGCATGTTAAGTTGTTATTTTGATCTGAGAGCACCAATAAGAAAAAACGCAACTATATTCTTATTTTTTTTATCTTTGTAGAATTTGTAATCTGGAGCAGAAAAAAATAAAAAGCATGACGCAATGATCAAGAAAGAATGGCTGAGGCTGTGAAGTAGATTGAAGAGTTTAACTGCTTATAGGATACAAATTACTAAAATTTTGATGGGAGGAAGGGTATTCTTGTATTAAATTAGCAAAATTTTAATGCATATTAAATAGTATAAAATAAACAATTCCTGTTAATGGGAGAAAGGGTATTCTTGTATTAAATTACTAAAAATTTGCCTGAGATTGTCACAAAAGTTTTTTTATTGATTCAAAAAGTCATGTACATGACAAGAAATTAATGATGCAATTAATAAATAATTTACATAAAAGTAAAGAAAGGATACTGTGGATTTTAAAAATCGCTTTAGTATTGACTTCCTACTAATGTATCATCAATTATTTTACAGATTTCTATGTTTTATTTAACGGTAGCTCACATTTTTATTTTTATTTTTGTTTTTTTTTTCGATCCATATAAGATGTCGTGGGGTTAAACTTCTGATTTTACTTAAAGTGTGCAGTCAACTGAACTTCTATCTTAAATTATTATTATTATTATTTATTCAGATCTGTAAGCATGCCACTAAACAAAAAAAACTTTTTTTTGTAACGGCGAAGTCAATATTCATTGGACCCTGCCAGGTTATTCATGTAAAATGTTGACATTTTTGTCGATTAGTACTATACACTAAAGATGTACATTTCAACATAGTACAATGTCATTAGTGGTTTGTAAAGAACCTAATCGCAATTATCAGAGAATAAGATAAGATGATGAACAACCAATGCAAAGTGTGGATGTGATCATGCAAATTGACTGAAGCCACCATTCCACCTGCTGGCCTTTATGATCTGGACACGATGGATGATGATATGGATGATTTTGACTCCGACCCTGAAGAATTTGATATCGATAGTTGCTATGAGAGTATATGCCCATCTAATGGTTTGGTATCCATACACAAGTATGTAGAATCATATGGATCGTTATTAGATGTTGAGATTCCGTTTATAAGTGTCGCTGTCGCATCGTGCGGGTATGCTACTAGTTTATCAAAATGAGTGATTTGAAAACTGATTACCAAAATAGGTGCTTTTATTAAACTCCATTCTCTCCTAATTTTATTGGATAAAAGAAATTTTGTATTTTTAAAGAATGTTTTTTAAAAGAAAAACTAATAAAAGAGTTTACAACAATAAAAAATAAAAACATTTGGTTAATTGGTTGGATCATAATACTTTATCAAAAGAAATCTAAAATGTTTTAATTCTTTTTAACATATCTGAACTATTTTCTAATAAAAATGGTTTTTAAATATAAATGCTTCAGTCTTTATAAATATTTTTTATCGTCATAGTTTTTTACTACAGTATGGCACCGATGCATCTTTTTTTTTCATTGCGTATAGTTCTCTCTAATTGCCCTAACTAAAGAGTGTCAATTTTTTTGTCAATATAATTATATTTTTAGTTGTGTTCCACTTTTTAAAGTTTGTTAGATACGATTATTTTTATATAGTTTGTGTTATCAACTATAAGAATCATTTTCATACATAAACCTTTTTAAATAAAATTACAAAATGTATTTTGTTTTATTGTGATATTTTTACAGAACGTTATATTTGAATGCATTCGTATTTTCTATCTAAATGATTTATTTAAACATTTGAAAACGTTTATGAAAGTTAAATATAAAATGAATATAAAAGTTAATAAAATATCATGATTCAACGAGATGTTTTTTATTTTATTTTATTAGAAACCTTTTTTATTAGTTTTTCGTTTTAAAGAACATTCTTTTAAAATACAAAATTTCTTTTTTACTAGTGAGAGGATAGAACTTTCAAAAAAACACATATTTTGGTAATTAGTTTTCAAATTACCTATTTAGTAACTAGTTTTTCTCTTATCATATTTTGGTAAAAAAAAACTCAGACAATGGTAAAATGGTGTGGACCCCACTTTTTTTAAGCCCTCTTAGATGATGATAAGCAAGGGGCAAATAGTTTGGCGAGAGAGAGATGTGGGTGGTTTGATGGTGGGTTAACACTAAACACACATAGTTGAATTTCCGTGTCAATGACTATGTGCACAAATAGGTGTAAAAACTAAATATTCAATCCCAACTTCCATCCCTATTAGCATTCTTAAAAGTTTAATGAAATCTCATTAAATGTTAAACCACAATTTCATCACATTTCTCATCCCTTTACCGGTACCGATTAAGCTAAAATATATCCTAGTCCAAAGTGCTTGACGCTTGATCAGAGAATACTCGTTATTCAACTTGGATTGTAAACGGCTTTTTGGCTCAGTTTGTGAACAAGCCGAGGCGCAGAGCATGTTCAAGCCCTTGCTCGGTTCAGCTTGCGAACCGCCCTAGATGAATTAATATTTATGTGTGTATGAACACCCTAGATTAAATACCAGTACTTTGAATTTTCGATTCATGTTAACATCCAAACCGAATTTTAGAGTTTTGAGTTTCGAGTTTAGTTTCCAACGACTTAAATATATCCTTCATTTATTTGCCTAATGCACCAAAAGTTGAAATGGTTTTTCAAATTTACCTCTAAACAATTAAAACCCAAGTAACCCAAAAACCTGTACTATGAACTGTTGAACACCCCAAATTTACAAGAAGAATTAATAATCAAAAGAAACTTATATAAGAAACAAATTAATAGCTATAACAATAACATATGTTTTACATAATAAAAAGACATACAATTTGTGACCAGATGAATCCATCCCCAGATGGTTTAGCCAAAAGGAAACATTAAAGAAAACTGAAATTGTTTTAATAAAAATTTGTAAAGAAAATGAAATGATATGCTAGAATCATGATGCTTGCTTTCTTCATCCTGTTGCCATTAGAACATAATATCCTTGAACCCCACCCAAAAAGAATATTATCAGCCCACCTGTTATACCAAACCGCATGCCCCGAAAGAATATATACTATTACTTACCTAGAAATGAGTTTTGTTAAGCGAAAATAAATATGAATTCATCACTTATCATCTCTTTGCTTAAGACACGAGCTGATCAAGTTGCATCTGCTCGAGCCAAGCCCCTAAAACTGAATGATCGGTTGACTCAACCTGTGAACAACCACCACCGGATGGTGCAGCCACCCCACCGTCATTACCAGAAAGTGGCGCAGCCGCCTTGTTTTTCATCATCTCAGGTGGTGACTCCTTCACAAGTGATTGCACCCATGATACATCCGGCTCCTCAGTACCATTAGTATTATTATTACTATCGACCCCGAACGAAGCCGACCTCCCAAACGGGTCAACATTAACGGACCAGTCAACTTTCCCAGTTGGAGACCCCCATTTTGACCAAGAAGAGGGTGTGTTGACAGGCGATCCAACGTTAAATGAACCAGGACTGTTTGCTCCAGCCGTTGTTCCAAGATCTCGAGAGCTGAGACTACGAAGCTTCTCGCGTTGTGCGAAAGCAGAAAGGCGAGCACCCATTGGAGATATCGGGTCCATGCTTCTTGGAGACATGCTTAACATCGTGTTGACTTGGTCAACGTTCTTTGGTGAGAACACATTTGTATTAATAGGAGAGAGCATGCTTTGCTGCTGTTGAAACTGGTTCAGAACCGCTGATTTGTGTGATGATGAAAACACACCCGGAGATGCTGCGTGGTCTGAATACCGAGGAGAAGACGTAAGCTCAGCGGAGAACAAATCCTCTAGATTTGCAGGCGCAAGTGTTTTAGACCGAGTAGAACGATTCAATGAGAGTGAACTGGGACGTGACTGTGAGTAAGAAGCCAAGTCGTTTAATAGTTGAGGATCCATATCCTGCAACATACTCAAATCGTCGGGTGGAATATCCCGGGCACTAAAAGAAGACCTTAGCCGACTCGACTGGAGGTTGCTTCCCGGAAGATGAAGGGCGGGGACATTTGGCTGAGACCATCCAACCGAAGAGTGTTGACCACCGCTTGACGGGGACATCTGTTGACTGAAGCTAGGAGACATGACCGATGAGGAAGGTGAACCGGGAAGCATGCTCAAAGCTGCAGCCATATCCATAACACTAGCACTAGCAGCAGATGACCTAGGAGACAAGACAGCAGAGCCCGTTGAGACATACAGTGGCCTAAGCTCCTCGGGAGTATGAGCAAAGAAACAAACCCGCCTAGCACAGCCCGTCCCATCTTTACATAACCGTGTACGATACTGAGCCGGGTGGAGCCAGCACTCAAACACACCATGAGCATATTCACACATATCCGCTCGTCTACAAGCACCTTTCCTAAAATCGGGACACGGGACACAACTATAATGAAACTTTCGTGGGTCTCGTCTGCGCGCGTTTTCTCCCGGGTGAACAAAAGGACATTCAGTCCAATCATGAGAATACGCCCTTGAGCAAGGCCGTACCTTAAACGAAAACATCCGAAACTCGTCAGTAGAATAAATGCTGTTTTTGATATCGGGCAGAGACGGGTCAATCGGGTATTCTTTCTTCTCGGAAGCAGCGTTGACCAGAACATCATCATTAAAATTTGACATCATTGGGGATGATACGAGCTCTGAAGGAGAGCACGGCGAGCCATTATCTGGTGAGGACGATAGAGTCGGCGACCACGAGCTCGATGTTATTACAGAAACAGTCAGCTTATTATACCCAACCGATCCATCAGATGCATTGTTTATAAGAAGCTCTTCAAGCAAAGATCTGGCACCAGACAGCTTTGGAGGTACAATAATAACATTAACAGGTCGGTGTCCATTAGCATCTTCAACATTAGGATCCGCACCGACCGAAAGAAGCAGCTTAACAACCTCAACAGCATCCACAGAACCACCCGAAGCCGCACAATGAAGAGCAGTGCACTTATCGGTCCCACACAAGAAGTTCACAACCACCTTCGGTTGCGAAACTATTAACTTTAACACACCAACACTTCCATATGTCGAAGCAACCATTAACGGAGTCCGATGCTCAAGAACTATCTGTTTCGAACCCTTCCTGCGCACATACCATAGCCCAACCTCATCGATCGATGAAGGGTCATTCTCGATTGACCGTTTAAAACCTTCAAAGTCATTGTTAGCAGCGTATTCGAGTAAACTGGAAAAAGAATCTTCGGTATCCACAGTTAGTGAGCTCATGACCATTTTGTAAGCTTGTTAATCTGTTGTTGTTACCGTTGATGAAGAAGAACCAGATTTATTATTGTTATTCTGTTCAGGGCCACTACACATTCTTCAAACAGCCTGCACATCCAGAAACATAACAATCACTTAAAAAGAACCACATAACACATAATAAATAAATAGCTAATCTATCTATAATATATATAAACGAAGACATAAAAATCCTACGTGTCGCGATATAGTTGCTCCCGCTTTTTTTTGGAGTCACCATATTTGCTTGATTTTTAAACGGAGGTTTCTCATGCATTTTGACCCGAATTCATTGGTACAGGTCTTATCAAACCCAGATATTCCTTAAACGGGATATAACATCAAATTAAATTAAAAATTATTTTCACAAAATTATTGATGTAAAAATCATATAAAATAGAATATAATAAAAATTAATATCTTATTTATTTTAATCAAACAACAATCTGAAAACAATTTCAACAAGAGGCAAACTAATATATCATATTCATCTCAAATAATCAATCTTAAAATCGATCAGTGACAAATCTATTATAAATATATAAAAAACGGATCATTATCTACAAACTATATCCAATAATAACTACCGTAAATGTAGCATGTTAATAAGTTAGACTAAAGTCAAACACACAAAACAATTACTTACCGATTAAATTACATGGCAGGTTGAAAAACCCAGCTATGAATACAGATCTTCAGGCAGATCGGAATTCGGAAACTTATAGTGAGATGAAAGATAATAGAGACGAAAACCGGAAGCAAATCGCTACCTCCAACTCCATATTTACTCGAAAACGATTGATCCAGACAGATACATAATAAGTCGATACAACCTATGATATATATACATATACATACATATAATATACTTGTATATATATAGGAACCAAAAGCGAAGTTGGAGAGAGAGAAAACGAGAGGTTAGTGAGACAGGGATTATGTGTAACGTACAGGAACCGAAATGCAAATGAAATGCGGATGAAATGCAAATGCGGGTGGGATATTATGTTACTAGACGAGAGCCCGCGCGATGCAGCAGGTGTTTGAACTTGTTAATCACGTAACAAATATAAGTGTTTATGGTTCGGTTAAAACCTTGAAATCGTTTAAACCGGTCATTGGTTTAACTTCTTTTTTCTTTTTCTTTTTTTTACTTTCGGTTTGTTGTTCGGTTTTAAAATTTTCAAAACGTAGTGAACGGTTGGTTTGCGGTTTATACTGCAACCGGCCATATGAAACCAGACTAGACTGTAAATGTTGACCGCATTTTAATGTTTTTTATTATTAATTATTAGATATGTTTTGTAATATATATTAAATATAGTTAAAATTTAATTGAACATAATCTTTTTATTACAAATAACTTTGGCTATACAACTTCAAATTAACATAATTGCAGTATGATTCATTTTGTGATCTTTGTTGTTATTATTTCACGTCATTGATCTTCCATTAGTATTTATCATTTATGTGCCTAAAATTATCATTTTTTATTTATGATCCTCTCAAGTAGGTGTTTAGTTAAAATTGATGGTACATTTATATTAATAATTATTTTAAACTAAATTTATTATTAAAGTTTAAACTGTGAAGCCAAACTGGAACCAGGCCGTTAGTAACGATTCGGTTTCAACTTTCAATGGTTGAGTTTGGTTTTGGACGACAAAAAAATCAATATTAACAGTTGGACTCGCAAGTTTAACTTAAAAACCATCAAAACCGACACTGAACACCCCTACGTAACATATTAATTTATTTAAAATGGAAAAAATTATAACAATATCATATCCAAATTAAAGAGAATAAAATGCTCGTTTTTATGGTGTAATTTTTTTATAAAAATATTAACGTTTGAAAAGGCTATAGTCATTGAAAAATCATGGATGAGAAGTTAGTTTACAACTTAAATTAAAAACATAATATAGTTTAAGATGAGGGATCAAACTTGTAAGTTGAATAGATTGTGTTTAAAAGACAAGTTTACCCTTACTAACATATGTACCTCATGCTATAAATGTTATAAATTACTTAAAAATGAGTGTTTTAATTTGCCCTTGATGTATTATATATATTATGTTATCAAATGTTATAAGTGGGGAGTGGGGACGGGTGCTTTCGGTAAAAAGGGAATAGGTTAGAGGGTTTAGGTGAGGGACGGTGGTTACTGGTTCAGCCGGTTTGCCGGTTAGTCCACGAAGGCGACTTTGGTTGAATAATAATAAATGTAATTGAAATGTGGGTTTGGAGTCCGGAAGAGGAGAGAGAAAGAGTGCATGTGAAGAGGTTTTGTTAATTGCATTGAAATGTGGTTTGACTCAGTTTGAGGTCACGTCCGGAGAAAAAGGAGGCATGGAGCACTCAGTTTCAAACTTTCAATCTCTTTTCTAGATTGGTTAATTAAATGACCAGAATTTATGGTAAATATATATATTAAATGAAGTGTTGAATTATAATGTTTTGTATTGTTTTTTAGTTTTTTAGGACGGCGATTTTCTTGTATTTAGGCTATATCGTATTTAAATTTGAAAAACCAAACGTCTCACTCTGATCAGACTATGTTGTCTTAACATGACACACCCTGGCTTCAGAGTTTGGCTTGGGCGTTTCACCGGAAAACCATACCGCCGACTACCACTTGACAGTCATTGTGCCACCACAAGAGCATAACTCTCTAGCGTAACACACGGTGGGACAAAACTCGAATTAGCTTAGGGTTCGAATTGATGACTTTTTTATTAGGAACAAGATTTGGTTCGTATAAGTTTGACGAAAGTTTTAGGCAAACTGCTATCTAAGGTTTGGGGAAAAAGAAAGACAAATCGATAGGGTTCGTTGGACCATCAAAACAAGTTTTCACGTATATATGTCTTGACTGTTTAGTGTGAGCCGTTTTAATAGCTCTATCTATACTATATTAGACGAGTGCCCGCGCGATGCAGCGGGAAATGCACGCCTTAATAATCACGTAAGAGATTTCTGGGTGCTCATCGTTCCATTTGAAACCGCGGATTAAGAATTCTTATTTTAAACTCAATTTAGTAGCGAAGTACAAATGAAACCGAAATCTAACCATTGTTAATGGTTTGTTTTTGTTAGGTTTTAATTTTCAACGGTTTAGTTTCAGTTTTCGATGACAAAAAACGGCTTGGCTCACGGCTTAGTTTAAAACCATCAAAACCGGACCACAAACGATTACACGTAAGATGTTATTTTTTCACTGAAAACAAACTATGACAATATCATACTCAAATTAAAGAGAATTAAATGCTCGTTTTTATGGTGCAACTTTTTTAAAAAAATACTAACGTGTGAAAAAGTTATGGTTGTTTAAAAATCGTGGGGGGGATTTGGGTTAAAAGTGAAATTATAAATAATATATAGTTAAAAGATGAGGATTATAGTTGTAACTATTCTTTAAATTTCCAAATGTTGATTAAAGTTGATGGGGCAAGGCTGTAAATAATTTGAAGAATTATAAAATAAACGTTAAATTTAGTGTTAGAATGACTACTATACCCCTCTTTATAGTTGTACCATGTGCTTAAGCAATTGTAAATCCCTTAAAATCTAGTGTCTTAATTTGCCCTTGTTTGGTGTATTATATATAGTATAGATATAATACACCAAACAAGGGTAAATTAAGACACTCATTTTTAAGTAATGTACAATTTTTATTGCTTAAGATACATCTTACATAGCATCTAAGACAAGGACAAATTTGTCCATTGAAAAATATGTCTTAAAATAGTTATAACATTGCCCCCTTCAACTTTACTCAACTGTTGTAAATTTAAGAAAATAATTACTACTTCGAACCTTTATCTTTACCTATATATTCCTTTTAATTTTAAATGTAAATAACTTCCCACCAACGATTTGCCAATGACCATAATTTTTTCATACGTTAATATTTTTTTATAAAAAATTGCACCATAAAAATGAGTATTTTATTGTCTTTAATTTGGGTATGATATTGCTATAACTTTTCAAATAAAAAATTAACATATTACGTATGGGTGTTCACAATTCAGTTTTTAACGGTTTTCCAAGTAATATCGTGAGCCAAACCGTTGGTTCGATTTTTTTTTGTTATTGAGAACCAAAACTAAACCTTTGAAATTAACTTTAAACTGAATCGTTACTAATGGTTTGATTACACGCATTGAGCTTCAATAATAAGTCGACTTTCCGGTCCGGTTTTATATGACTAATTTTTTGTATAAACCGTAAAACAAACGTTTGCTATGGTTTAAACATTCGGAAACCGGCTGACCAAAGGTGATGATTGGTTCAAACGTGTTCGTTAATTGTTACATGATTACTATGATTTTCGTTACCCGCCGCATCGCGCGAGCACCCGTCTAGTTAAGTTTATAAACATAATTTTGTGCTAAACTTTGGATAAGGATTATACAAGAGAATAGTATTATAATTTTTTTAATATACTTCATAAATGAAAATAATAATTATAATAATGCTAAACACAAGTTAATACATTCGTTTTAAAATTAAAAACCATTAAAAAATAAAAATTAAACAATGTATCTTTAAACTGGCTGATTTTCTTTGGTTTGAGCGTTACTTTCATGGTACACGGAATAACTATGATTAAAAGCAAAATATGGTTTATTAGTATGCAAAATTATGACAAGCATACTTAAATAAACAAAAAACATAATTCACATTCAAATTTTTAAGATAGATTGAATCAAGACGTCTAGATATATCAAGACGTCTAAATCCATTTCTCGCAATCCTCCATTTGGCATTTGCATAATTTAGAAATCGAGCGCACATTCACCACCTGATGGGTGATTACAATTACAAACAAGTGAATGAAGTGGGCTTGGGCTTGGGCTTGGGCTTGGGCTTAAAACATAAAGAATATATACAACATAAAAATATGTATTTTTGTTGATAACAAGTTTAACATAATATAATTGGGCTGGAGCCTGGAAGGGTATATCTATTATCATCTTTTATACGGAATATATGAAGCGGCTATGGCATAAACATATAACATAACATAACCTAACCTAACTCTCTTTCTTTATCTCGATCTGGTTTGCAATGCCACACGTTGCCTTTGACGTGGTTGGGCAGATACTGGTACAACTGGACGTGAAAGATATAATCCGATACAAGAGCGTGTGTAAGTTATGGCTAGCTTTTATATCCAGTCCTCGTTTTGTTAAAGCTCACTTGAATCATAGTATTAAAAGTGATCATGACAACCATGAACTTGGTCATAGAAGGATCTATACATATGATGTAAGGAGTGAAGACACATGGATTAGCGGCAACTTATATAATATTGTTGGTTCTTCTAATGGCCTCGTATGCGTTTGCAATGATAAATTTTCAGTAACAAATCCTTCCGCTAGAGAAGAGAAGAATCTACAAACCCCGCCTAATGGGTTCAGAAAAGACACCACAAGGAGATTGATATGTTGGGGGGTTTGGATATGATTCATCTTCAGATGACTACATTTTACAAGGTTATCGTAGGGATCGGGAAAGAAGGTTATGATAAAAATGAAAAATCAACACTTTTTCATGTGTTGACATTAAAATCAAATACTTGGAAAGTTATTGGAGAAGTAAAGTATCATAGGATGGGTGGTAAAACTGGTATCTTATGTGATGGAACACTTTACTGGTTCATGGCTAATAGAAGCAAAATAATTATGTCTTTGGATTTATTTACGGAGGAACTTAAAGAAATCCCGTACCATTATATGAAGGTTATTATATGCATCCGGCTTATTATATGAATGCGAATAACGATGATCCCAGACTTGGGGTTATACAAGATTGTCTATGCATATATTCATATCGTTCCCCTATGTCTTTTGAGATACGGGTAATGAAATACAACAATTGGGAACTATATATTGATGATGATTGTCAGCATAGCAAATATGATGTTGCTCACTGCCTTAGTAGAGTGTATGATTCACGAAAAAGCAGTTTCAAACATTCTGAAGGCCAACGTGTGCCTTGCAATGGGGACTATATTCGTTCTAGTATATTTGTCAAGAGTCTCGTATCTCCAAATCCCCATGTTGATAATACTTATGAGGGACCAAACAAGGTTATTTCTAAATGTCTCTTCTTCTAAGATATATACATAGAGTTAAGTGTCATTTCAGTACATGTGGTTTGTTTAACTACGCAACTTTAGTACCGATTTTGATTTTTTTGCAAATGGCTACCTCACGTTTCTAAAACTTGCGATTTTAATACCTTTTTTTAACCTAGTCTATTATACCCGTTAAGTCAGGGGTACTTTAGTAATTTCATTATTTTCTTTCTTTTTTTCTTTTTTCCTTCTCTTTTCGTTACCCATCTTCAACCCCCATTTCTCTTTTAAAATTCATTTCCCCAAAAATCCAAACAAACCATAAATCCCCAGATCCAAACCCCAAGCATCCAATGAACTTATCTGCAAGTCACTCAACAATCTATCCAATAATCTGACCCGGTTATCGAGCTATCCAAATATCTACAAACCCTTACTCTAATTAATTGTAGAAGCCTTCAAAAATCTTACTCATAAATCGCACTCCATTTCATGGTTCATGCCTAATTTGTTGTTGAGGTTGCAGATTGAGAGTACTTGTAAGATGTTATTGGGTGGCGGCAGGTCTGGTGGGCGGTGTTAGGGTTATTGACGGCGGTCCGGCGGGACTATGATAGTTGCGTATGTGGTGGTTTTTGAGTTGTGGTGGTTGTTTCATGGTGATTTTGTAGGAAAACAAGTGGGTGATGGGGATGTGCAGCTATTGATTGGCCGGAGATGATGTGGTGGTGGGGGGTTCCGGTATTGGATTTTCTAAAGGGGTAGTTGTGGATTTAAACAGAGATGTGGTGTCTCGCCGGAGATGGTGACCGGAGCAAAAGAGAGAAGATAAGAGAGAGGTGGCGGTGGTGGTGGTGTGGTGTGTGTGGGGGAAGGGGGCGGTAGCGAGGTGAGAGAAAGAGGGGGTGAGAATGAGGAAGATGGGGGAGAGAAAAAGAAAAAAGAGAGAACGAAATTAATTAAATTACAAAAGTACCCCTGATTTAACATGATTTAACGGATAAAGTAGACGGAGTTAAAAGAAAAGTACTAGATTGGCAAGTTTTAGAAACGTGAGGTAGCCATTTGCAAAAAAATCAAAATTGGTACTAAAGTTGTGTAGTTAAACAAACCACAGGTACTAAAATAACACTTAACTCTATATACATATATATTGTTGTCTGCATGTTAATCCTAAATCTTTCTAATTTTCTGTTTGTATATACATAAAAATTCAGGAGGGACAGGAAGATAATGTGGGTGTTGAAAGTGGTGCAAAGGGCAGCATAAGAAAGTAGAAGAATATGAGCAAGAGGTACCCTTAAGCAATTAAAGGCCTCCTGTCGATGGACCTATTATTTTTATTTATTTATTTGTTGTAGTATTAGCTGCTGCTCATTATTCATATTTATAATCCAATACTAATAAATTGGCTGGACATGTGTTTCATTTTTATTAACAAATAAGATCCGAACCCTAATTATGAATTTGTTGGTGGTGAATTTTGAATAAATGTATCAATGTATAAAAATCATAACCCGTTTATGATACAACACTATTATGTATGGGTTACAGAAGCTACCGGTTGTAAATATTCATCACATCTCCACAATCTGCAACAATTATACAAAGAAATAATAATTGTGTAATTAAGTCTAAAGGATATGGTTAACCAATACTCCAATATGCAGGTTCACATTTGTCTTTTAATAAATGCCTCCCCGATTTGTATGAATAACGGGTGAGGATCAAGAAGGTAAGTACACCACCTGACCACCACCAAGAATTCTCATTAATAGTATTCCTAGAATAATAGGATTAGTGAGCTCGATCAACACTGAGTTTAACAAATATTTAGAAATCATGTGATGTTTCAATCTCCAAGTCCGGTGATATTTTCAAATGGTTACGTGTCTCTAAAGTAGTGTTTGTGATTGCTTATTTTAAGCAACTTATGACTTATTAACTTTTAAAAAAAGTTAAAAGATATGTGTTATGTGGTTTAAAAATGTGCCTATGGCTTTTAATCAAAACACAGGTTTCACAATAATGTTTCATCAGAAGGAAAAAGTTTTAGAAATAAAATATGAAGATAATTGATAGATGGATATCTCAATCTCCTATTCCATAACCGAACTTCTCTTTTGTAGTTCCATGAGAAAGTAACACACTACCAGATTAAGTCACTTATTCCACATAGTACAATCCTTGAAGTTTAGTGCCACACCCAATAATCACACCTATTGTAAGACACGGAAGGTCGGGTGCATTAATATCGTGCAATGTAATTGCTTTATTACATGACTGATATTGGATAACAATTTATGTAACAAAGAAGGAACGCAAAAACAGACAATTTTAGCGTGAGCGATATTTCAATGTAGTATACCGAAAACTTCCGTGCCAAATTTGCCAACTTTTAAAGTTGATGGGCTAAACAAAAACAAGAAGAATCAATGGGTATGTAGCTGATCACCCAAGACTTGGTTCTTGGTTTAATTGGACCAACGGGATTTGAATCTCAGTGGCGGATCCAAAAGAGAATTTTAGGGGTAACCTGTATTTTTTTTTTACCATACATTCCCTTAATACACGAACATAAATAAAGTTAAACGAATGCCTAACAGATTTTTCCTTTTCTGCTTTGTAAATTTTGAAGTCAAATTATTATATCATCATCTATTACTTTATCAATTGTTTTTCTTTCAATCACACTAACTAAACCATTGTTCGTATAATTATCACTCATTTAATTATGTAAAACCTTCTTGACAAATTTCAATTTAGAAAAACATCTTTATACAAAGTCTCTATAAAAACTAAATAACAAGGTAGGCGTTCAAGTCTCTAAAGAAATTACCTGTGGAAGCTACTCGACAACTGACACTAGCAAAAAAACAAGGAATTCTTTTAAAATAAGGGTTGCTAGAGAGGAGTCTCATCTGCACCCTCAAAGCATCTTTAACACGATGATGCTCAAGGTGCAAGTCATCATGAAAGGTAACTTTAAGCATCTTTTCAATATGCTTAAACATTTCCTCCTTAACAATATATAGTTACCCTTTTATCATCCACATACAAAGAGATAAACTAGAACAAAACGCAACTGTTACATGAAAAAGCAAAACAAACTATCAACAAATAACAAAACAAATTTGACAAAAAACAGAGAAAGTAAATATTAACCTAGAATTGTGAAGTTCCACCGTAAATACGTGAAGCAAAGCACACACATGAGGATGAACATCGATATTCTCACTTTTGAGCATCCATCGCATAAAGCTACCATCACAGAAAACATGTGCCACATTTCCAACATTCATTCTTAAACAGCTTCACTCTCTTCTTCTTGAAGATGCCTTTGGAAATATGAGTCTCCGTGAAGCCTTCTAGTGACGTCGCAACATGTTTCTATGAGCCATACTTGATAAACCTATTTTAACATAGCCGTGAAAAGCTCTATTCTAACACGACCAGCAAGGGGTTTTCCAAATTTAATGTCTAAATAGACAACAGGGTTTTTAGGATTGAAAGACTTGTGTTCATTTTTTTAAAAAATGAACACGCTTTGTCAATATAAACATTTTAGCCTATTATTATAAATCCGCCAAACCTTAAAAACTATAATAATCTCTTTTCCTTAGGTGATGTTAGTTGTGTATTAACATAAACAAGAAAAGGGATCTTCCGTATCCACAATTAATGAGCTCATGACTATTTTGTTAGATTGTTTCATTGTTGTTGACGTTTGTAGTCGACGAATCGAAATTATTATGTTCATAGAGTTCTAATATTGTTTTCAACTCATGGCTAGTATGAGTTTGAAGCTTCCTTCGTAACTCTCGAAACTTCTTCGTAGTGGCTCCCCTCCATGCCTTGTTTCATATGAAACTTCAAAGTGGGTCTATTTCATTATATTATATCTATGTCTGAATTACCTTTAATTAATATACTTTTGGTAATCCAATATCATTTTAGTGTCATTCACATAACAGATGTCATTTCTAGTCTCTCTTTCTATTTCTTTTCTACATATGAAAATTTTCAAAATCATCATATAATAATCCAGACTTTGCAATAGAAAAGACAAAGGGATATTTGTGATGATTTTAAAATATTTTCTACTAGGTAATATAGTATCTTTATGCATGAAGATAGTCAACTTGTAAACCTTCTTCAAATAGCCTCTACACATTGAGACAGAAAACCATCATAAGACACATTAACAACTAAGGGGGTGTTTAGGATTGCTTATTTTAGTTCCTTATGACTTGTAACTTTTATAAAAAAATCATAAGGTGCTTGGCAAAATTGAAAGTTGTGAGGGGAATATGCTATAAGTTACACTTTTGTAACTTATAACTTATGAGAATAAGTTATAAGGAGGTGGAAATAAGGAATCCCAAACACCCCCTAATATTCAAGAATCAAACACCAACTCAAAATTAAACGATTTCAACAAGGTGCACGCTAATATTAAGTATTCGTCTCAAATATATTACAAGGTTAGGATATGATAGTAAGTTATATCTTTTGGGAAGCCTAAGAAGCCGCCATTAAATATCATGCGTCGAAAGTAGACCAAAGAAGGGAGGAAAAAGACAAATATATTTTGTACGAAGTATACTGTTTAGCATTTACCTATATTTAAAAAGTAGATATTTTGTTCGTATAGAAGAGAAACTAGCATTCACATGTATTTAATATAAATTTAATTAATTAGAAACGTGATCTTATAACTAAAGAAAAATAAATAAATTTGTGTTTATATGTTCGCGTAATTCTATACGAGGTATGTTGTTTCTATACAAGACTGACCTATACTGTCACACCCCGATCAAAGGCGGCGAAACATGTCGATGTGTAACGATTGCCCATAAGCGCATGACACTATTTAAAGCGACAATATTTAACAACCTCATTATTTCACAACATCGAAAATGTCACATAACCAAATATTCATAAGTCAAATACAACAAAATATAGCAAAATATAGCAAATCAAATATTGTTCATTTTTGCTAATATCCTAATAGTATTTGTGTCATTTTCTTCACCGAACTCCATAATCAACCTAGATGCAAACCTGTAACATTTCATAAAATAAAGTTGTCAACACAAAGGTTGGTGAGCAAGTCATAAGTTTGAACAATAGATATATAGTATGAAAAGTCACAAAACTAGTGTACAAAACCATAAATAATAGCTATAAACTTGGATAAATTGACAATCGCTAATAGAATTACGTTAGCGCCACCTAGCTACAAGGGATTGCCAAGTAGTCTAGGATTTAATAGAATATCGTTAATTGCATTACGTTAACGACACCTTGCTACAAGGGGATGCCAAGTAGTCTAGGATTCATAGATTCCACCAACCGAAAGCGATAAACACATAGGCATATAAGCATAGAACACCAAATCGAGCAATTATTCAAGTAAAGTATACAACAACGTTTGTGGTTTAAGACTCAGGTATAAAGCATTTGATTTGAATAAGTATGAAATGTCACCCCAAAACAAAAGATAGAAAACGGGGTATGAAGTTACTCACGTTCAAGTATAAAACTTGATCGGTAAAAAATGAATAACCGGATGGATGAAGTTTAACGAGCAAGGCCTAAATGACAATAAAATATTTGATTTAGAAATGGTTGTCTTGAAGATCTTTAAATAAAATAATTGTTGCAAAAAGTAAACAATTAAAGTTCAAGGTTTAAAATGTAACTATTTAAGAATTTATAATAACAATCCTTTAAAAATGTAAGTTTGCTCGAAACCGGGTTAAAGTATCTAACCTTAATATTTACTTAACCAATGTTAAGTAATAAGGTGGGAAAAATGCTAAAATGCAAGTTCCTTTGGGACAAAGATACTAAAACGGGTTTTTAACGAGTGTCTGGGTTGTCGATTCGGGTCTTGACAAATGGTCAAACCCAAAGTCAACTTTCCAACATATTAATTGTTATGAGATAACTCATTAAAATATACTAACACTTAACCAAGTATGTAGATCTATTGTTTAGAACTAACAACGCACGTTAAACGAGTGTTCGGTTTTGTCGGTCCAAACTATGTGATGAGATCAAGTTGGATCCAACAATTCCAAGTACTTAAGAAAATAATTAAAATCAGTTTGTAAACTATTTTTAAAGAAATATACAAGTCTTGATAGCTAAAAACACACTTGTGTGTCTTAAGCGAGTAAAAGTCGGTATAGTTCGGTTTGGTTCGGTCTCCATCTCACAAATAGTTCATAGATGGTTTCTACATGCCCAAATATCATAGAACTTGTATATTGGTTTATAAATGAAGAAAATTTAAATTTTACAACTAAAAAGTTAACTACAAGTCTTTTAAGCAAAAGTTTCGGTTTAGTTCGGTTTCCATCTCCCAACGAGTTCATAGATGGATTCCATATGCTTAATATCAAAGAACTTGTAAAAATGATTTTTGAAACTCAAATCTAGCAATAAACATGTTTAAACAACTATTTTAACAAAACTAGTAAACAAAAGTTCGGTTTCCGGTTTGGACTAGTTTCGGTTAAACCGAGGTTAGTCTTATACAAACCCACACTATGGAACTTGTAAATAAGATGAACAAACTAAAGGGTTAGAAGTTAGTCATAAGTGATATGTATAATAAGTTATGTGTGTGTAAATATATATCAAGAACACGAAGTCCTCCATGAAGCCTTGCCTTATGACATTCGAAACTTAACCAACCAAAGTCGGTGAAGTAACAAATAAAGGAAACAAGGGGTGTGTATTATATATATGTTGTACCACCATATTCAAGAGTTAGTAATGTTAGATGAACAAGTTAGAATGAAAGACTATAGTTAGTTTGACTTGAGAAGTCAAAACTTCAAAAATACATAAGAAATAACAACCTTGAATCTATGGAGTTTGAGAGAGTTTTTTGGAGATGTAGCAAGAGTAAAATGAAGAAGATGGGTGTGTATAGGGAAGGAGTGAAGGGTTGGGTATAAAGATTCTTTTATGGTTTGCATAAAAATGGGTATGTTTAAATGGTCAAACAATGCATAATATAAAAAAAACAATATTTTATATATTTTAAATGACAAGATCCAATATTTTATATATTTGAAATGTTCGGGTTACAAACGGGTCGGGTTTACATAACAAAAGTGACCCGAAATTGACGAATATCACATCGATAGACTGGTTAAATTGGTGTAAATTTTTTTTCATGTAATTGTTTCTCTTTGTGTGGCTCTGCGCGTCTCTCCGGCTTGTGAAGTCTGGGCGTGGTTGAGTTGTTTTTCCTAATTTATAAAAGTGCACGGTTCGAAAAAAAATGCATCCCTATGTGTCAAGAAATCACATACACCTATATTTTATTTATCATCAAAGATTATTAATCATCCTTGAACCTACCTTTTATTATATGTATAACTTGTATATGATTAAAATGTTGAACTGGATAATAATATATGTTTCACTTATATAAGTATAGTATAATAATGCAAGGATGGTATATTATTTGGCAAAGTGTAATTTTGACACTGACTAAAAATATAAGCTTTGTTGTAACTACCCTTTGATTAACATAATTAACTATAGAATTTCTACCAAACTGTAATAAAAAGTTACATGAATAAACTTTATTTAAAGCTATACAAGTATATGGTTGCTTTCACTCATAAATGTATATTATAAAAAAATAATGCTGTTTATAACATTTATTTAGGTAAAATTTATATATCCCTCTAATCATATTTCTAAATCATGTACAAGTATCAAAAGTTATGCTTTGAGAAATATCATATTTTGCATATACAAAATTCCTTCTATTTATTTTCAGTAGTTAAATGAATTATCCTAGCCAATACAAAAAAAAAAACAAAAAAACAAAACAAAAGGAAGAAGAAAAGGCACTATCCTAAAAAATGCTTAAAGTGTGGGAAAAAGTTACTTGTCTACTTAAAAAAAATCACAATCCTCAATATCTCCCATGTCTTTAAAACACATTATACATCATTTTATTTTAATGATTATACTTGTTTTTTTGATCTCATTGTTAAATTACATGATTGCACTGAGTTAAAGTTATTATGAATTTTCGAATCATGAGCATTTCACAACAAAAATAATGTAAGAGTAACTAAGTTTTAATATTGTTTTAACTATTATTGCATTTTTATTAAAGTGCAAAATCATTTTACTATTGTAAAAAGATTCATTAAACTTTAAATAAAACTATTGTTAAAACTTTTTATTTTTAACTATTTTCTTTTTTTTACATGAAGTTAAACTTAAAAACGTAATACATAATACTTCTATAGTAACTTTTATAGTTTTTTTTAATCATTAATGAAATCTTACATTTTAAAGTTAAAAAAAAAGTTAACTGAATATAACTAAACAAGGGAACAAATTTTTAACTGTTAAGTTAAATAGATTAACCGATCAATCCATTTAATTTAACACGTAATTTTTGAGTTTTGTGGGTCCTTTATTATTTTCTTTAAAAAAATAATAAAAAATCGAAAGCAAAACATATTACTCCGTATTATGACAAGTCTCTCTCTTGTAGACTCGAGCCAACCAACGGTCGAACAGTTACAGTAGGAAAAAAACACATTTCTTCAAATTTATTACGTTGTTCGATAAAGCTAAAGAAAGAAAACTGAAGCAGCAAAATGCTTGCTTGCTTTTTGCCACCATCACTTTCTCTCTTCACATTTTTATTAGGGTTCTTGTTTACACATACTTAACAGTTATTAACACTCTGTTCTGCTCTGTTCTTCTGCTCATATCCAGCTCACACAGTAAGTTTCACATGAATTCACTCATGGGGTTTTATTCCTTTTTGCTCAAAGATCAATCTTTTGTGTTTGTTTCTTCCAAGATTGAATTTTTATATGTGGGTTTGTCTTAGATTTTATTAATATGATTAATTAAACACATTCTGTTTCAGTGTGTGTTTTTATCTGTTGAACTCAAGACCATTAAAGTTGAATTCTTTGGGCATAGTTTGATGATGTGGAATTCAGAACTCAAGATTTATACTGTTGCTGTTGTGGGTTCACTGTTAGTTTCAATTATACCGAGTTGTTTCGGGTTTACTGATCCTGGTGATTGTAAGTCTTTTAACTTGACTTTTTTTTTTGTTGAGTATTGAAGTTAGTTTTTATCTGTACATAATTTTTCATTAATTTTACAAACACTAGCTGTAACACCTTATGCAAATATAAACAAACCTGTGAGCTACTCGTGGTGGTTTTGGACTCGAACTGAACCAAAAACCAAAATTTTGGTTTTTGATTTGGTTTTCAGGTTGGGTTCGGTCTGGGTATTTTCGGTTTCACCATTCGGGTTTGAAATTTTTGGGTCCAAACAAACATAATGAATTTTGCCTAAAATATTTGTGTTATACCATTTATTAAACTTTTATAAATTACTAAAAATTCAAAACTAAATAAAATAACTCATAAATCCAGTTCAGTTTTTGTGGTTTTGAATTTTAATTGCATGCAAAACCGAAACCAAACCGAAAGTTTGGTTTTTGTGAAAACATAAAAACCAAACCTTCAATTTTTGTTTAGATTCGTTATTTCGGTTTCATGCACACCCTACAATATTGGTCGGTAAGAGGGGGAGATGTTATAATAGCACTTGAATTTTGTTTAAACAAACCATAGTTCTTGAGAAAATGCAAATAACAAAACAAAAACAATTTTTAGTTTATTATTACTATTACTATTACTTGTGGTGGTTTTGGACTCGAACCGAACCAAAAACCAAAATTTATTTTTTGATTTGGTTTTCAGGTTGGGTTCGGTCTGGGTATTTTCGGTTTCACCATTCGGGATTGAAATTTTTTGGGTCCAAACAAACATAATGAATTTAGCCTAAAATATTTGTGTTATACCATTTATTAAACTTTTATAAATTACTAAAAATTCAAAACTAAATAAAATAACTCATAAATCCAGTTCAGTTTTTGTGGTTTTGAATTTTAATTGCATGCAAAACCGAAACCAAACCGAAAGTTTGGTTTTTGTGAAAACATAAAAACCAAACCTTCAGTTTCTGTTTAGATTCGTTATTTCGGTTTCATGCACACCCTACAATATTGGTCGGTAAGAGGGGGAGATGTTATAATAGCACTTGAATTTTGTTTAAACAAACCATAGTTCTTGAGAAAATGCAAATAACAAAACAAAAACAATTTTTAGTTTATTATTACTATTACTATTATTATTGTTATTGTTATCTTTCTATACAAATTCTTTGTTACAGTTATAGCAATAAATAGCCTATACGCGACCCTCGGTTTCCCCCCTCTTCTTGGATGGCGATTTGGATCAGGAGATCCATGTTCAGGAGGTTGGCAAGGCGTCCAATGCGTGAATTCCAACATAACCGGGATGTATGAAATAAATTATCATATTTTCTTGAAAAAATAATTTGATCAACTTTTTTAGTTACCTCTTGAGTATATGCAGAGTCCTTAACAATGCTAGCTTGGGAGGTGAACTCAGTGACAATTTGGGAGCTTTTGCTTCCATCATACAAATGTTAGTGACAAAAGTAATTCAAAATTTTTATAATTTATAATTTTCTTCATGTTGGTATGTTTATAATCGGTCTTCGAATGCACAGAGATTTGAGCAATAACCACATTGGAGGCAGTATCCCATCAAATTTGCCACTTACATTGAAGACGCTGTATGTTAACGATTTAACAATATTTATTTTCAAGAATAACATTTTTTTAGTGAAATAACATCTTTGTTTTTAACTTATTGTTAGATTTCTGTCTGGAAACCAACTTGTGGGAAGCATGCCCGAATCTTTGTCTATGCTAGGTCAACTGACAGACTTGTAAGTTTTGTGTTCAAGTGTTATCTTTATCATGAGTTCAAGACTATATGTAATCTTCTTTTATCAACTCTTTTCTGTTATACACTTATAGGTCGTTGAACAACAATCATTGTTCAATCATAAAGGAATGTGTAATTCTCATTGATTCTTCCCAACTCAATACAATGAATATATATACAAACTATATCCCATATTTTAGGGATAGATCTCCAACTAAATACAAGATCAACATAAATTTATAATTCAAATAATATTCAAATAATTCGTTATCTATTACTCCCCCGCAGTCGAAGCTAGAGGAGGACGAATGCTAAGACTGGAGCGGAAGTCTTCAAATAAAATATTGGGAAGGCCTTTCGTAAAAATGTCTGCCACTTGAAAACGAGTGGGCATGTGGACGATGCGGACATTTCCCCGACGGACTTGCTCACGGACAAAGTGAATGTTGAGTTCAATATGTTTAGTTCGCTGATGTTGAACCGGGTTACCCGACAGGTAGATAGCACTAATGTTGTCACAATACACGAGTGTAGCAACCGTGAGAGGTCGCCGTAGTTCCAGGAGCAAGTTGCGTAACCAGCAAATTTCTGCGACCACATTCGCAACGCCTCGGTATTCAGCTTCTGTGCTTGATCGAGATACGGTAGATTGTCGTTTGGATGACCAAGTAAGTAGATTATCTCCAAAATAGACACAGTACCCGGTAGATTGTCGTGTCCGGACAGCCCGCCCAGTCCGCGTCGGTATATGCATGAAGCGATGATGCCCTTGTCGAACCCAAAGTGAGACCGTATGATAGTGTGCCTTTGATGTAACGTAAAACACGTAACAAAGCATGCCAGTGGGACATTTTCGGCGCATGCATGTGTATGCACAATTGTTGAACCGCATACGATATATCCGGTCGTGTAAAAGTCAAGTATTGAAGCGCTCCGGCTAAGCTCCGATATAGTGACGGATCTTGAAAGTCGATTCTGTCATGAGTGCTGAGTTTTGGCTTTGTGTCGACTGGTGTAGGTACCGATTTACAATCTGACATTCCGCTCGATCTAGGATATCTCCCATGTAAGTTTGCTGAGACAAAAATAGGTTATTCCCGGTTCGTTTAACGGATACGCCCAAAAAATAGCTTAGTTCCCCGAGATCTTTCATTGCAAACTCGGCAGCCAACTTTGCCATGATGTGAGTACAAAGGGCGTCGGAAGAGGCGGTGAGGATTATGTCATCAACGTATATGAGGAGATACGCCGTGTCGTTACCGTGATGATAGACGAACAGAGAATTGTCACACCGACTTTGAACAAATCCCATAGTGGTAACGAAGTCCGTAAACCGTTGGTACCATGCTCGTGGAGCTTGTTTGAGACCGTACAATGATTTCTTTAAGCGACAGACGTGGTCCGGATAATCTTGATTGTGGAACCCCATCGGTTGATACATGTAAACGATCTCGTGTAATTTCCCGTGTAGGAATGCGTTGGTCACATCAAGTTGATGAATGGACCATGATTGAGTGAATGCCAACGATAGGACGGTTCGTATTGTGGCCGGTTTAACAACCGGGCTAAAAGTTTCTCCGCAATCTACTCCCAGTTGTTGGTTTCTTTCGTCACAAACCAACCTAGCTTTATATCTTTCGAGTGAACCGTCAGCCTTAAACTTGTGGCGAAAGAGCCACATGCTCCGGATAATGTTCATGTCCCGAGTTCGCGGAACTAAATCCCACGTCTGGTTTTCAATAAGGGCACTAAACTCGACATTCATAGCTTGGCGCCATTCGGGTGAGGACAAGGCAATACTGACTACGAGGAATAGGGACGGGAGAAGAAGTGGTGAGATTGAAAAGTTGTCTTGGTTTGATAATGCCATCCATTGATCTAGTCCGTATGGTGCGTTGAGACGGAGCCGGTTCCGGAGGAACTGGATCTGGACGGGACTGTTGGGGAATGGCAACGGGGACGGGTGATGTCCGGTTAGCGGAAGGCATCGAAACTGGATGGGTAGGGGGTTTTGGTCTTTGGGAGTAGGTGTGGATAATGGGTGGTGTTGGATGGACTGAGTTAACTGATGTGGAGGGGGTGTGTTGGGCCGTGGTGTGCTGGGCAGGGGAGGCCAAAGGTGGAAAGGGTGTGTTTGTAGGATTATGGCTGATATGTGGCCAAAGGATAGGGTGTAGGGTTTCGGTTAGGAAGCGATACTCTTGTTTGGAGGGTTTGTTAAGGGATTTAAATGGGAAAGTAGTCTCGTCAAATTGAACGTGACGACAAATGATGACTTTGTGGGTGGTGAGGTCTAGGCATTTGTACCTGCGATGTTGGTTGGGGTACCCGAGAAAAACGCACGGTTTGGACCGTGCTTGGAGTTTATGAATCGTGTTATAAGGAATGAGAGGGTAGCAAAGGCATCCGAACACTCGAAGATGTTCATAGGATGGATAACGGTGATAGAGGAGTTGGGTCGGTGTAAGGTTGTTTCGTGTTTTGGATGGGAGGATATTTATTAGGTATGTAGCAACTTCAAGTGCATGGTGCCAGAAGTTGAAGTTGTTGGGAAGATTGGAGTGAGCTAAGAGAGTGCGAATGATATTATTAATCGAGCGGATTTTGCGTTCCGCTTTACCGTTTTGGGAGGAGGTGTATGGGATTTAAATGGGAAAGTAGTCTCGTCAAATTGAACGTGACGACAAATGATGACTTTGTGGGTGGTGAGGTCTAGGCATTTGTACCTGCGATGTTGGTTGGGGTACCCGAGAAAAACGCACGGTTTGAACCGTGCTTGGAGTTTATGAATCGTGTTATAAGGAATGAGAGGGTAGCAAAGGCATCCGAACACTCGAAGATGTTCATAGGATGGATAACGGTGATAGAGGAGTTGGGTCGGTGTAAGGTTGTTTCGTGTTTTGGATGGGAGGATATTTATTAGGTATGTAGCAACTTCAAGTGCATGGTGCCAGAAGTTGTTGGGAAGATTGGAGTGAGCTAAGAGAGTGCGAATGATATTATTAATCGAGCGGATTTTGCGTTCCGCTTTACCGTTTTGGGAGGAGGTGTATGGGCAAGAAAACCGGAACATCATGTCGTTTTGTTTGCAAAAGGTGTGAAACGAGTTATTAGCGTATTCTTTACCGTTATCGCATTGAAACTGTTTGATTTTGCGTTCAAACTGAGTTTCAATTAATTAGAAAATTGTTTAAAAATAGAGAAAACTTGAGATTTGTGGCTAAGTGTGTAGGTCCAGAGAAAATTGGTGTAATCATCGATAAATAAAATATAAAACCGATGTCCACCGGTGCTAATAATGGGAGAAGTCCACAAGTCACTATGTATTAAATCAAATGGTAAAAAAGTAGAAGTAATGGAATTAAGAAAAGGTAGTCTAACACTTTTACCAAACACACATGACTGACAAAGTTTCGAATGAATCTTATTACATTTAATAAAATCAAACTTCCTAAGGGACTTTAACGACTCTGGACCCGGGTGACCCAACCGTTGGCGCCACACGTCTTGAGAAATAGCTGCAAAAGAAGAAGGGTGGCGAATTTTTGAGAGGACCTGTGGTGTGAGCGGGTAGAGATCTCCGGAGCTATTGCTGCGAAGGATGCGCGCCTTGGTCTTGAGATCCTTCACAAGAAAACCATACGGGTCAAATTTAATCGAAATTTGATTATCAGTTGTTAAGCGACGAACCGATAAAAGGTTTTTGATTATGTGAGGTGCTAATAAGACTTTATTTAGTTTAAGTGGGGGAAATGGCGGGGGTAGGGTTTGATTTCCTTGCCCGGTTACCGGGATGGTATTACCGTCGCCAACTATAATGTTTCGTGAACTACCAGTATTTTAAAAGACGTAAAATTACCTGGATGGTTTGTCATGTGGTTCGAAGCGCCCGTATCCATAAACCAGGGTTGTTCCAGATGGTAGAGAGACATGGTGTGAAGAGCCTGGTCGATGTCGGTAGGCGTGTATCCCATGCTGTATGCCTGTGCCGGTTTCGGTCCCAAAATCCCTTGACCCGAAGGTGGTGCCACTGGTCGGGTTGAGGTCGGGTACGGACACGGCGGTGTTGATGCCCACTGCTGCCATTGTGAGTTCCCCGGAAAATTATTTTGCCAATACCCGAGGAACGGAGCCCACGGGGTGACTGGTTGCTGTGTAAACGAAGACCCTCTTCCGTGTCCAGAACTGCCGCGGCCGCGTCCGCGACCCCGTCCTCGATTTCGGCCTTGATCAAATCTGCTGGTGTTGTGAGAACCGTCAGTTAATGACGGGTCTGATTTCGCGGCGAGTGCGTGATCAGCCACCTGTGCGGAGTGAAGGGCTAGGGCGGCTTTTTCGGTTTCTTCACGGCACAGACTAGAACGGACGGAATTGAAATCCGGTAATGGATTTGTGTTGCGTAGGATCGCTGCAATGGTTGCATACTGCTCGGTGAGGCCGCCGAGAACCTTGAGAACCAGTTGTGTCTGTGTGAGGGGGACATCAACGTTTGCAAGTTGATCGGCGAGAACTTTAATCTCCTGGCAATACGCAGCCATGTCCTTGAACGAGTCAAGACGAGTATTGATGAGTTTGGATTGAAGGTGCAGAGCTCGCGAGCTTTTATTATCTTGAAACAAATTTTCCAAGGTGATCCAAGCATCGTAGGCGGTAGTATTCCTTTTCATGATTGTTTGTATTAGTTCGACCGAAATCGTACCGTAGGTCCGCTGGAGTACGATCGCATCGATCCTTTTCCAGGATTCTTCTGGTGGTGGAGGGGCTATGGATTTGTCCTTGTCTGTTGAAACGGGTGCCGACGTAGAGGATGATCCTTCGCGGCGGGGTTGGAGGTGATCGTCAACGAGGTAAGCCGTGCAATGAATACGGAAGAGCTCGGACCACGTGTTGTACTGAGCACTCTCGTTGTCAAGAATTATTGGGATGAAAGTCTTGATATTCGAGACGGTTATTGCGGGATGAATTTTACCGTCCATGGTTGAGAAGTAAGAAAGGGGATCGGAAAGAGAATGGAGACCGACAAGATGATGTCGGCTAGGGTTGGGAAAAATTTTGGCTCGATACCATAAAGGAATGTGTAATTCTCATTGATTTTTCCCAACTCAATACAATGAATATATATACAAACTATATCCCATATTTTAGGGATAGATCTCCAACTAAATACAAGATCAACGTAAATTTATAATTCAAATAATATTCAAATAATTCGTTATCTATTAATTTGAGCGGTGACATTCCGGATTCCTTTCAACAACTTAAGGGCTTGATTAATCTGTACACCTTTTTGTTAATCCTGTTGTTTCATTTAAGTTTTATTAAGACAAGTTTGTATGTCATGTTTTTATTCTTATAACTTGTAGCTATATTTTCAATTTAATGTCTTGTTGCAGGGATTTGTCTGCTAATAATCTAAGTGGTCCTTTACCTCCTTCCATGGCGAACTTGACACTAATTTCCACATTGTAAGAAACATAGTTAACACGCTTAAAACATTACTTGTTACACAAGTTATGTGCTGTGATATCTGCAATTTCAAGTTTAAAATCATGCCATGTCACCCTTTGTGGTTTGATTTTGACGACCAAATCTTATTTGAGTATTTTCTTTTTTGCAGGCACTTGCAGGACAATTTTCTTACCGGTGTACTGGACGTGTTGCAAGATCTTCCCCTTGTTGATTTGTACTACATTTTTTCCATATAATTTTTTTCTAAATTTTCATCATTTTTTGCTTTGATTATTATACATGATCACTTGAAACAAAAATTTTGTTGTTACATAGGGATATTGAGAATAATCTTTTTTCTGGGCCAATACCTCCAAAATTGTTAAACATTCCAGATTTCAGGTAAAAAAAAAAACAATAATAAGTGTTTTAGATTGGAAATTGTTGCATGAAAATAATAGTTACACCTTCATGCAATGCAGAAGCAAAGCGAACCCCTTTAATACAACTATTATTCCTTCATCACCAGCCTTGTCTCCATTGTCATCACCTTTCGACTCACAACCACCCGGACTTGAAGTATTTGGACCGTCTTCTTCAGAGATACCGCACCCCTCCAAGTCTCGATTGAGTAAAACAGTCGTGTCAGTTGTCATTATTGGATTCTTAATTCTTGCTTTATTTGCACTTGGATTTTGCATTTATGTCTCAAGATGGCGCAAAGAAAAGTCAGCCATCAAAGTTGGCGATCATACAAAGAACTCGATGCCAAAAGAGTCTTCTTCATATCAATCTCATCATAAAGAGAATGGTATGTTTAATCCTTTTCTTTTAATATGCTTTGCTCCCTTTATTCTAAACGAAAGAGGTCAAAACTTGACTTTTCGGGTCAAACCAAATACTTTCAACATCAATTAAGATATAAACTATACGTTTTACATGCTTGTCTATACAGAAAAGGGATAAAGAAACTAACCAACTTGTGACAACCTATGCTGACGTGTCAACTAACTAACATAACTAACTTCTACAATAAATTTGTAGGAGAGGAAAATAAGGAAACGATTTCCAAGAATCCGACACCACCTTTACCTCCACAACCTCTTACTGGAGAAAGAACCGTTGTTAAACCGGTTCCAATTCCATCAACGGGCCCAAATATATCAACAAACATAGATTCTTCAAGATCTTTCTCAATTTCATCCCTTCAACAATATACAAATAGTTTTTCTCAAGAAAATATTATTGGCAGAGGCATGCTTGGCACAGTGTACCGGGCCCACCTTCCTAACGGGAAGGTAATGTTTTCTTAAAACTAAATAGGTTAAATTTGTCGCCGTTACTAACAAACTTATTCACTTTATGTTCTTTTAGCTACTGGCTGTAAAGAAACTGGAGAATTTAGATTCAAGGCAATGGAGTGATGAAGATTTCATGAACTTGGTGTCAAGTATCTTAAAAATTCAAAATGAAAATATAGTTGGACTCGTTGGTTACTGTTGTGAGCATGGTCAAAGACTTTTTGTCCATGAACACTGTAAAAATGGGACATTACATGAAGCACTGCATCTAGATGAAGATATTCATGAGAAACTTTCATGGAAAGCTCGTGTAAATATGGCACTTCAAGCTGCAAAAGCATTGGAGTGAGTACATCTTTCAACTTTACCGTCATCCACTTCATAACTTGAAAGAGGGTCGACCCATTTATCCTAACATGGCCCGTGTTCGGTTATAGTTTATCTCCAACAGGTCAAATGGGTAAACTTTAATAGCTTAGCTAGATGTGAAACTAGTCATATTGGTCGAAAGTCAACAAAAGTGTCTCAAGATTACAAGCTGAAACCTTTAATAGGTTATATGCTTATAGAATGCATAAGGGTTACCATAAGTGTTTCTTAGATGTTATATATCAAGTATTAACTACAAGTAATTCTTCATTTAATTGTTTTGCTTATTAGGTACTTGCATGAGGCTTGTCAACCTCTTGTTGTCCACCGAAACTTCAAGTCAGCAAATATTCTGCTTGATGAAGAGCTCAATGTACGCGTTTCGGATTGCGGTTTGGCTCAACTAATACCATTGAGCTACATTAGTGAGGTAGGTATCTCGTGTAACAACTTTCACATTGAAATTTTAGTAACTGATTTCTGACAGTTAGGTTATTGTTATATTAGTTGCAAGGTTCGGGATATGGTGCCCCGGAGTTGGAGTCAGGAAGTTATACTTACCAAAGTGATGTTTATAGCTTCGGAGTTGTTATGTTAGAACTTCTCACCGGTCGAAAAGCTCATGACAGGTTATCCATCTAATAAGTTAACTCTTGACTTTCAAGTATGAGGGATACTTGATTTTTCTTATTCTTATTAGAATTTTCAAAAAAAATTAAAAAGATAAATAGTAGTTACACAACCCGAGTTTCAAACTTTTATAATCACTCATTTTACCGGATATCTTTTTGATCCGTGACACAACTCGACCACTTTGCCTGTTTGCCACCTTTAAGATGAAACGTCTATTGTATTTTGTATAGTTAAAAAATAACTACTATTATACTTATAGATCAAGAGCTCGTGGGGAGCAATATTTGGTAAGATGGGCGGTTCCTAGGCTTCATGATATAGAAGCGTTGTCAAGAATGGTGGATCCTTCTCTTGATGCTGCTTATTCGTCCAAGTCTTTATCTCGCTTTGCAGATATTATTTCTCTTTGCGTTCAGGTAAACTTTTCTTTTGTGCATACATACATTCTTTCTGTTTTTCATTGTTGAAAAGAGTTGGTACAAACATGTACAACATTTTCCTAAATGGAAGAAAATCCATGTGTTGGATTTGATGTTTTGTAGTGATGATGATGACGACAAGTTAATTTACCTTTAGTTTTTGCTAAAAATAGAATGTTTTTCATTGTTGACATGATAGTGAGTACTGAGTATCACACTTTAAGACTGATATTCAACAATAAGATTTAAAGATGGTTTGACTTTTCGGGTCGAAAGGACTGGTTTGACTTTTCGGTCAAAAAGATTGGTCGAGGTTTGATCTCTACACCAAACAATCTGGCCTTGTGGGTAGAAAGAATAATAGTCAATGTCAAGAGTTTGTGACTACTTTAATACATCATGACTACTAGTATAAGTTGAATAACTGTAGATTTGACCTCAAAAGTATAAGAATGGATGGTTTGCTTGTTTCAACCTTTTTTGGTTAATCATTATAGCTGCAGTCATTAAAATCTTTTACTTTTTTAAATTGTGGGGTAGAGTTAAAATGAAAAGGACAACAAAAATGAGAAGGGTGAGAAGAAATATAATCTATTGATCTTAGATTGGATGGTGGAGATTAATTTAAAAATAAAAATATATGAGAAGGGCATGAAGGTAATAATTCACTTATGAAGACTCTCTCTCCACATGCAAGGCACATGTCAATTCCCCCATCATTTTAAAACGTCTATAACTTTTTCATACGACGTTTTTTTTAGAATTTTTTTTTACCAAAATAACGAGCGTTTTTTTATCTTTAATATGAATATCATATTTTTATATAAAAATAAAAAAAGTTGGTGGGTTTTTTTGTATTGTGTTATTTGGTTATCTATTGTGTTTTTTAATTGGGTTTTCTATGCATTGTGTTATATATTATGGTCATTGTGTTTTTCAACGGATACTCATATTAAAGATAAAAATTAAAATAAAGATTGCGTCATTGTGTCTTTCGTTTGTCACTGTGTCTTTGTGCTCAACATTTGCTTTATGTTGATTGTGTATTACGTTCAAGCCATCGTGTAATATGTAGATTCCATTGTGTTTTACGTTTATGGTCATTGTGTTATATGTATTTACTATTGTGTCTTACGTTTAAGGTCATTGTGTTATATGTATTTACCATTGTGTCTTACGTTTAAGGTCAATGTGTTATATGTATTTACCATTGTGTCTTACGTTTCAAGTCATTGTGTTATATGTATTTACCATTGTGTCTTACGTTTCAGGTCATTGTGTTATATGTATTTATCATTGTGTCTTACGTTTCAGGTCATTGTGTTATATGTATTTTACAATTGTGTCTTACGTTTCAGGTCATTGTGTTATATGTATTTTACCATTGTGTCTTACGTTTCAAGTCATTGTGTTATATGTATTTTACCATTGTGTCTTACGTTTCAATTCGTTGTGTTATATGTATTTTACCATTGTGTCTTACGTTTCAGGTCATTGTGTTATATGTATTTACCATTGTGTCTTACGTTTCAGGTCATTGTGTTATATGTATTTACCATTGTGTCTTACGTTTAAGGTCATTGTGTTATATGTATTTTACCATTGTGTCTTACTTTTCAAGTCATTGTGTTATATGTATTTTACCATTGTGTCTTACGTTTCAAGTCATTGTGTTATATGTATTTTACCATTGTGTCTTACGTTTCAGGTCATTGTGTTATATGTATCCATTATTGTATTTTACGTTTCAGGTTAATGTGTAATATGTATTCATCATTGTGTTTAGTATTAGATAATTTGTTGGTATTTTTCATTACATTTACGTATTATTATTACACAACGGTGTTATTAGTATTTAAAAAAAACACAATGATCAGTTGAAAGACACAATGACGAAAAACAAAATAATAAATAGAAAGACACAATGACGAAAAAAACACAATGGTAAGCAAAAAGACACAATGACGTAAATTATTTTTTATTCTTATATAACAAAATTATACTCATATTAAAGGTAAAAAACGCTTGTTATTATGGTGAATTTTATTTAAAAAAAATATCATATGAAAAAGTTATAAAAGGATGGGGGTATTAACATGTGTCTTGCATGTGGAGAGAGAAAATATGTACAATTACCTCTATACCCTTTTTCCTTTGGTTCATACTTGACACATGTCAATTAATTATGGTTCTCATCCTTCTCATTTTTATTCCCCTTTGTAGAATAACTTGACCCTTAAAGTGTGATAATTAATACTCCCTCCGTCCCTTTGAAAGTGTCCATATTTCCTTTTAGTTTGTCTCATTACAAATGTCCACTTTCAAACTTTATTAATTTATTTCCAAATTTACTCTTAAAAGTGCAATCATTTTAACTTTATTAAATTTTGTCTTTTTATATATGTCAAGGGCATTAAAGTCATTTGTTAAGAAAAATGTATAATCATTCAAACTTTCTTAAATTTTGTGTTTTTCAAACCATGACATTTGTAAAGAAACAGATAGAATAATAATTATAATCTATAGTATCACTATGTCACTTCATTGATCCATAATCAATCAACATCCAAGTTCCACCACCACTACCCTTATGTTTCAAGCTTATCATCTTTTGATCAAGACCAGTCACAAATACAAGCTAAATCTTTTGAAACAAAGGTTGGCTATTTCGTTTACTAATTTCACCAAGTTGACATTTTGTCAAGTTTAACAAAAACACCAATTTTCTCAATATAATTAAATTTAACATATTATCATCTGTATTGTCAAATCATATTTAAACTATAAACATATTCAATATTTTTATGAAACTATTGGATTAAAATCACAGTTTTGAACAAACCATATATATATAAATCGCAGTTTACTATTTAAACTATAATAAAGGTTCAAAACATAACCATTTCAATATAGGAATGCTAATTATAATGATTCTAAACTAAAGGATTCCACAAGTAAAGTTTAAGAAATGAGATTAGGCCAGGTGTAGTGGGGCTATAATTTGGGCGAGAAGGGACGCGAACACCGCCCCTGGGCGATTTCTGGACGAAAAGGGGCGCGGGCGAGGAGAAGAAGTCGCCTGGAAGAAGGGGTGGTGGGGCCGGCATGTATGGATGTGTGTGTGTGTTATATACATATGTATATATATATTATTATATATATATATATATATATTATATTACTAGTTGTAGCCCATACACCATTACACCCCAAAAACAAATTCTCACCGCTTGCTGACTGGGCGCCACACGACGCAAAACGCCCTAAATTGTAGCCCCTCCACTACGCATAGCCTTAGGACATGAGAATACTTTCCAACACTGTTAAAATCATTACAGTTTTCTCTATCATCTATTTCTATAATTACAATAAAAAATATTACATTTCTCTCTCATGTTCATTAAATAATATTTTTTTTTACTTTTATTATTACAATTGTTTCTCTTATCTACTTACAACCAATTCAACAAATATTAAAAAATAAATACGACAAACAAAATTTTTCCAAATTTACAAAACAAAACACTACATTTTCTCTTTTTACCCTATAAGTTACAATCACAACCATTCACAACCCCACCTTAAAATTTACAAACTCCCCACATAATTTTAACGGATATGATAAGAATGCTCTAACATACAATTGTAGAATAATAAAAACCCCGTAAGGTGTAATGTATTATTGATCAACTATATATAGGGTTACAAGGAGATAAATACAAGAAAACATAATCAAATACAATCTCCTAATTATGGTAACACTATAATACTAATACTCTAATAATATATTCTTCTACAACATTCTCTAACATTCTCCCGCAGTCAGAGCGGTAGGAAATCGAACGCTCAGACTGGAGCGCAAAGCTTGTGAAGATACACGATCGGCTGTCACGTAGAGCAGGAACTCGATCGGTTATAGGATCTAAGAAGATCGGCGGCGTGTTGACCGTGGTCAGGCAGCTTCTAGGCATGATGACTAGAGATTCGATTGCAATGACATGAACTATAACTGAGTCAGCTGAAGTAACGACTTAACGACACAATGGCAGCATATTAATAAATAAATAAGAATTTATTTCATTTTACAAAACAAAAAATGGAGAAAAAACTAAAGAAATTACTAAGGATAAAAACCTCCACGAATGGGATAAAAAACTAAATATATAGAAGGAAAAAAGACGAAAAATATAAAAAATAAAAATTCTATCGCTAAAACCAAAAGGTTGATGAGATAAAATAAATTGCCATTAATGAGATCAAATGTTTAATTTGCATGAGCAAGAAAACAAACAAAGTGTTTGGTTTGAATGAAATTAAACAAGTAAAATAAAATTACCTTACAGAACGTAGAAAGCTAAACAAAAAAGATAAAAGAAAACAAAGGAAAAACAAAATTGAGAATAAAGATCAAATATTTAAAAAGTCAAAAGTGATTCTCCGAGTTTAAAACATGATTCAGTATTACGCTTAGAACCAAAAGACCGAACCGGGTTCTTGGTGGTATGTGACGAAGCGGTGGCTTTTATGTCTGTCCATAGGTGTGTCATGTGTGGGTTTGAGATTGAAAGAGGTGACCGGGATAGACCGTAGTCTATGGCAGGGCTGTAAATTGTAATCTATAGCAGCTGATCAAAAAACGGTAGCGGATACACCGTAGTTAACGATATATGTGTGCAAACGTCCCCGGGTAGGACGAGAAAAAGAAGAGAAAGACAAAAGAATGAAACAGGTCAGAAGCTTTGATACCATGTAGAATAATGAAAACCCCGTAAGGTTTAATGTATTATTGATCAACTATATATATGGTTACAAGGAAATAAATACAAGAAAACATAATCAAATACAATCTCTGATAATACTATAATACTAATACTCTAATAATATATTCTTCTACAAATATTCTCAAACAACAATGTCAAATGTATGACATTTTGTATCCATAATTAAAAAAAGATTCATCCAAAGCAACACCTTGGCTTTATGTCTCAAATCCAGATCATCATATCTTACATCTTTACTCATTTTCTTTTTATATTTCCATGCATGAAGTTCGAGAAACCAACCAAACTAATAATAGTTAACGGCCAACAAATTTATAAAAACACATATACTTTAAAAGTTAAAAGTGTGTAAATACTCTAAAAGTTAAAATTGTGTAATCCAACAACTAGAAAGTAATCTAAAATGTAGAGGTGGGAAATGGGTTGGGTTGGGTTGAAACGGGTAATGGGTAAGAACGGGTAAGGGTTGAAACGGGTTAGGGTCGAAACGGTAAACGGGTCACTTAAAAAAGGGTTGTTTTGGTTCGGGTCAGAATGGGTTAGGGTCAATATGTTCGGGTTAGAACGGGTCAATGTTGGAACGGGTCAAAACGGGTTTGGTCAAAACTCGTTTAAGTGATTTTTCATTTCGTTTCAGCACGTAACAGCTCGTTTAAGTGATTTTTCAGTTCGTTACAGCGCGTAACAGCTCGTTTAAGCGATTTTTCATTTCGTTTCAGCCTTTTTAAGCGATATTTCAGTTCGTTTCAGTGCGTAACACCTCGCTTAAGCGATTTTTTGGTTCGTTTCAGCGCGTAACAGCTCGTTTAAGCGATTTTTCAGTTCGTTTCAGCGCGTAACTTTTTGGTTCGTTTCAGCGCGTAACAGCTCGTTTAAGCGATTTTTCAGATCGTTTCATCGCGTAACAGCTCGTTTAAGCGATTTTTCAGTTCGTTTCAGCACGTAACAACTCGTTTAAGCGATTTTGAGTTCGTTTCAGCACGTAACAGCTCATTTAAGCGATTTTTCAGTTCGTTTTAGCATCTAATTGCTCGTTTAAGCGATTTTTCAGTTCGTTTCATCGCGTAACTGCTCGTTTAAGCGATTTTTCAGTTTATTTCAGCACGTAACAGTAAGCGATTTTTCAGTTCGTTTCAGCACGTAACAGCTCGTTTAAGCGATTTTTCAGTTCGTTTCAGCACGTAACAGCTCGTTTAAGCGATTTTTCAGTTCGTTTCAGCACGTAACAGCTTGTTTAAGCGATTTTTCAGTACGTTTCAGCACGTAACAGCTCGTTTAAGCGATATTTCAGTTTGTTTTAGCATCTAATAGCTCGTTTAAGCGATTTTTCAGTTCGTTTCAGCACTTAACAGCTTGCTTTAGCGATTTTTCAGTTCCTTTCATCACTTAACAGCTTGTTTCAGCATGTTTTTGTTCCGTTGTTGTCGACTTTTCAATTTCGGTTAATTTGTCGATTTTTTTTAACGAGGACAACGGACGAAACGTTTTAGTTTTTTTACATTTTTTGTTTTTGTTTTATTTTTTGAGTTATGATTTTTTTATTAATTTTTTTGAATATTTTTTGATGGTTTTTATTAAGATCAAAATCCCTTAAAAAAACAAATAAAAAATCATAACTCAAAATATGTTTAACGAAAAAAGTAAAAAAACTAAAATATTTTCGCCGTTATCCTTGTTCATCAAAAAAAAAACTCGACAAATTAACCGAAACCGAAATGTCGGCGAAAACGAATCAAAAACCTTAATCGACCCGTCTAGTGCGAAAACTCGATAGAAACCGAAACCCAACCCGTCCAGTGCTAAAACTCGTGTCGGCGCGAAAGCTAATCCGAGCCGAAACCTAAACCGATATCGTTCCAATCTAAAACCCGTTTCAACCCAAACATGTCACTTTTCCTTAATACACTAACCCACATCGACCCATGTAGTTAAATTTGTCAACCCATTTTGACCCAAAAATAAAAATGTGGAATTTCAAGTGACCCATTTTGACAAATTTAATTAAAACCTATGACCCAAATCAACCCATTTGAATTTTAAAACATCCCAAATTGACCCATTTGGAATGGTTTGGGTCAAGGTTGCCACCCTACTAAAATGCAATAAAAAGAAACATGATGACAACTTTGTTGCGGCTGTACAAACAAGAATAGCTTACAAACGAAAACTTAACATTCGTTATCGTAAAAAAACTAGTGTGCAACAAAGAAATTTTTATTGTTGTATGCTCCCAGCACTCGTGATGACGAATTACAGTGGAGCACAAGAAGACATTAAATAAAGATACATTAGGGTTTTTGGCTAAGATCACAAGAAAACATAAACGGACCATAGTAAGAGATATCATGATGGTCTATAAACCTCCCATGACTTCAATCTTTAATTAAACCGGCCAAAAAGCATGTCTTCAAGATCTTCGACTAACCAGGACGAAAACCAAGGCATGCGCCTCCACAAATTATGCAACTCATCCGTAGTTTAAACCTTTTACGCCATCGGTTTCGCTACCTCAATGTCAATGATATATCTGGGCCGTGTTTATTAGTTGTCTCCACGTCGTTGTTGACAGGTTGCATAAGTTTTGTAACAGAAGTGATGTAAATATAAGAGTTATATATACAACAAAAAAAAACTTTCCATACCCGTTGGGCCGACATGGAGACATCAAATAAGACTTGCAAAAGAAGTTTCGAGTTCAACAGGTGGCAAATCCTCCTTCACGCCTTCACTGACATCATCGCCATTGAAGTCCACTAAAAGATTGTTCCCGGGTTCAAACCGTTCATCAATCAACACCACCTCATCAGTAATGGGCCTAGCGGCATCATCACCATCCAAATCCACCATCATATTGTTTGCGGGCTCGGTCGAGGGCTGAGCAGCATCATCACCATCCAAATCCATCAAAATAGTGCTTGCGGGTTCAACTCGTTCCTCAATCAATACCACTTCATCAGTAGCGGGCCTGGCATCATCGGTCAACAGGGCTTCAAGAGTTGACTTGAGACTACTATTATCAAAAGAAGCAAATTTCACTTCTAGAATAGGAGATTCAAAGTCAACTCTAGATTCCAACACCTCTTGAGGCTGATCCGGGAAATGTTTAAGAATGTCGGTTTTGTCAAAAGTCAACATCTTGACCACTTCAATAGACTCTTGCTGATCATCGGTTTCATAAGGAGACGATGGACAACTGGCACTGCCAGTGGGACCTGCAGCTTCTTCATCAAAACTAACATCCGAAAAAACCGGGCCCCATCATTCTCCGTTATAAACTCGGGTCCGGTTGCTTTCAGAGATTCAGAATCAGCCTCATCCTCACTATCAGTAATAGATGCACGAGCTGTATCTATAGATTCAACTATTAAACCATCATTTGATTTAGTAAAAGATGAGAATCCAGCTAATGCTGCAGCCAAAGCATCATCAATCGAAATGGTTTTCTTTGGTTTTTCCTTTGGTGATTCAAAAACATCAGTCACTACCACTTTTTCATCACAAGATGTATCCTCGGGTGGTTCGTGGGCCCCGCTTGAGATAGATGCCGTCTTTTCTAACTCGGGTTCACCACAGAAACGAGAGTCGTTTTCATTTTCACTTGTTGATGTGGGCTTGGGTTCACGTTTTGGAAACATGGGTGGCTCGGGACACTTGGCGAGTAATTCAACCTGCTGCTCTACACGTTGGAGTCTAGCTTCCATGTTGTTTATTGGTTTCAACATGTTCTCTTCAAAGCGCATGCAAATATCTTCAATTCGACTCACTCGTGCAACGAGTTGTTCCAGTAAAAATTCGGTCCGCGTGTGTAAAAACTCTTTATCTGGAGTTAAAACTGGCAATTGGGACTGAGTCAACTCAGCTTTGACCTCACTTGGTTTTCGCAACGTCTCGTCTTTTTGATGAACATGATTAATGGGATTATTTGAACTGGTGGGTTCTAACTCGGATTTGATTAGTTGACTCAGTGTCAATTGGGACTAAGTCAACTCAGTTTTTGCCTCGCTCGGTTCTAACTTGGTTTCGACCCGATTTCCTACATGATTGGAACTAGTTTGACCGGATAACGGGACAGATCTAGATTTAGTCAACCCTAGAAGTGTTGGAACAAGCATAGTCATAAGTGAACTACTAGCCGAGGTTTCTGGATTAGCTGTCTGACTCTCCAAGTCAACACTGGGATCAATCGGGTCAGCAAACACGTAAACTTCATCAACATAGACGCATCCTTTAGTTTGAAGTGATAGCAAACGAACAGTGAGTGACATGCATGGTTCTGAATCATTGATGTCAGCTGTAGCCTCATAGAAATCCTGTAAGTATAATATTTGACCAATATTATTAAAATCTTAGGTTGGGCTTGCAAACGAAACGAGCAAACACAAAAGGGAGCCGGTTCATGTTCGTTCATTTAACTTTAACTGAACAAACGATTGAACACGGATATTAAACGAATGGAATTTTCTTGCTCATGTTCGTTCGTTAAGAAATTGAACTTGTTCATGTTTGTTTATGTCCGGTTATTAACAGCATAAACAAACTGTCCATGAACGTAAACGAACGGACATAACGGAGCTAAAAAAATTGAGCTAAAACCAAATAAGAAAAATGTGAATTAACAATGTATTGGGCCTATTAAGTTATCAAAATCAGACTAAACTGTTACGGGCCTAACAATTTTCTTGAATATGTTAACGAACGTAAACGAATGCACATGAACGAATTAAGGTTTAATCAGACATGAGTTTGAGTTGAAACTAACCTGGTGGATTCGGCCGTTGTTTGACTTCTGGTCTGTACCAACCGGGAGTTTGACCTCGACCCAGTCATCATTTAAAGGGAATGAACTGTCATCTACAGAAGCAGCACTGCAACGGACCGTACATAGGTACTCGTTATCACTCTGCAAATCCGGTGCATAATATATTTCATATACGCGTGCTGTGCTTCTCACATACACCTGGCGAATCTCGTGCTTTTGAGTAAAGTTTACTGTAAAAAAATTTGAAACATATTAATTTAAGTAATTATGTGGTTAACAAAAGAAGATAATAACCTATCTAGGGGTGTGCATAAAACCGAAATTGAAATCGAAAAACCCAAATAAACCGAACCGAAAAAAATCAACCCAAATTAGAAACCGGCGGTTCGGTTTTGAACTTTAGCAAAAACCGAAATACTGGTTTTGGTTCGGTTTGTATATTGTTAAGAACCGAAAAAACCGAACCGCGCCAAAATAACAAAAAAAATCAAAATAACCATAACATCTTAACCGTAACAATTAAAACAAAATCTACTGATGACTATTTGTTTAGTTTTAACATATGGTTAATAACAAATATATTTGGCTTCTACATATGGCTAATAACTAATAATACTGTTATTTTTAGTTTTGATTTTAAATGTATCTTTTATTAGTTTTTAATATTTGAAGTCCAAATATTCAATATTCTATTAATTATTAGTTTAAAGAAAACAAAATATCATGCCCAATTTCAAAATCTTGGGTCAACTTTTTTTTTTGCCCAAAAAGTTTAGACTCGAGTAGCAAAACCGAAAAAGCCGAACTGAAACCCAAAAACCTAAAACGGAACCGAAAAAACTGAAACTGAATGGTTTTAAAAATTATAAAACTGAAAGTTTGGTTTTCGGTTCGGTTTTAGTCAAAAACCACACCGAACCGCAGCACGCACACCCCTAAACCTATCTGTAGCTATGCATAGTTAGTTTATAATTCACTTGGAATTGTTGATGCTTTTAGAATTTGAATTATAATTCACTAAATAAATAAGGTAATTGCCGTCAATAAAACGAATTTGGAACTGAAATTGCAAAAGTATCCATATTTTATTATTATTATTTTTTAACTTCAAGTGAATTGTTGATGCTTTAAGAAACATAGTTTTCTATTTTATTATATACAGAAACCTAAATAAGTTGATATAACACGCATCTGATAAGTCAAAATCAATAGATGGATTAGTTGAATAGAAAACTTACGTTTGATTTCGCAAGGTTGATAATCGGTGGATGAAGGAGGTAAGAGAAGGAGTGGTGGTTTACGAGTAGTTGTGGATTCGGAGTCGATGGGGAAATCAAAGGACTCGAACGTGACAACGGAGTCCACGTGACAGTGTCCACGGAGTAGTCATATTAGTTAGTTGCCGGAGTTGTGGAATTGAAGTTGTTTTTGATCTGCAGATCTTGTAGTGGTGATGGTGGAGAAGGAGAACTTCCGTGTGCCGTTGGGGTTTTATTCGTTGAGTTCTTGTGTAATACGGAGTATTAAAAAAGTGTTTGGACGGGGTTTTCTTACAATCTTAAAATTAAAACACCTATTAATATTGTTGATTCATGAGGTTTTCTTAAATGAGGCTGCTGTTTAGCTTTAGTTTGGTCCACAATGACCTTTTCCTACCTATGAGGCTATGATGGATTCCATCAGTACATAAACAAACATATATGAATGCTAAAATTAACAATACCGACTCACACTAAACATCAAAAAACAATCAAACATAGAGAACAAACTATCATCTGTTGTACCTACACCCCATCCCCACGCAATCACAGAATAATTCACAGCTACCGCACTCACTGTCTGTGCTTCTGAGAAACAAACCGAATTCCTTGTTTTCCAAGATCCACGTTCATCACCTTCCCATCATCTGAAGCAACCGATACATTACACGCATCTTCAGAAACTTCAGTTACCGTCCCCTTGTGCCTGCACGAATACAGTTTTAGGATACAGAAATGACCGTTTTAACTTCTAATATAACTATAATTACAAAAACTCACCAACTATTATTGGATGGCTGATAAACTTCGACAATCTTTCCAACTGCATGTTTTCCCAGCTTCTGAATTATCCACTTCCCATCCATGACTGTATCTTTATCTTCCTTCATAGACGGCGGTGGCACCGGTCTCTTTCTCTTTGACCGCTGACCCTTGACACAGCTCTTATCATCCTCCCCAGGAGAAACCCACGAACTCTGATCATCACCATACGGGTTCTTAAACTTCAGTTTCAATAGAGGTTTCAGTTCCCTTTTAGGCGGACCATCGCCACCTGTCATCATACGATACATTTACAACAATCTTTTAAGTTAGATAGAGAAAAAAATGCATAAACAATCCCTGTGGTTTGACCATATTGCATGTCTAGTCCCCAGATTTTAAAAATTACAAACCTAGTCCTAACATTTGTGAGATGCTTATGTTTAGTCTCCACCGTTAATCTCATATAGATTTTAACACAAAAGTGATGCCATGTGTCATTCATGTGAGGTAATTGTGACTTTTCAAATTTAAAACTCTAATAAAATACCCTTTCAAACTCCAGAACTCCTGCCGCGGACCTTATCACCTTTGATCAGTGTAAAATCAAAGATTCGGTGCATAATAGAAGGTGATGAAGTCGATGTTAGAAGTTCTAGAGTTTGAAATAGTATTTTATTAGGGTTCCTGCAATTTTCAAAATCTGAGAGGGACCATATATGCAATTTTCTATTACATAAATTACAAATTTTATAAAAAAGAACTTACTTTTGGAAGTGGTCAACTCTGGGATAGACTTTGATGGAGAATTCACTACATTTTTATTTCTGCCACCTAAGTGTATAACCAACTTAGTCTTGGTATTATTGGGTTTGATTTCGGTCTCATCCAGTTGACTCGACCTTTGACTTTTCATTTTGTGTCTCGAGCTTCTATGATCGGTTTTCGATGGATCCACCACATTAACAAGTTTAAGTTTTACAAGCTCCGGTCGGTCAACAGGCCGGTCAACACCGTCGGTCAAATTAGCTTCCTCATCCTTGTTATCCCCAGTAATGGACCCGATAGATTGAGCATCACTGTGTTCAATTCTACCAAACTTGTACTTCTTGTTTCCGGGTTTCTTATTATTCTTCTTGGGAGAATTATTGGCTAATCCTTTGAGGGAAAACTTTATTGAATGGCCATATTCTTTTTTTACTGGTAGTTCTTCATCCTCGTCATCAGAATAAGGTGTGATGGCAAATATTTCTTGTTGAGTTGGCAGTCCAGCAGCAGCTCTTAGGCTTGCAATTAAGTCCTGGTCAGCTTTGTCTCTCCTCCTCCATAGCTCTTGAACAGCATCTTCAAGATCCCTAACCTGAAACACCAAACGAATCAAAGTCAACCCTAAATAATTGACCTGGATGTGGCAAGACGGTTGGGTTTTCATTACTGGTTAGAGAGAGTTTGGATTTTATGTACAGGTTGAAACGAGTTAGATACTTTTTTGTCCATTTTTTATTAAATTTTATAAATAATTACTGTGTTATGCGATTACAAAAACAATATTTATTACATGGGATATATCATATGTAATCTTAAGAACTTGCATAGTTAAAAAAAACTATATCAAAGACACACATTCAAGACACTTCAAATTTCACATTTACCCATTTCATTAAATAATAATTAAAATATGACTATTACGCCCTTCTTCTCCTAACACTTAAACTCTCGTAAACTAAATTTTTACATAGGGGAAGGGTATTTATGTCATAGATATGAAAAAGAGTATATTTGATAATTGATATTACAATCCTTTGTTGGATAAATATGATAGAATTCAAGGGTTTAAGAAGGATATATAAAATTGTCTCCTATTACATTTGATGATCTAAATCGTTGAATAAAACAAAATAGAAGATTGTATGCATAAAAAACAGATTTTGGACAGAAATTCAGCATAAATGAAATTCTAACTTTAAGTTAAAAGACAGCTCAAAGTGATCCAATCATAAATGAATCGAACTGCCACCTCTAGGTTGACCACATTTTGTAGTTGAATCTATATGCGTACCTGGTAACATTCTCCACGGCATGACGCACATGTGTACTGCAGGTGATTATTCACTTGAAATTGCAAATACTTTTCATCACTGCAATAAAAAAATTCACAGTTAAAGTTCTAATGTTAAAAGGGAAAGAGTATGTCACTGATTTCCACTTTATGCAGCAAGAATTTCCCAACAGAATATGAGTACGAAAACAGTGTCCAAATAATTCAACAGATAAATGAAACCATTCTACAAGACCATAAACAAGTAGAAAACATACCTAATTCCATCACAGTGGCAATGCACCCACCGCTGACAGATGTCACAACAAACCATAGGTGTCGATTCAGAGTCTCTATACACCTGTTTTTATTTACACCATCAATTAATATATATCAATACATGGCATGTAAGTACCAAAATAAAACTTACAAGAAATGCAAGCAACGATACATCATATGTTAATCATACCTTTAGACAAACAGGGCAATAATTTCCCTTCACAAACAATCTTCCACAAGCATCACAGCAAGTATACCCTAGAAACCACCTTCAAAATGTTGTTTTGAAAATGATTAACAACTTTAAATAAAGATAAAAAAATACCATCTTCAGTTTTCAAAATCGCTAATAAACAGAGGGAAAACCTTTTTATCAAACAAATAGATAATGCATTAGTTATCATTGCAAATAAAATTAATATAACAAATTCTCAATTCTTCAGATAAAAAATGATTTAGAAAGTTGCATTTGTTAAAAAGAATGTGAGCAACTTTTAATACACTTGATCTAGGCCTGTAAACAACCCGAACGAAACACACTCGTGTTTGTTTCGTTCAACTTTAGCTGAACAAACGATCGAAGACGAACAATTAAACAAACAAGGTTTTCTTGTTGATGTTTGTTCATTAAGAAAATGAACGTATTAGTGTTCTTTCGTTAACAATATAAATGAACGGTTCACAAACAAACAGAAACTGAACTACAACCAATTAAAAGTGCCGTTAAAAAAACAATTAAAAATAATGTGAACAACGATGTGTTGGGCCTAAAAAGTTATTCGAACAAGACTTGGATATTTATATAATCAAATGCAAACGAAGGAACATAAACAGACGTAAATCTAATGAACATAAACAGACACAAAACTAATGAACATAAACAGACGTAAAACTAAAGTACATAAACGTTCAAGCATACAAAATTAAAAGAATGAACCTGAGCGAAGTTTCACAAACACAAATGAACGAAGGTGTTCATGTTCGTTCGTTTAACTAAACTAACAAAATTTTGTGTTTAGGTTTGTTCGTTTAGTAAATAAGCAATACCTGAGACTTGAACCGTTCCCTGGGACTTTAGATGCACAGCTGTGACAGCTTGTATGCTTGGGGCACAAGTAAGGTCCTCTGCTCACATTCTAAAAATTCTCAACATTAAAAAACATTATGGTACCATTTTAATGACTGTAACAAAAAAACAAAAAAGATCAACATTTTACCTTGTGTGGAGGGTGTTGACAGTAACAGTGATATGCACCATCACATCTTCTGCAAAACATGAGCTTGGTTGGATCACCAGTTCTTTTGCATACCTAGTTTACAATGTCATTTGAAATATTAAAATAAATAACATAACAATAAGGTTTTATGCCAAATAGATTTAACTAATTAATACATGCTACAACCACTTCTACAAATGCCAAACAAACACAAAATGCTTTTCTCAGTTTTCAAACATATTACTCTTTAGGTTTAACTCAAATCAAATGCACTTTATTGCATACTATTTGGGTAGTTTCAGAATTAAAAACCCAGTACTTCAAATTGTTTTTTGATTATTACTTTTAGTATTTGGATCTCAACTGAACTAATGTGAGCCTTTATGTAACTACTTTAGTGGGATAAAAGTATTGGTACCCCCAAACCAATAGAGATGCACATGAAAACCGTTTCTGAGAAACCAAAACCGAGAACGTAGGTTTGGGGCCAGTTTTATGATTTGAATGCAGACACTGATTTAGGAATCTGCTTGTGAGAAACCGATCTTAAGAACCGGTTTGTAAACCGGCAGTGCTGACCTTTTAAACGTCTAGCCATTAAAAAAAGGCTATATAGCAAAAAAAAAACATAAATTTTACCGTTTGGAGCATTTTTGACCTTTGTGACCATTGGCCCACGTATGTTGGTATAAATAAGGTAATGGATGTGTTCGTTTAATCAGGGCACTCAAAAACACAAAACAATGCCTTCGATGTAACCAAACTCAGGAAAACATATGAAAGAATTATAACCCAAGTTCCAGAGGAGTTAACACCAAATGTCGCATGTGAGCACATGTTGAATTAAAAATTAGCATGTTAACTAAGTACTAACCTCACATACACGACACGAAGGACAGGTCCAGGAGCTCCAGTGAAACAAATCTGCAATCAACACTACAATTATCAGGAACAAGATATAAACAAAAACTAAAGCATGATTATTAATTACAATAAATTGTACCTCTATCATGAGCCCAAGCTTTCAAACAGCCCCTGTGATACTTCTTACTACAGCTTTTGCATGATAGCATCTTCCTTGCATTCTCACTTCTTTCATTTTCACCAGAAAAGCAAAGGCGACACATTATTTTGGCATTAGAGACACCTTGTTCTTCTCCATCAACATCTTTAGTGACACTCTGTGTAAAACATATCAATCACACCCAAACATAAACATGAGTGAACAAGCTTGAAACATCAAGTCTTGATGGTTTGGGTCCACTTGAAGGCCAAAAATGATTAAACTGTTTCTATTATTTTAATATATAATCTTCAAATGGATTACAAGTCTAACAACTTTAGTTATTGAAACTACAATAATCAATGTTTCAAAATTATGACTGAAACAGACAAAAGAATAGCATTGTGTAGATTATTACATAATATGTATGGCAGTGATTAGTCAAAGATAAACAATATGTATGGCATTCTGTTTATTAAAACATGACCAGTGATTGGTCTCAAACAAAATTCTGAGAAATTAACAATCTAATAGATACTGAAACATAAAAAATACCACTTGCAAGAAATAAATACTGCATAATGCATTTAGTGTGACACATTGAGTTAACACCTATATTACAAAAGAAACAGACAAAAAGCCTATTCAACTTGATCAGTAACACACAAAACACACACACACACACATACTGTGATGATGATGAAGCACCTAGAAAAAGTTTAATGTAACTAGTTGTTATAAACAAGAACCTTCATGGTGCTATAATCAATTTCCCTAATGTCTCTACTCCCCTATCAAAACTTGACATTCTCAATTACACATATTTCATCATTAAGTTCAATTTTATAAGAACACACTACACACACGTGATACATATATAAAATACATATATAAAGATATGTTATTGGCTCAAATGATCTACACAGACTGCAACAATTTAAAACCTGCTCAACATTCTAAGACACAAACCCTAATCTTAATTATTTAATCACATACATAAACATGATCATCAAATACTCAATTAACAACATTTAACTTAACATTAACAATATTAATGAAACCAAACAACTTACCACAGTCTCTCCTGATTCAAATCTCCGAGCATAATCCTCGGCCACCAACGACGCAGCAGCAGCCTTCTTCTGCATCGCCGCTCGCTTATTCCTAGCCGTTAACATCTCCTCCGCTTCCAAAACCGCCGGATCGACCGTCATCCGCGGCTGCGGCGGAGCAGGCACAACCGTAACCTTGGGAACAAGCACCTGCACCGTCTTCTTCTCATCTTTAACCGACCACGGGTCCTCCAGGAACGATTTCAGCTTGGCAATTTCATCCAGAAACCCCTGTTTCCCCTCATTGCTCTGCAACTCGCGTGGAAACCCTAGCGAGCAGTAACAGATTCGACAGCTGGAAGAGAATTAAGAGAAAATAAACGGTTATAGTGAGCGGGAAATATAGATACATGTATGTGTACGTAAGTATATGTGTAATTGGAGAGTGAGTAGCGATTAGATTACCTTGTAATTGGGCAGGCGACGTGAAAGGCCATAGCAATGAGAAATTGGGGGTTTTTTTGATAAGAGATTTTAAAGGGCTTGTTATTTTTATTATTGTTATGGTTATTATGGATTCTTTTTATTTATAAGGACCCAAAGATGCAACACGGGTGTACATTATCACAAACTAATTAAACTCATTATAACTATTTAATTTTTTATAATCAAAGAAAAATAGGAATAATTAAGTTAGGTTCGTATCCGTTAATCGTTAAATGTTAGGTTCGAGGAAATACAAGGTTCTAGTTTTATGTGGTTAAAAATTATCCGTTGAAGGTCTTAAACTCACCTAAACACCAACTTGAAGTATCAATTACTTAATTGCAATTATAAAGATCCTATAATTTTAATAATTTAACAATTATATGTTATGTTGTTATTGTTATATTATGGTATGATATATTATGTTATTGTTATGTGTGTTACGTTATTGTTATGATAATTTATGCTATGATATGTTGTGACACAACGTAACATAACATAACATAAAGAATAAGAATGATACGATGATAATGAGTTTGAATTATTAATTTAGATTACGGTGTGCCTACATAACACCCTCCCCAGACCCTACTTATAGCTTTGCTGTCGATGGGACTTTACTGGGTATGATTGATTGATTGATTGAACGAACCAGAACCTTCCGAATACATGGTAGAGAGCCTAATGAGTTGTGATACGTTTGATTTTTTTATCATGCCAAAAGAAAATATATAATCTTTAGAGTTAATTCCATCGTTAGTCCCCATGGTTTTTTCTAAATGTTACATGTTTTGGGTATTACAACTTTCAAGTAACAGGTTTAGGTATTATGCTATATTTTTTTTGTAACAAACTTAGGTAGTAACACTAACGAGTGTTAAAACTTAACTGAAAAGCCCCTCACATGACAAACATGTGTCGATGTTTTCTTCACTTTCTAGATAAATACATATATTCGTCAATTTTTTTAGATAAATACCCTTTTAAAAAATCCTTGCTCGTATTCATAAATATTCCAACTGCCATTCAAAAACTAATTACTTTTTTAGATAAATACCCTTTGCTTTAATACATTGTGTATAATTACACACCTAATTTGAGTTTTCTAACAAATACCATAACGTTTTTCAAAATATAGCTAAATGTTCTTTGTTATGATAAGAACTCGTTTATATAGCCATACCTAGGTGAACATAAGTGGAAACGGACAATTACTATAACAGGTCGGTTTAAAACGAAACACTTTTAAAGAATTTTGCATCATTAAATAATTATTTTAAGGATAGTGAGTAGTGACCACCACCATATTATTATATTTATTATATAATATAATTGAGAACTTTGGTGTCGCCAAGTTCCCGTTAGGCCACATGGCGCCTACCATATTGATCAAGGCATTTTGTTTTTTTTTCTGTTACTTTCGGTACCGTAACAAAAACCGACTGAATGTCATTTACTTATAGTTTTGGTATCGTAATGAACGTGACGTAAACCGATAGAATTCATGTAGACTCACAACATTTTGTTTTAGTTATGAAACCGTAACAAATGTAACGAAAACCTATCGAATGTCAGTTGTATTTGTTTTTTAGTTTTGGTATAGTAATGAACGTGATGAAAATAGACCGAATTTACGTAGATTCCAGCCTCCAAGTCCGGGTTCGACAACGTTCGTGTCTAACCAATGCTAACCCATTGGTCTACCTCCATTTTTATATTATTTCTGGTTTTAGTTTTGGTGCATGTAACCGAAACCGATCGAATTTGCGTCAAATAACGCTCGTAATTTATCATCGCGCGAGTTTTACCAACATGTCCGGCGCAATGCGCCGGGGTAAAACACTAGTTTTAGGTATAATTCATTTATAGCGTAATTCAATTAAAAATTTCAGTTTATTTTAGTGGTTAAACACAAGCATTCTAATGTTTAGGTCATGAGTTGAAATTTCCTGTCTACTCGCCCTTCCCTTTCGGCTGATCCGACCCGATCAACCCCCCCCCCCCCCCCCTCTGTCTCTTCTGTTTCTTTTTATTTACCTTATTTTTATTTGATTTTTCTTGTATTTTTATTGTCTTTTCTTTTCCTTTTTATGTATTGCTTGATTTTTTTCGTTTATTTAACTCTAATTTTAATGTATTTTTATACCTCATATATATTATCTTTTAAGCTAGTTTTATTACTTTTATCTAAGCTAGGGTGGTTGACATTTTAATAGATAAAAATATCCCAAATCAAATTTAACAATTCTTTTTACATTCTTGATTACTACTTTACAACTATACTAGCTTACATAATAGAGAACTCTTCATGTAGACCCTGAAGTTTCCCTCTAAGTTTATGTTGTTGAATAATCAAAACAGAAGCTGTTGTTGAAAAATCAGTTGCAGAAAGAATATCCCCAATCGGACCCAACTCAGGACAAGCCTCCCAATCATTCATACCCGTGGTCAAGGTCGAGTTGACCCGCGCTCCCCGTCCCACAATAAACAACCCGTATTCGCCTTCTAACGACTTAATTGTCGAATAAGTCTCACCCGAGTTTGAAAGGTACTTCTCCATATACGCAACATGTCCCGTGGCTACATGTTTGTCATAAAACTCGGCGAAAAACTCGTCGTCTTGCTTCAGTTCTTCCTCGTATTCTGTTGTTTTGGCTCTAGCTCTTGTTATCCTTGATGACACATTGTCTCCATTTGTGTCTAGTAGGAATCTTATGATTGTGAGTTTGACTCCAGGGTGTCGGGCCACTCGCCCTGCGTAAGATAGTGCTTCGCGGTCGTCTTTTCCGGCTATGAATATGATTGCTGCGTTCATGCATTTGGTTGATCTTGTTAACTGGATGGATCCGAGACCTCGGTCTACTAATACGCCAACTGAACATGGTGCGTGACGTAGAACCTGTGTTGGAAATAAAACGTTTGCATGTCATTGTTGTTGTCATAGTAATATTATATATAGAAAGCAATTACAGAGTATCATACAAATGTATATTATTAATTAGATAAAACTTAACTAAATAATAGGCTTGTTTATGAAGGATTAATCCTTCATTAATCTTTCAGTTTAGGCTCGTGAGTCCATTCGAGCTTGATAAGTGAAGCTCGGACACTTTTATTAAACAAGCTTATTTTTAGGCTTGAGTTCGTTTCAGCTCGTCTCGATTCGATTCAAGTTTTTAGCTAACAAATCTCAAGAAATCATAAGCGGTTTGGTAGGTTAGCAGTCAATCATGAATTATAATGAGTGCCAGGGGTGCCCTGTTTTTTTGCGCATTGTAAATTTATCCATTTTCACCAGAAATTTGTTATACGTGGTGCAAATTTAGACGGCCGTGGCCAAAATGTTGAGTCCCCGCCCCCCCCCCCCCCCCTCATTTTGATGATTTTTTTAAATAACAGTTATCAAAGAGAATGAAAGAGAATGAAATTTGATTGGAAAACTAGAGTTAAAGTCGCTATATGAGACAACGACTTCAGTTTCATGAGCAGTTGATAACAAACGAAATTAAATTTCATGTAACTGAAGTTGCTATCTCGTATAGCGACCATGACTTTTTTCATTTCAAGTCATTGTCTTAGATAACAAGTATAATCTAATAACTTCAATAATGTTATTACCTTTCTATTGACACTACGAAACTCCAAATAGCTTGTGTTGAACGTCCCATCTTGTTGTTGATTCTTGTGGAACGGGAGGATGATCAACGACGCCAACAAATCTTCCGCGAGTACACAAATGTCGTGATGCATAGTCGCAAGAGGACAAAGCGTAAGCAATCTTTTTACCTCAATCCCTTCAGAATGGTCCCTGACATGATTATTTATCGTGTTCGTGATGTTTTCTCTCGTCTCCAAAATACCTTCATCCGTTATGGCCATCGCGTCCACTCCTTCCCCACGCACTAGTGTTGATGCAGTTGTGTCGGTTAACTCGATCATATCGTTTACATACACCATCATACTTGGTTGAGTTGGCCCTTGGGAGATTTCCATGAAGTTAATGGCTGATTGAATGTTTTCTGGACCATGAAGGCATAAAATCATTCGTAGCTCGTTGGATGGGTCGTGCCATTGGAGTGCCATTCGTTGTGTTGGTGATCGCTTTCTTGCGCGCTCGATGATGTTTTTGACGACCATTGGGGCATAGATGAAGGTGAGGAAACTCACCATTACCATAACCACACTGTCTGAGGGACTAATTATATATCTCTGTATATGATATAAACTCCATGTCACAAACCAAAAATATAGTTATATTCTAATGATTTTTTAAAAAAAAAACATTGGTTCAAAACCATGATGAGTAACGGATTATTCTTTGTTGGACTTCAAATTTATGTTAGTCATTGTCTTACATTGCTAGAAAAATGAAGACAATCATCAACATATTACTAAGGGACCCCTGACACGAATAAGCGCAAATATAGGCATCACTAATTTATTGGAAAAAAGTGTCTCGCTCTCATTGTAGGCGTAGTTATAAGTGATCCCTTGGTATAGATTCCGTCCTAAGCCGTCGATAAATTGATTAAGCATGTTATGTTCTCCCATAGTCATCGACGAGACCCACTTTCACCGATATATTTTCAACGGGTACATTCGTCACAAAGCCCTCCATTTTATATTATCTAGCCGAATTGAATTTCCAGAATGTTTGTCTTCTTGCCACTAAAGTGGCTATTTCATACATCATGAACAACAAAAGACAAAAGTTCCAGACACTCATCTAATCTAGTCAGATTTGCATCCTTCAAAAATCTAAAGTCACTATCTTATACAACAACTAACATCTAAAGTCCAGTAAAAAAGATCAAAAATTCTCATCATGCGTTTTCAAAATAACTTACTGAAAAACTTTTGTAGTTTGATCTATGAAATTAAATCCTATGCAGGCAAGAAATTTATATTGAAACTTACTTGCCTAGCCAATATAGCCATAAATATATGAAAATGGCCCTTGATACCTAAAAGCAATCCAGAAGCCACCGAGTCCTGCCAATGAAACCCCAACATCACCCCAGAAATAAGACACCCAACAACCTTCCCAACAAGTATTGTCACAAACAACAACACAACACTAGCCCACGTAAGCCAATTACCCGCATCAAACAGAGCAAAATCAACCTCAAACCCAACCCAAAACATAAACGCTGGGAAAAACAATAACCCGAAAAAATACTTCACTTTACCCGTCAACAACTTCGACAACCTCCCATCTCGTGGCATAACAATCCCCGCCAAAAACACACTTAACATCATATTAAACCGCGCGATCAAAGGCGAAAGACTACACACGAGTACAAGGCTCGCTAATGACACGATCAAATGCGACCCTTTCATTAACTTACCCGGCGGGTTTTGACTATCAACCCATCTCATTAACAATGGTATGCATTTAGCAGCCAAAATGGTTTGGACAACAAGTACTCCTAGCATTAAAAGAATCTCCCCAACCGTACGGACCGTAAACCCGTCCACGGGGTCGAAAATAATGTACCCTATGGTAAATACTAAAAGGGAAATGAGGTCGGATATGACCGCGGTTGAGATTAAGAAACGGCCGATGTCAGATTTGCCTATTTTGAGGTCGTTGATGATGCGGGTGAGGAGGGGGATGCGGTCCCGCATATGATGAGTGAGATGAAGACGTCGAATTCGATGCTTGGTTCGTAACTAAGGTGTAAAAATGGTGTGATGAATAAGGATAGGAGGAATGTGAGGAGTAAACCGGTGCTTGCTACTTTACTTCGCGAATGGGTAGTCGGGTGAATATTGCGGGGTCGATTTGGAGGCCGATGACGAACATGTGGCAGATCATGCCGAATTCGGCTACATAGCCGAGTGCCATGTTGGCGTCGTCGCTGAAGTTGTTGCGTAAGAATGGTAGGTTGCTTAGAGAGAATCCTACCTGCATTCATCAAGTGAGAAAAAAGCAAGAATCAAAACTCGGTGACTCAAGAACGAAAAATGTAACTCCAAAACCGATTAGGCGATTACAAACTCATAACCATAAATACAACTTTGATTAGGTTATATAGACCAATACTAGGTAGGTGGGTGATTGTTGGACTTGATTCCAGTCCTTGAGATCAGCACAACCTGCCTCATTGACTTGAGGACGGGAATTAAGTCCAACAGTGACAATGTTCAAGCAGTTCAAGGAAATGTTCAAAATACTAACATTTAGAAAATAAATTAGTCGTCTCGTTATTTAAAATTTAAGCTTATTAAGAATAAACAAGTTGAGCCGAGCTGACTAGCTTAACTTCGAGTCTGAGCTAGAACTGAAGGTGGTTGGCTTGGTTAACTTGTTAACCAGCCCTATGTAAGAAACCATATGACAACTTAATTGACCAAAAGTTCAAATCATGCCTAAGATATAGAATAAACAAGAAATGCACAAGATCATGGACATAGACGTTACAATGGCTTCGGAAATGATGCGTGGTTGTGAATAAGGGCGTAAGATCATGTGCAAGACGTTACACAAGGCTATCGTAACGATGAATATCAGCATATTCACCGCGATATTAGCCACTTTCATGACCGTAACTTGTGTGCATCTAGGGTCTTTCACGGTATCTTTATTGTTCGCGTCCATATTTGATCTATTGTCTCGATCACACCCTACGTCCAAATCAATTCGTAACACATATCACCTTTATCTTGAATCCATACGGTTGATACCGCGGGATCTTGAGAAATAATGCTCATAAACTTAGTTATGGGATTCTTGAAACAAAATAAAAAAGGTTGGATTAGAGGGACGAAATGAAGAATGAATGTGAAGAAAGTATGCATAGAGAAAATGGGTAGGGTTGTCACGGCCATGATGGATTTGAAAATAGAAAGAGGATAGTTAGAGTGAAAGGTGAATTTGTGATTGCCTTGTGTATTATCATGAGAGAATATTGGGGAAAGTGAGTGAAGCTCCATATTTTTCTACTTATTACCAAGGATGGGTGAAAATAGCCATTTAATGGGAACAAGTAGGAACCCATTTGTAATGCTATTCTTGGATTTTTTTTCTATAAATCGAATAGTTTTTTTGGTTTGATTTTGTCTTTGACTAACTTTTTTTAGTCAGCTAACGACGCAAGCAGAGTGGAACCTTCTTTGATAGTCTCTTTCATTATAATATTGAAAGCTTTCCCGCCCAATGCTTTGTTAATGTCAGAGTTGATATCAAGATGAACGGGGAAGGCAATAAGAAATGTTCAAGATAAAGACTAGAAGAAACAAGATAAACACTAGAAGAAAGGTTTTAACGAGCACGGAAAAATACTGAATACGATAATGATACATTCACAGCGGAAGATATACTTTTTTTTCCTTTGATTTCAACTTCAAAATGTTACGATATTGAACTTCAAATTTTCATATTAGAAAAGTATTTTAAGTTTTACTGATAAACCTTATAATAGAAAACATATAAAAAGTTATTAAACAATGATGATTAACATATATTATTTATTATTTACTTTGACGATCAAAACTAACTTAGTGAAAAAAAAATATACACAAATAATAATTATTTTTATTTATTATATAAACTTTTTCCCTAAATGTTATGCACAATATTTTAGAGCGAGCTGAAATCTCATATATCACTGGTCTGATTGAGCACTTCCCGGTTGCTTCTAGCCGAAGTGATTCAACCACGATCGGACCATATATGAACTAAACTGATGACTAAAACTAAAATGGACTGGAAAGACTACAACTAAAACGATGGAGAAAAAGAAACGTATATGAAAAACAATGACGTATTCAATCCATTTCAAATTTAAAAATTCATATACAGACCAAGGGGGTGTTTGGGATTCCTTATTTTCATCAACTTATAACTTATAAACTTTTTGAAAAGTTAATAAGGTGTATAAGGTGTTTGGCAAACCATAAGGCCTTATGGATTTTAACTTATGGTGAAGACAAAATAGAGGGGTTTTGAAAAGTTAGGAATATGTAACTTATTAACTTAATGAGTTTGATTTACCTATTACACCCCTCTCACCCTTAAACCTCATTACACTCCTTTAAAAAAAGAGTGTCCCTTTTGGTCATTTTGATTTTCCCCAACACATAAGCTAATCCTCCAAACATTCTTTTAAAAACTTCTTTTCAAAATTTCATAAGTTCATAAATCATTTTAATCAAAAGTCCTTTTTTCATTTAAATAAGCAATCCCAAACACCCCTAACTAAAAAGTCTTAAACATTGGTGGTCAAAATGTAAAATTGCAGAAAGTTTGGCCTGCCAAAATGTGCATATTCATAAACAACTTCAACCCCCCAAAAGTAGTTGTTAATTTAGTCATAAATAGTATACACTCTCTCGAATCTTCTTCGATCACTTCAAAGTACGATTAGTAGTTACACACTTCCAATTCCAAATCAGGTAACATTCAGTTCCAATCGTACTTCACCTGATATATTCGGAGCATAAACTTGATTTCCGAATTCAGATTCCTGTTTAATCTACTAAATTGATGAGATTATTACTGTAATTGCGATTGTTGATGTTGAATTTTGTTATGTAGTTGCTGATTTGTGTAATATGATTGTTGATGTATGTACCTTTACATAGAGTTGAAGTGGAAATCCTTAAGGACTTGATCTTTTGTAACAAATTATACGTGTCACACAATATATGTATACTTCAAGACGGTTATCAATCTTTATATATCAGGAATCTGCCTCATAACTTTTTTATGTTTTGATATAATATATTGGTTTAATGGTTCATTTAAGTCCTTGTTAAATAGTCAATTTGGTACAAAGTCTACTAGGAGGGCTAGGAACTGGCACCACATCTAATGTTTTTATTATTCAATGTACTTGAAATTTGAAATATGTCAATCTATTTGTGTCTAGGGCTTTAGGATATGGAAGTAATTTAATTCTTTTTATATGAAAAATGATTAAAGATTAAATTCCATAGTTGTGAGTTGTGACCTTTCTAAAGTTTAATGTATGCTTGTATTGTATGATTTCCAGGTCAAGATGGTGAAACAGAAATCATGTCTAACGGTTCTTCTATGACTCATGACGGGCCTCCTCAGAATGGTAGTGTGCCCCAACACCTTGATTCAGAAGTGTTGATATATTAGAAAATTTTGACAGGTGGCAAAATGGGCAGTTGGTTCCCGGACTGGGTTGACCCAAAACGCCTTCTGTCCAAGATTCTTGAACTTTCTATAAATGAAAAGCTAACTTTCTGAGTAAAGTTTGTACATTTGAAATATACTTCGGTTTTGGTTGAATGTTGACCCAAAGTAATACCTTGTATACAGGTCAAGATGCTGATGAGGAAATTGTGACTGAAGGATCTTCATTTGTGCATAATGGGTCTCAAGATGATAACGGGCCTCCTAAAATTGATACCAAAGTGGAAGTCATCCATGAAAAGGTTACAAAGCAGGTCATTAAGGAAGGTCATGGTGAAAAGCCATCAAAATATTCAACTTGCTTTTGTAAGTCCTCTTTCCATTCGTAGGCTTTTTTTGATGCAAAATAAGTGACCACAAACAATAAACACACAGTTTATGTTATGTACATATAAGCAATTTAATAGCAGAATGTCAATAATATGAACTGGTAGTTTATGCACGGGTCAAAATGAGTTGGGTCAGGTTCGTTTGACCCAAAGCACCTTTTGTCCCAAAGTATTCAACTTATGACGTATAACTAGTGCCACACATGCTTACCAAGTCATGTATGTCAATAATTGTCTTATCTTTTAAATTAAATAATTTTTTAGGTTTTAATGCATTATGCATTTTCAGTGACCTCCAAATTGTATAGGTCCAAAACTTAAGATATCATCTCATGACAGTATTATTATAAACATATTTTTTGTTTTGTAGTGCACTACAAAGCATGGACTGAAAGTACCCAACACAAGTTTGAAGACACGTGGCAAGAGCTACAACTAACTGAAATAGTCTTAGGGAAAGGTATTGTTATTAAGAAAGTCAAAATATCATTTTTACTCTCCAATGAAAAAACAAACCTTTGACATTTATTCCCCGTTTTTGCACCAGAGAAAAAAGAGATGGCAGGATTGGCAATTGGGCTATATTCCATGAAAGCTGGTGAACGCGCTCCAAAAGAGAGCGCGTTCACCAGCTTTCATGGAATATAGCCCAATTGCCAATCCTGCCATCTCTTTTTTCTCTGGTGCAAAAACGGGGAATAAATGTCAAAGCTTTGTTTTTTCGTTGGTTGGGAACTCGGGTATGGTGAAGAAGGAAGCTTTTCTTTTCCAAACGTGCCACCTAAGGCAGATATCATCTATGAAGTTGAGCTAGTCGGTTTTGATGAAACCAAAGAAGTAAGTATCTATACAATGCACTTGTGCTAATCACACCTTCAACCGGTAGCATCGCGTGCAAGTCACATTCTGCACAAAAAAGTATCTTATAACCTTTAACTGAACAAACGATTGAACAGGAAGAATTAAAAGAAGAGGTTTCTTGTTCATGTGTGTTCGCTAAAAAATGAACATGTTCATGTTTATTTATTTTCGTTCGTTTTTATTATTTATCAACGGTTCACAAACATAAATGTACGAACATAACTAAACATAGATGAACAAAAATAACTGAGCTGAAACCTGTTAAAAGTAATGTGAAGAACAATGTGTTACGTGTAAAAGATTATTACAATAACTAAGTTGTAATGGTAAATTTTTTCTTTTATGAATATATTAACTAGCCTAAACGAACAAACAAAACCGAACATAGATGACTGAATTTAATTGAGCTGAAACCAGTTAAACGTAATGTGAAGAACAATGTGTTGGGCCTGAAAAGTTATTACATCCAAACAAAGTTGTAATGGTCAAAAAACGAACGCAAACAAACATAAACGAATTTAAAAAACGAACATTCACGAACATAAATGAACCAAAAATTTTGTTCATGTTCGCTTATCAAATAAACAAACTTCCCACCGAATGGTTCATGAATTGTTCACTGAACGTTCGGTTTGTTTACGTGCCTACAAAAAGGGTATAAATCAGAAACAATCACTCATCACAGGATTAAATTTGTCATTCTTGTTTTTATCAAGGGTAAAGCGCGTAGTGATATGACAGTAGAAGAGAGAATCAGTGCAGCAGATAGGAGAAGGATGGATGGAAATAATTTGTTTAAAGAAGACAAACTAGAGGAGGCTATGCAACAATATGAAATGGTCAAACTCATTATTCTATAAAGCTTGATTTGTGTATTTTATTTTATAAATATTGTTCTAACTGTTGTTTGTTAATGAACATAATAGGCCATTGCATACATGGGTGATGATTTCATGTTTCAGTTATTTGGCAAGTATCAGGACATGGCTTTGGCGGTTAAAAACCCGTGTCACCTTAACATTGCAGCTTGTTTGATAAAGCTCAAACGTTATGAAGAAGCCATTGCTCAATGCTCCATTGTATGTTTCCGATTCATAAATTATATTAGGCCTGTAGATGAAGCGAACGTTTAGTGAACCATTATTAAAGTGTTCAGCAGCAAGTTCGTCTATTTAATAAACAAACGAACATGAACAAAAATTTTTGTTTATTTAGTTAAGCGAACGAACCTGAACACATGTGTCATTCATTCATTTATGTTCATGAACGTTCGTTTACATTCATTAACATATTCATAAAGTTTGTTCGTCCCATTACAATATAGTGTAGTTTTATGAAACTGAAATATCACCGGTTACAATTTAATCTGGTTTTATTATTTTTTTTAAGCCCAACGCCACGAACACGAACATGCTTTGTTCGTGTTCGTTCGGTTCGTTTACAGGCATATGCGTTATGTTTTGGCATGATCAAGCATTGTCCTTAACCTAGTAATTATGAAGATTATGGATGCAAGACTAAGATCTAAACATAACATATTCTTTTAATATCAATTTTTTTTTATTTCCACTAAATAACTAATGTGCTAATTCTAATAACATTACAATAATTAATATGTTTTGCTAATAAAGTGGTTTGAAGTTTTAGCACTTGGAATGCACTTCATTAACTTTTGACTTGTTTGACCCTCTTGACCTATGTGCAATTTAGCTAACTTAAAAAAAGAATATATTTTCTCGCCTATTTGACTCGCTAAAAACAAAGTATAACTCAAACCGACCCATTTACCAAATTGCTAAAGGATACAATGACTAAACTACCTTTGTATTTAACTTATTTTCTTAAATTAGTCCCCATTAGTTCTGTTATATTTTTAATTTTCTTTTGTTAAATGTAAGGGTCGTTAAGTTATTTTACATTCAAGTTTACTTTAGGGATGCACTTATTGAAGGTTAAGGACATGATCTGCAAGATACCTCAAATATAAAGGTTGCAATCTGTTTTTTTACCAAAATCTATATTTATTGTTCAGATACTCGCCGAGGATCAAAATAATGTGAAAGCACTATTCAGACGTGGGAAAGCTAGATCTGAACTTGGGCAGACAGATGCTGCCCGAGAAGACTTCATGAGAGCACGTAAACTTGCCCCTGAAGACAAAGCAATATCAAAGGAACTGTGTGTACTAGCCGAACATGACAAGGTTGTTTATCAAAAACAAAAGGAGCTTTACAAAGTATTATTCGGGCCAAGGCCTGAGCCTAAAAAGCCCAAGACAGTTACTAGCTGGTTTGTTGTAGTTTGGCAGTGGCTCGTCTCACTATTCTACAGGCTCTTCAGGCGTGAAAGGATCAAAACCGAGTGATCAGTCGTTTTAATTTAAGATGCTGGCTTTTATGGCATTGCTTGTTTAGTTGACTTTGTATGTGACAAATTTGTTGAAGGATAAAATAGTTTATAAAGTATATGTCTGTTCTATGTTGGAATCTAAGTTTTATAGTAAGTGAACTAGAAATTTATTTGGCCTTGGCTGCTACATGATGACGAGAAATGACGAATTGATCATAACATAGTCCGTATGTCCCTTATCGTATTTGAACATTTTATGAACGAGAAATGACGAATGCTATCGACTTTTTTCTATAAGCCGATGTTTGAGGCATTAGATGATGGATCACTTATTAAAAAAAGAATTAAAAAAGTTGGGGGTAGAATGCAAAGTAAACAACACTTGAATAGTTGAATTATCAAAAGTCTTAATACAAGGAAACCTTATAGCAAAACACAATTATTTCACTAACTTATCTCTCATTGTATTTTGCTTTATAACATTCCTCATTTTGTTAATTTTACATTATTTACTATGTCATTCTCGTATATATCACCCCCCTAAAATCCTAAATTATAAACACACATCACAACTCGTGTGAGCAACATTATGCACCCCCCGTTGATGTAAGCCAAAGTCACTGTTTCGCCTTCTTTATAGAAACGCTTGATTCGCATTCTCTATGTTTCCGTGTCTCAAATCTTGAATTCGATTTATGTGTCATTCTTTTGTTCCCTTTTCAGAAGATTGCATGAGTGAACAAGCAACTAATTGCGCCCATTGCCTCAACTTTGTCTTAATTTGTTCAGGATTCTCTCCTGCAAAATTATCATGGATATATAATCACGAAATAAACTCTACAAGAAAACCGATTATAATTGCTAATGGTTCTGCATGATTATGGCATTCGACAAACCTGGGCTAAAAATCTTCTATTGATCCTCACTATTATCACGTGACAAACTTCCTTCATCTAATGATTTGGATGACAATGAACCAAACTCTGCGAACTTTGACCTTGACGAACTCATGCTACGTGGACTCATCGTTGGGCTTGCAAGTCTATTCACTGCAAAATAATGATCAAGGGCTGGTAACGTGTTAGCTAGACTTTGACCACCATCCTCTTCAGTAAACACGAAACCAAGCTCAATGCAACCTTTTAGCTCCTTGAGGTCTTCATCAGACAATTCATCAGGGTTTTCAACGGTGAGTTCCCTCTTTCGTTCTTGCATGCGCATTTGATGGCATTTCCTTTCCCATGCTAACTCTCGTTCGCTATCTAGCATTGATAGTTGTCTTGAAAACATCTTTTTAGAGTTCCTCCAAAATGGGGTGCGCTATCTATGAGTTGACACTCCTCATTCTCGGAGTCATAAGGTGTTGATGACGGCGATGATAATGATGAAGTCATGGTTGCCTCGGTTTTAAAGTTAGACATGTTAAATAATAATGTATGCGATCTAACGTGGATCTATAGATGTAAATGTTTTCGAAAACACGATTAAACAGGTTGCGTTATGGCGGGTTGGGGCGACCGGGCAGAAAAACAGTTCGGCCGCCTCAACAAGCAGTGAAGAATTCTAGGGGGATGAAAGATTATGAATGAATCAAAGGATGAGGTATGGTGAATGAGGTCCTTTTAGACCCTTTTGTTCTTTCTTTTAACTAGAAAGCTTAAGCCATTCATTTGTTTCTTAATATAGGTATTCAAACTAGTGAACAATAATTACTTTAGGTTGAGGTTAAGAGAGCAAATAGGAGATCTTTGCTTCAATTGAAAATGTAATAAGAATGTTTCATTTAATTTTATTTTAAGTAATTACATTTGCATATTGTTTTATTAATGCAAATTTACTTATTCTAATAAAGTAAAATAACTAGGGACATGTGTCATTTGGAGATTCATTCTTAGCCTCAATTTCCTGCTTAAATTATTTTCTATTTTTAATAAAACCATATTTATGTCAGTGTAATCAAAACATATCAGTTCATCTTTTAATTAATAACTAATTACCTAAATTATAGAAATTTCAAATATGCAGATATTTATGTAAATATAATTAAATTATTTATATCTTTAATGAAATCAAATGTAGATCTAAAATGACATGAAATAAATTTTGAATGAATTACAATTTTATTCTCACAAATTTATTCAACCCGAGTTTGTCTTTTGGGTTTCTGGTTTCTCGGGTCGGGTTCTTCGGGTTTCGAAGTTTTAAATTTAGAACTGAAACCCAACCCAAATCTGTCACAGTTTTTTCAAGTTCGGGTTATTTGAGTTCGTGTTTTTCAAGTTGGGTTACTTGGGTTTCGGGTGTCTAACACATCAAAACTTAAATAAAAAAAAAGTAAATAAAAGCTACAACGTGAAAACCAAAGCAACATATAATTTTTATTCCTTATGTAAATTACCAAATAATAAATAAACATAACCCGGTAAAGCAACATGTATTTCGATTACGGATGTTATTAGCCGAGAGTAGAAAATATATATATACAATAAATAGTCGATCAACTATAATAGATGGAATAAGAACAAATAGAATGTGTAGAGTGTTCCATATACGTGTACATACCTAATAATAATATCATGTTTTTAAACAAATAGTTTATTCAGGTTTTTCAGGTTGACCCAAAACCTAAACATCAAATCCAAGAACCAACCTAGATTACTTAGGTTCCGGTTTAGTTCGGCCTTTTATTGGGTTCGGGTTTTTCGGGCCAGGTTAGTTTCGGTTGGGGATCGGGTTTTGGGTAAAAGTGACAACTCTAATTCAACCTTCATGGATCCGTGGAGTTTTCATCTATCTCTTTCGAAACTGTAATACAAAAGCGTGTTTTATTCATGCTAATTTTAAATATGACGTTATTTTATGTCATTATTAATAAAACATTTTATCATCTTTTGTTAGAATTTGTTATATTAAAAAAATATAATTACAACTTATAAAATCACTAAGTGCATATTTTTCGTGATTACGAAGGAGTTGGGTAACAACCACCAAGTACTCGTATGAATATTCCATTAGAAAATATAATTTGTACTTATAAAACCATTTAACTTGATAAAATATAGTTTTATTATTTTAAATTTAATCATTTAATTTTATAGCTTGATAGTATTTCTTTTAAGCATCACGTGTATCACACGGGCTCTAAAGCTAGTATGAGAATATAATCATATATATAGAGTACTAGTTTGATCCTCCCGTGTTACGGAAGTTTATTTAAAGTTTTGTTTCATAATCGTTTTGCTATCATATGATGATTTATTTTATTTTTTAATGTAGTTATGTTTTAATTTAATACATATATAATAGTTTGTTATTATATTTTTTAACGTTTGAGTTTTATCAGTTGAGATGTTTAGGTTTTTTAGATTATTAACGAACAAACATAAACGGACACAAGCATGTTAATTTTTTTAAATGTACAAGCATGAACACAAATATTTGTCTAATGAAAAATTTGGACGTTGTAGATGATAGACCATCAACGGAGAACATGTAAAGCAGATAAATTAAATTAGGGTTTGATGATGAAAGTGTTTGTCAATAAATGAGATCTTATAACCCATTTGAGGGCTATTAAAGTTTGGTAAGACTCATAAACCGTGAAAATTATTCTTTAATGATTAAGGGGTTATTTACAAATAAATGAAATGTTATAACCCGCTTAAGGGTTATATGGGTTTGGTGAGACCCATGACCCATGGAAATTATTGTTTGATTATGAAATAGTTTACAAATAAATGAGATGTTATAACCCATTTAAAGACTATCCGGGTTTGGTAAAAACATACCCGCGAATTCGGGTCAAATGCATGAGAAACCTCCATTTATAAATCAAGCAACATGGTGGCTCTAGAGAATGGGAGGAACAATTTGAGAGCGACACCTATGATTTTATGGTAGACAATTATATAGATAGTTAGATAGACGTTTGATTAATGTGTTCACAAATGAATTTGTTTGATAACGGCCATTTCTCTGGTGGGCTTTCGAAGCATTATGTTCAATACATAAAAGATGGCACTAAATGCTTAACCAAACAACTAAAACAGCCCAATTCAAAGACGCCCTAGTTATAGATCCAACTAGAACGGCCCATAAACAAATGTATTATTATAGTTTAGGGGTGCAGTAACTGTACGCTAATTCCTTAACGTACGATAGGTACTCGAGACACTCAAATGTAAAAAACAAAGGCAAAAACCCTAAAACGCTCACAAAAAACTAAAACGCTCAGCTAAAAACCCAAAACGCTCAAAAACGGTTTTCGTGAAAAAAAAAGTGAAATATTGATCGATTAACCATCCAAAACTGTTTTTTTCGGTGAACCAATGATTAAGTGGATATGTATTGACGAATCTAAGATGTTTGGATGTGATTTCATGGATCGATTTCGTGAAAAATGGATTCGCATACGTATTGTACGTTAATGCATTATTGTATCGGATCTTTTCCCATAGTTTAGTTTTTTACTCTTTATGTTTTTCTGATTTTTAATTCTGAGCAATTTCGTTAAAACCTTGAGATTCGTTAATTTCATCCTCATTGTTCAATAATTTTTTTAATGAAAAGGAAAAGATTGAACTCTTGAACATAACTTACTAACATATGTTGAAATCTTGAGATTCATGTGTCACCCTATTGTTATTCTTAACATGTTATTTGCTATTTCGAAGTGTTTCTGATAACCTTAAAATGTCTTAGAAACAGTTTCTGTTACCTATACTCAAAAAACAATGTATCAAACACAACCTAATTGTTTAGTACAAAACCAGCACTCTTTTTTTTTTCTTTTTATTATTAGACCCGATTAAAAATCAAGGTATATTTCAAGTTTTATATGATAATTTTTATAGTGGATGACAAGTTGACAAGAAAAAAACAGAAAAGAAAATCCTGCATGAGTTTGGCTTCTTGGTGTGATTGAGTTGAGTTGAGTCGAGCCAAATTCGCATAAGCTTAAGTTTGACTTATTTTGAGCTCTATATTTGAAAATGAAGTTTGGCTCATGAAAGTTTTTCAAACATGAGTTGTCGAAACTGGACTTATTGTGTTTATTGTGAGTTATTCATACACAAAATACATTTTTTTTATATATTTATAGAGTATATATATTTTTAAGGAAAACTGGATTTTAATAATCTAAACTTTGACCCGTGACTAATAATAGTGATTAATAATAACTCTGACTAGAAAGTTGACCAATAACACTTTTAAGTAGCATAAACATAAGAAATTTACACTTAACTTTATACTTAATTTTGCTTGTAGATATCTCTATTTCGTTCATAATCATTATTGAGAAAGAAGTTGAATGGAAATCAAGTAAAAATCGAATATGATTATGTTATTTAGCTACTGGGATTGATTTTTATAATAAAAGTTAAATGTCAATCGTGTAAGTATAAATATTGAATTCGGATTATTAAATTCAATTTCTAATTATTTATTATTACCATTATATTAGATTATATACAATATAACTATATAAGTAAAAAAAAAAACTTATGAGGTGTGTTCTTTGCGAGTCGGGAGAGGATTCGCTTAACCACATCTTTACAGGCTGTTTTTCGCCACAGTGGTATGGCAATGCATCAGCGCGTGGTGCAAAATTCCACAGATCTTTGTTTTTTCGGTGGAAGATCTTTTCTTGATGCATAACAGTATGAGATCAAGCGAGTTCAAGAAAAAGGTGATTCAAGGAATTATGATCATTGCAAGTTGGAGGATTTGGAAGGCGAGGAACGAGAAACGGTACGAAGGCAAAGATGCTAAGTTGAAAGAGGTTTTAGGAGATCAATGCTTTGAGTTTCTTATGGCTCAAAAATAGATCTAAGAGTTTTGATAGGAGTTGGTCGAATTGGTATAAAAACGCTTTAATGTAGTTTTTTCTAGAGTAGTAGTGACTCCTCCGTGCTCGATGAATGGGTCCTGCTAGCTCGTTTCTGTTGTTGGCTTTTGTTATTAAAGTGAACTTTTCTAAAAAAAAAAAAAAGTAAATAGCTCTTATGTTTACTATGAATGGGATGTGAAAGGGATCAAATGTTTGGTGGGGTTGGGACGTGTAAGAAATAAAGTTAAATTAAATCAAAGAAATTTGGAGTCCAATTAGTCTAGAGTTGAAGTTGACCACCACTTAAATGAAAGTAATGAATAAAGTATTCAACTACATAATTGCAAACATTTTTATGGGGTATAGAATCAGCTTCTAAGTTTGGAAATTGGCATGTTTCACACATGTAAGTCATCCCCAAATCATTATTTAAAACATAAATAATCAGTACCCTCTTCAAATGCTAACTAATTAAATACTGATCGTTACTTATAACGTAAGAACGTAATTAGCACAATCTTTGACGCATTAAGCATATTCTAGAAGATAGAAGATAAAATTTGGTGGCGGAAGAATCTTCTTAATTGCTTTTCTAGGGTATGATTTGACACACTTATTTTATTAATAAAAATATTACTTTTTAGTTTTTTTTAACACTAATAAAGTTCAGCTACCCGGGGTAACCCAATGACAAAATAAGACCTTATACATCACTCGTCCTCGATTGCAGATAGCGTTGCATAGCCTAAGCCCAAAATACTTCATCAAAGTTTAGCGATGTCTTAAAACACTTTCTTTCGATCTTCTATAATAGTTATGAATTCTCTAGTTTATTTGACTGGATCCAAATCCTTAGATTTACAAAAATTATGTACTTTCACCTGTTCCTAGCTACATCATCTAACATGCAACAAGAAGAATAACATGCTTTTTATACCAAGATAGACACATTAGACCTAAAAACAAATGAAACAACCTAACAATTCTATTTGCACCAAAGATAACTTGAGTAACTAGACATAAATCTCAAAGGGCTTCTAAAAATAGAATTATGAATTGACTATTGTTAATGAATTATAGTATTATACATTTATATTTAAAGTCGACAACTTTAATATATACTTAGCTTTGGAAAACTTTGTGCACTCATCTTTCCCATGAAAGATATTACTTAGGTAGTTCTTAGTAGCTAGTTCTTACCCAAAGAAATATAATATACTTAACAGTCAACTAATTTTATCAATTACCTAACCGGTTCAACTTAGTTCGTATAGAACTATATGCACCCCTTTGTTTATGTATAAACCCTACAAGAATGGATTTGAATCTTCATAATACATTTTCAACCACCCGAGTTTGATCACTTTCCTACCCCTCAATGGTATATCTGGTCTGATAGAATCATTATTAGTCAATTTGTTCAATGAATTTGTCTAATCTATGCCAACTTTTGCTAAAATCACCATTCTGTCCAATAACTATAGTGTTCCAACCAATTTCACTGGTGACTAAAATCAAAGTTCATAAATTAATGTTATTCTATACCTAATTTAATTTATAAAATTGGTCAATAACTATAAAGAAACCATATATCTAAAGTATTGGTTATGTATTGGAATTCAAACCTACACAACCAAGTATTATCTTAGACTCGTACTTAAAAGTTCCTAAAAGATTAATAAAGTATTTGTTAATTTTCCACATAATAAGAATATAGTTACTTTCCTAAGAAGTTGTCAAAACTAAAGTTCTCTGATTCAAGTGTTTCTATATTTATTCAAAACCATTACTATTTTATTTTATATAATTGAGATATTTTATTCAATTTTTTTCTAACTTTCAATTCTGTAATAATTACCTTTTGCATGACTATGTTAAGCAGGATTACCTCACACGTATTCACAACTAATAATCCATATAATCTAATCTGTAAACTTAATAATACATGTTACCCGGGGTAAACCAATGACAAAAAACAAACTCACACGTCACACGCTCATAAACAAAGATGGGTAGCCCAAGTCTACCATCTTCTATTCCGGGAAAAGCCTCCGCCCGAAGGCCCACTACGGTAAACCCCGGATTAGATGGGATTCGAAAGTGAAATCTTACGGCCTTAAGCCCAGACATGTATATTGATAATTTTTGTTTTGGGAATGGTAGCCAGTGTTTCCGGAGAAAAACATGAAAATCATGGCAACCTGTTAATCAAATTTTTTTTGAACGATCAACAAACACAGAATGCCTAGATATTTCGTACGAGGTCACTCAATGGCTAAAGACCACTGACAGCTGGCCTAACCCAGACGTACAGAGCCCAAACTTCCTACCAAGGTTATTATGACTTTAGATTTTTCAAGCAGTATTACTTATTATTGTATTTGTTTTAATCACCAAATAAGCTTTCAACTTATAAAAAGCAGTTATCTTTGACCTTTGTGTTCAAATTTAACTAAATAGTTATATAAAACCTTTTTTTTTTATCCATGACAAATCTAACTCTACAAAATACACATTCTCTTAATATCGACTGGAGTTAAACCCTCAACCCTTGAAGAGCGGCAAGATAATTGATGACTTTTTCTGTATTCAAATTTAACTAAATACTTATTATATAAATAATTTACAATTCACACGGATGATTATTTGATGACTCTTTGTTGTTTCATTGAAAACAAAGTGGTTGGTATTTTACACATACCAAGAGTCAATTAAAAAGTAAGATTAGGTTGACCGATACGATTAGACCAAGTGACCTCCAAAGCATTCTAGAATTCTTTTGCCAACCCTACGAATAAGAAAGAAAAAGAAAATCACCACCTGATGTTCATCCACGACTAATTCATGGATATCTATCGACTTACCACTTGCCTAGCTCATAGATTATAAATAATGAAAAACTAGATTAAGACTCGTGTATTATACGGATAATTGATTAAAATAATAATATTTAGTAATTAAGCGAAATATAAAAAACAATAAATTTGTTATACATTATTAAAAGTCAGTTAGTTGTACAATATTGTTCTAAAACAATTAAGTATTATTTAGTTATTGTCTTACTTTAAATTAGTAGTTAGTAGTTATCAATTTACAAATAAATTGTAAGAATTCTGTTGGTTTTAAATTATAAAGATTAATATGGGACTAACAAGTGACAAGTAGCATAACAATGTAATTTTGTAATAAAGAATAAAAAACTATTAAATTTATCATTGAAGAATTGCCCAATAATGTCCCACATGTATAACAAATAGTCGAATACCATGCATGTGTTAAAAGATTATGTAGCGTTTGATATGCAATAATGACATGCGATATGGAATGGACCATTACGAGAGAATAAAAAAAAAGGTTTTGGTTAGTGAATGGAACAAATTCAAAAATTATATAGGTGCTGTTTGTTTTTGCAGACATAAACTGTCTGCAAGCTGATTTCATCTGTTTTCATGTCTGCAACTGAAGATGTGGTCTGAAGATCTGCAAGCTGAAAATATAAGACTGTTTGTTTTTATAAGCTGATACTGTCTGCATAACTGTCAAACTTATCTCACAAGATAGAAGTCATTTATTCAAGTTACATAGAAAATATAATAATAAAACCAAGTTTAAAAACACAAATAGTGAAATAAACTCAAAGTACATTATTTTGCATTAATTCTTGTGCTATCTGATCTCGAAGTTGACTCATGAATTCACGGTCCGCTGCACTTCCATGTCGATCTACTTCTTCTTCACCACCATCTTGTGCATGTTCATCTCCATCTTGAAGGCGTACATTTGGGTGATCATATTCATCAAAAAGTTCATCACTTAAGCCCTCTTTCCGTATAAAATTGTGGCGGCGGACGGTGGGTAGTGGCGATGGATGGTGGTGGTGGACAGTGGGTGGTGGTAATGGACGGTTTTGGTGGGTGGTGGACGGTGGTAGTTGACGGTGATGGCGTCCGACAGTGGGTGGTGGTGGTGATGAACGGTTGTGGTGGGTGGTGGACGGTGGTGATTGGTGGTGGCTGTGATGGATGGTGGTGGTGGTGGTGGTGGTGGCGGACGATGGGTAGTGGTGGTGGATGCTGGTAGTGGCGGCGGACGGTGGGTAGTGGCGGTGGATGGTGGTGGACGGTGGCAGTGGGGGATGGTGGTGGTGGCGTACGGTGGGTGGTGGTGGCGGACGGTGGTGGGAGGAGTGGACGAGAGGGTGGCTTCAAAGGGATAAGAGTATGATTTTTTTGCGAAGATGTTTTAAGCAAGATTTCTTTGCTTTTCTTTTAAGATGAAAGAAGATAACTTAAGATCTGTTTTAAGAAAAAAAACAAACAGTCTTCAAGGGTAATGTCTGCGCGCGTGCAGACATTAGCTCCCTTGAAGATGTTTGAAGAAAAAACAAACACCCCCATAATGAATCATATTCCATCAAAACATTTTAAACCCCGACCCCCCCCCCCTCCGGTTGAATTTTTTTTATTTCTTTCCACTTTCATTTTATTTTCTTAACAGCAACACCTAACCATCACCACTACTACCACATGACTACCACTACCATCCTCGCAGCCACCATCACAATTTTTTTTATTCCTTTCCTCTTTCATTTTATTTTCTTGACACTAACACCTAACCATCACCACTGCTACCACACGACTACCACTACCACTCTCGCCGCCACCATTACAATTTTTATTTTTCACTTTGGTAAGATTTCTAATATAGCGTCTCTTATGTTGTAATAGTTAAAAAGAATTCATTAGCGATTGACTGGAGTGTTTAATCCAAGACCTTTTCTGCTTGTGTTCATGTAGTTGGAATGTTTCAAATACTTGAGCAATAAAAAGCAAGTCAAAGTTGTCCGCTACTTAAAAAGTTATTCTACAATTCTTTTTCAAACCCACGAATTTATCACTCCTACGATTACGGATCATTAAAAAACATTGGTTAAGTCATGTAGTTTGTTTAGTGGAATGACGGATTATACAAAAACCGACTACATAAACGATCTGGCTGATTCACAATGTGTCAAACTAGATTTATATTATAAAAAAAATTCGAAACTAAAGTCTAGTATTTTGTTTATTTCATATTTTATATTTTTGTTAACATTACAAATCCACACTAAAATATATAACTTTTTCATACTTTGTTATAAACTAGTGATATGCATATAACTTATAATTTATATGACATTATCTTATAATTTAAAAACGGTCAAGCTTGAATGACCGATTTGATTATAAAAGCATTGGTTAAGTCACGACTTTGTTCGGAGCATAATCATGCATATAAAAAAATAATTTTATGTGTAGTACAAAAATGATGATAATGATAACGTGATGATGATTAAGGTTATGAACATGCCTTTTGAAGATCCTCTTAGCATGACTTCACTCTAAAGGAACCCACTTGGACTGAAAGGCGTCATGTAACAATAAATTATTCGCAATATCGTAAAAGCTTCACAAGATCATTTCACCATAACATGTTGCTTTCCCAAGTTTGAAATTAAAATATTCTCATCACGTTCTCAATCGAGATAATTTGTAAATCAATTTACTTGGGTTAGAGGCCCATATTGTGTTGGAATATAACTAAATAAAACAACGGATATTATATTTACTAAATTTACATGTAATGTTGGATTTTTATTTATTGTTATAAAGTGTTAGACTAAACGTACCAACTTTTTCATTATCATATCCACTTGAGACATCATACCGAGATTAAGAGGCGATTATTGGACCTCATCCTTGTTTGGTTCACATGTGAATTAAAGTTTGGAGTCGAGGATGGGTCAGTCATATGGGTGGCATGCCAATCTATTGGTTTGGGTCGGTTCATTAGTTTGGTATTTTTAGTATAAGTTAGTATATATGGTGCATGTTAAGAGTCAAAGTGAAGGCGGTCAAGGCCAAGGTCTAAACATGTATCTAACAATGCTTGAGTTAAGCATATGAGTTAATTTGGTCTATTTAAATGTGTTGTATGATTGTAAGTTTACTGAGCCAATTGTGCAAGTTTGTTCATAATGATAAAAAAGGAGTCTATGATTGGTGTTTGATCATAAAAATGTTGGTTATTTTAGTGTTATTGGATTAACTTGTTGATGGAGGAAATAACGTTAGAGATTAAACGAGTTAGGTGATGCGGGATTGCGGGCTTGTTTAACAATAATGTTATTTCGACTTTGTTATTTGGTTTTATACTTGGGCTTAAGTGTAATGATAAATGGGCTTTTAATTAATTATTTTGGCTCATAGGGGAATTGGATTTGGATTATATTAATCAGTGTTTTCATTCCCTAGATATATTGGATTCTCTCAATCGTATATATTGAATAGAGAAGACGGTTACTTCTTCTCTGGTTCTTGATCATCACATAGATTCATCAAAATCCAATTCCATCTATAGAAACTCTCTGTCTTATCCGATAAATCATTGTGTGTAACCCGCAAATAGGTTTATCTGAAAGTGATTCACGATTCGGAGATTAATCCAGGCAATTATTCAAGAAACCAAGATTGAAATCAATATTACAGGTTTGCATCATTGATCGAATTCATCCTCCAGATATGCAGAATATACAACAAAAAATTTGGGTCACAATTGAGATCAGAAATTAACTTGAAGGGTGAAATAGTTTGATTTGAGAAGTTAAAAGGGATCAACTAGGACTAGGATCATGGTCAAGACTAGGGATGAGCAAAATCGGGACCGGGACCGATTGGTACCGGTACCGAAATCGGTACCGATTTGGTACCATCGGTACCGAATCGATCCCAAAGTTTTAAGTTTCGGGATCGGTACGGTACCGGTATTTCCCGATTTTTTACCTCCGGTACTGGTATAATCCCGGTACCGGTACCAAACCGAATATTCCGGTACCGGTACTGGTACCATAAATTAGGGATTTTCGGGATCAGGACCGGTCGGTACCAGTCCGGTACCATGCCATCCCTAGTCAAGACATGTGCCGATTGTCTTTGGTCAAGTCATAACCATGGTCAAACCATAACCGAAGATATACAATCAATGGGAATATTCTAACATGCCCATAGTTCTTAAGTCAAAGCATCTGGTTTGAAAATGTTGAGGCATGAGCGAAATTCAAACAACCTAGTCAGCAAGTCCTTGGTTAAGACTAAAGACATGATTAACATATTGTTGAGACAAAGGAATTAAGGGTGACATGTTCACAGACAAAGTAAATGTCTGTTTCAATATATTTCCTGCATTGATGTTGAATAAAGTTAGATGGAAAGTAAACAACACAAGCATTGCCACATAACACTGTCGTTGCTTGTTGACGGAGTTCCAATAGGAGACTTTGAAGCCAACACGCTTCTGAAACACTAGTGGAATTCGCCTGATACTATGTCTTTACACACGAATGAGACACCGTAGGCTGGAGTTTTGATGACCAAAAGATGAGATTGTTTCCTAGGACACATTAACCAAAGGGCACAATAATGAATTGGTTGTTGAAGAAACACTAAGTGACCCCGGCAGATTACGGATAATCTTAGGGTCAAGTAGATGTTTCCCACGAGGGTTAGGTCCGGCAAAGATGGTTATTCTTCTGATGACCTGCAAAACAGACACCGTGAGCTCGTCACTAAGAAGGGGGGGTACCTTCTTGTGACCACCCTCCGGCGTGAGAATCAGACTAGATTGCTCTGAATATAAATGTATATTAAGAGAAATAGCTAGAGCAGATAAGATATGTGATGGTATAAGATCGTATAAGATAAGATCAGATGATCATACCGTTCCAAGGTGTTGGAGTATTTATAGCCGAAGGTAGGTTTCCAAGCAGGTACAGCCAGCTGTATAATATTCCTTATCTACCAACTGTGGGCTACGCACGTGCCATGCTGGTGGTTGGTGGGTAGGCAGCGGCTGATAGTGACATGGCCGGCTGTGTACTATTCCTTTTCCACCAACTGCAGGCTATGTACGTGCCACGACAAGGGTTGGTGAGTAGGCAGCGGCTGATAGTGACATTAAGTACTAGAGCGTGCTGCTCGTCGTACTGTTGTCAGTGAGCTGTCACCCTGTGATTGGTTCATGGGCTGCTTTGGTCAGATCTTGTCTATTTTGTCCATACCTTGGCAGGTATAGTACAAAAGATCCTCCAGAAGCGTACGGATTGGCTCATTTGGGCGGGAGTATTCCCGCCTTGCTCATTCCTTCTTCATGTGACATTACTGAATTATTGAGAGTTAGTGCCTTGTGCGTGTAGCCTTACTATTAGTGCGGGTAGCCTCCGCTGATGGCTTGTATCCGCAGCTGCGGGAACAGGCGGGGTACTTCACCATTGGGAGGCTTTTCCTGCGGGAACAGCTGGCGTATGCGCGTAAGGTCTTCATCTCTCTGAGCATGGTGGGTCCTGCGGAACCAGTTGGTCTTTGCGCAGACGTCCCTCTTCAAGGTGAGTCTTGCGGGTCCAACTGGGCTCTGCTGGGACCTACCTCTTCAGTTGTATATGAGTACTCTAGTGTTGACTGCACATGAGTTCCTTTTTTGTGTCGGTGTGTTTGTAATTACAATTGACCATTCTAGCTTTTCATAATGACATTTTTAGCATAATTATGTGACGTGAGGAAATCGTCTTCCTTTTGAGCCACAACAATACCAAGAAAATAGTTTATTGTCAAGAGAGCATTTAAGACCACGTGTAGTCAAAACGCCCAATCCTTAGACATTTTGCGCCATGTCATGGCGTCCCCGTCATCAATGGAGAGTTTTGCAAAAAGTGTCGTAGCCGGCAAAACGTCATTACTCTCCTACAATAATTACATATATTCCTCTCTCTCTCTCTCTCCCTTCCCACATACAAATTTATAAAAAAAACCCTAAACTTTGTGCCATTACCGCGTTTTGTAGGAAACGCCACACAAAAACGTTGTGCCATAATGCCAGGGGGTGTGCCCGTTTTCTACTCCAAATGCCATAACTTGGTTGCCACTACAGATGGTCTAAAAGTGAAAACCAGTTTGAGAAGGTGGACTAATGACATCATCGGCACATACTATATGATACCCATGGTAATGCAAGCTTTAGACATCACAAGACTAAATAATGCGTTATTCTAAATCCAACTCGACTTTCAGTAAATTTGATATTCATACTTCGTAGAAAAAAAAGATTTAAAAAAAAAACTAAACTAAATCTAAAGTCTTAAATGTGTTTTTAATGGGAGATATGGCACATCTAAACGCGGCAACCACAATTCAATGATGGTTTCTAATAAAGCACTTTACATATTTCCGAAAAAACTTCACACTTTCCTGAAAAGAATTAACAAAATAAGAAAAAGTTTTATTAAATCCAAAATCTCACAAGCTAAAAGACTCAAAACGCCTATATAAATACCTTCTTCGCAGGTGCTTTATTCTTCAACTTACACATCGAAGAAAACTTTCATCTCTTCTTCTCTCTCCATGGAGTCACGCAACCGTTATCCCGTTATCATCATCGGAGCTGGAATCTCCGGTAACACAATAATAATAATAAACACATTCCATATTTCTGTTAGAATTTTTAAATTTAAATACAAATTAATTATTATTAATTCGTCGTGCAGGTATCTCGGCAGCACACGTGTTGGCGAAGAACGGAGTGAAAGATATTATGATTCTGGAGGCGTCGGAAAGCATCGGAGGACGTATGAAGAAACAGGATTTCGGAAATGTTACAGTCGAGCTCGGTGCGGGTTGGATCGCCGGCGTCGGAGGAGACAAGCCGAATCCGGTGTGGAATCTCGCCGTTGATTCCGGCCTTCGCACCTGTTTTTCCGATTACAGCAATGCTCGTTATAATATTTACGACAGGAGGTAGAATATTATTATTATTATTATGTTTCTTCGTTATCAAATCGTTTCAATACGCATTCCGATCGTAATAATGTATTTGTTCATTGGTGTATAATATTGATGGCGATTAGAGAATCTAATTCATTGATTTCGTTTACGATTGGATCGGATCGGATCCGTGTATTGTATCGATTTGAATGATGATGATCGGATGCAATACGTTTCTGTTAATTAATTTTCCGGTCTAAGTTTCCGGTTAGGGTTAATATTAATAATATTTGTACGGATGAATGGTTGCAGTGGGAATATATATCCGAGTGGGGTAGCTTCTGACACGTATAAGAAAGCGGTGGAGTCAGCTATTGGAAAGTTATGTGCCGATGACTCCCATATTTCCACGTAAGCATGTCTAATCGCCCCATTTAACGCACACCTAACACAGGTTTTGGTTTGAAGATTTTTTGGTTGTAACATAACACCGAATTACTGTTGCTAATTTTGTTTCGGTTTAAAACAGAACTTATAACCATGGGCGAAGCTTAGTGAGGGCTCGGGTGGCATATGCCCACCGATTTTTTTACGCAATAGTGTAAATTTACCCATTTTCAACTGAAAATTTGAGCCTGGGCCCACCTCGTTTATGTTTTTCTTAAAATCCATTTTGAATCCCCCCCTTCCATACGACAAACTCGTCCAAGCTTCGCCACTTCTTATAACTAAATTTGTTATTCAGTTTGGTTTTAATCGGTTTCTAACAGAATAATCAATAATGAACACGCCACTAAATAGAGGTGCACATTTAAACAAGTATAAGATCCGATCCAAAAGTGACGGTGAAACCGGTTTCAAAGCCAATATGATTTTGACTTTATTTGTCTCGATCTAATATGGTTTTGTGCACCTCTGAACCTAAACACATATTAGTGATTCATGTTGGTTATTTTATTTTTATTTTTCTGTAGAACTCCAGAAACGCCTATTGAGCTAGCAATTGATTTTATGCTATATGATTTCGAAATGGCTGGTAATTTTCCAACTCACTAAACTTAGTTGATATATTTATATATTCTATATTATTTTCTTCAAATGTATATGTAAATTGCTAATTTAATTAAAATCTTGATCATCAGAGGTTGAGCCAATATCAACATATGTCGATTTTGGAGAGAACGAGTTTTTGGTGGCGGATGAGAGAGGTTACGAGCATTTACTCTACAAAATGGCTGAGGACTTCTTGTTTATGTCAGGTGGCAAGATACTAGACAGCCGCCTTAAACTAAACACGGTTTGTCCTGAGCCACCCTTTTAATGGTTTTCTTGATAATTTTGTTAGTTACTTTCTTGATAAGTCTATTAGACTCAAAAATACCACTGGTCTCAGCGAGTCCTTATGACTATTAAATTGAATACATTAGTTGGAGTTTTTTTTATAATTATGTTTAACTAATGTATTATGTACATGGTCTGATAGAGGCCGACCATGTCTGGACTAGGCATTTGGGCAGTCGGTGGTTAAACTAGTTGGTTGGACCGGAGTTTTTTATTTTTTTTTAATTTCGGGTTTGCTGAGTTTAACTGGTTGGAAAGAAACATGCTGAATGCTTTAACTAGTCGGAGTACCAACTATAAACATGTGACTAAAACACACCCATATTTTATCATATTATCCATCATGTTTTTTTATATTTTTTATTAGATTTATATGCAACTATAAAAATTTATATATTTTTTCTTTTCTGTTCTCTTCTATGTATATTTAAGTTGTAGTAACTTTTTGTTTATATATTTCACAATTTTAAATTAGTTATGAAATCTAGTTTTTAAAAATTAAAATTTGTTCAAACAGTGAACTGGTAAAGTAGTAGGTTCAATAATATATCGGGTCCGGTTTACAAAACACAATATTAAACAGATCTATGGTTCAACAAAGATTTTAGATGAGATACTAGAAAGTAGAAACAATCTTTATATTATAAGTTGAGATCTACTTTATAATAAAATACAAAACAGTTGTTGACAATATGTTTTCCCGGTGCTCTATGTGAACAATAATATGCTGAAAACGAGGATAATTAGAAATGGTCAAGAAACAAATGACACTTTTTCCCACACGGTTGTTTGACTTGTTATACTACGTGCATGCATGTTTTTTTAGGTTGTTCGAGGGTTACATCAGTCAAGCAATGGCGTTACGGTGACAACTGAGGACGGTCGCGTTTATGAAGCTGACTATGTGATTTTGTCTGTTAGTATTGGTGTCCTTCAAAGCAAACTCATCTCTTTCAATCCTTGCTTGCCTGTATGTAACTCTTCCCTCTCGTCTCTAATAGTGTGCATTTTTCGGGCCAATATTACAAGAAACCGAGGACATACCCAAAATTCTTATGATTGGTTCAGTTTTTGAGTCCTCTTTTTTAGTTGAATCGGTTATGCCCGGTCTATGTTCGATACAGCAGGATCACTAAAGTCCATTGTTCTCACCTGTTAGATAATAAATAATTACTAGAGAATTATAAATAGCAAAAAAAAACTATCAGTTTTTGTTTATTAACTTGATATAAAATTACTAGAGAACTATAAAAGAAAGCCTATTTTAAGAGTTTTATTAATATTATATAAAATTACTAGAGAAATATTATTAAAAGAAAAGCCTACTTTAAGAGTCTTTTTTTATTAACTTTTCTAAAACGAATGTCAAAAGCAAAAAATATAATAGTTTTATGTCGTTGATGACAAATTCATCAGCTAAACAAGACACTTGTCATTCTTTTTAGCTTAAAAGGATATTATTTTCAACAATTAATCAGCATTGCCGGTCTTTGTATTTTAAGGCCAAAACCGAACAAATATTCAAGTTTAAGGTCAAAACTTAAAACTACATTGTTGCTATAGTGCTATATATAATAGCACGTGGTGTATTTTAATTGGGTTTATCATTTCATGTAATTATTTCCAACAATCCAATCATTATATTTTTAAAAGTTAGTCAAAGTGGTGAGAGTGGTCATTTTCATTTTCCCACTGTGAACATTTTTTTCCTTTTAACACTATATTATATGAAACCATAATATTTGTTTCAATTGACTAGTATGAACTAATTTTGTTTTTTCTCCTAATAATATTTAAACAAAAAAACATATTGTTTAACAGTTTTCTTTTCCTATTTTAAACATTTTAAGCAATATTTGGAAATTAATTTATATTAATTAATTAAGAATTAACAAAAGTCATATTTGTGAAAACAGAGATGGAAAACGGAAGCCATTGATAAATGTGATATTATGGTGTACACAAAAATCTTCCTCAAGTTTCCATATAAATTTTGGCCATGTGAGGATGGAAAAGAGTTCTTCATATATGCCCATGAACAAAGGGGCTATTATACATTTTGGCAGGTTTCTTTAAATTCCTTTAACTCTATACAATTTTGATGATTCTTTATATCATGAAATCGACCAAAAATAGTTTCTAACAAATGTATCTTGCCAGCACATGGAGAACGTGTATCCAGGGTCCAATATTCTTGTAGTGACATTAACAAATGAAGAATCCATACGCGTTGAGTCTCAACCAGACCAAGAAACAATGATAGAGGCAATGGGAGTGCTTAGGGAGATGTTTGGGGCCGACATTCCAAAGGCCACAGACATACTTGTGCCACGCTGGTATAATAATCCATACCAGCGTGGTAGTTACAGTAACTACCCGGTCTATGTTGATTCTCAAATGGTTGAAAATATGAAGGTGTTCATCAATGCCCTATACTCATCTTTTGGTCCCGGATATACTTAAGTTTGTTTCTAAGTACATATTTCCTTGGTAATAATAGGCTCCCGTAGGACGGATATTTTTCACCGGAGAGCATACAAGCGAAAAGTTTAACGGTTATGTCCATGGTGGGTACTTGGCAGGTGAGTTGTCATCAATCTTTGTTTTCTTTTTAAAGTATTTGCGATATGGAGTTGATTCAAACTCGTATTTGTTGCAACCGGATAACAAGTGGGCTAGAAAATACAAGCCCAACTTCAAAACGTACATGACTTTTAAGTTGGACATTTAAAGAAACTTAAAAAAAGTGGGCTAAAAATGATCCAACTTAAAACGGACATAACTTTTAAATTGAGTCATTTTTAGCAGAAACTAGTGGTTGTTTTAACTTTTAAGTCGTATTCTTTTCTAGACTACTTGATACTATCCAACTTCTTCATGCACGAGCTTTGATAGTCTTGGATACTCAAGAATATATCAGAAACTTAGGTTTAAATATCAATAATAAATATATTTTACAGGTATAGACACGGGAGAAGCTTTGTTGGAAGAAATGAATGCCGAGAGAGAACGACAAAGCAAAAACAGATCTATTCTACAACCACTGCTAGCAATAACATTGTCGAAAACAGATAGTCTCCAAAAATGTGATATGCATAGACATCTTTTCCATGGTGATAGCAAGATGGGGCTAGCTGAGGTCACCCTATGATTATACAAAAACCAAACCAAACAACTTTTGCAATTAAGTTGGGTTTAATTAGCATACAAATGTTCAATATTTTTTAGAAGGAAAAAAAAAGAAGTAAACTATGTGTGTGCAAGGGTGTTGGCCAACAAATTCCTAAAGAGTCACTTATGATTGAATAAGTGATTATTAGGAATTAGGATAATGGATGTTAATTTGTTGGTTAAGAACATATCTTTTTTTATTATAGTGTGTAAATGAGTAAACAAGTTTTTTTTTTCTTTTTTTGGAATATTTATATGTTACTTAAAGATATATTTGAAGTAGATGTTCATACGTACTTTACCAACTTGATTTGGGTAGTCCTATAAATATTTTGGGGACTATGCATGAACCATACTTCTGTGATCTGTCTAGACGTCACTCTTCTCTCAAAGATTAGCATATGTAATAGTAGTCTTTCTAAGTGATATTAGTCTTAGTTTAAAGTTTAAACATACCACTATTATTTAAAAAAAAAAAGAAACTCTAGTTTAGAAAGTTGTAACTACTTGTAACTTCATAGATAATCACAAAATTTCTTAAAAGTATTATAAATCATTATTTTATGAAAAATGTTTTTAGTCAGTTAGTCACCCTTTCGACTAAATATAGATTTTAACTATTATTCTTTTAGGTAAAGTCCACTTGACATTAATAACTTGTGCAGTTATACTCAAAATTAACCATTTGCACTAAAGTCCATGTAACAAACTCCATAAAATTTCAATTAAATTCTTTTAACTTCTTTCCCTAAAAAGAAAGTCACCACCATCTTCTAATCTTATGAAGTGTGAAGATATACTAAAACTAGGACACGCAACCTCCATATACCATTTTTAACTTGTTTTCAACATATGTGCCTCACCATTAAATTCTTTTACATTTCTTTCGCGCCTCACCAACCGTGTTTGTGATCCTCTTATTAGTATATAAAAAGATTCGGTAGGAAGCAAGTAGCATATCTTGGTGGTTCGGATATGAAAACATATGCATATTTCATCTCGCGGGTCAAAATAGTCAAAATTAGGATAACTTCTAATTGGGTTGGGTTAAGTTAGTAAAAACTGGTCTGTCCAATATTTCTAATTCATAAAAAAAATCAAATGTAAATATCAAAATTAAGTAACTACAACAATAATTGAACTTTTTTTAATAAAGCATATAATTCATCACTTAAAACTGTTAACAAAAATCAATAATTTTATTAGTTTAAACTTGTATCAGCCCATTTCCAAATAAACTGTATAAAACTAAAACACATAATCTCGGAGAGTCTTGCCTAGTACCCACTACATCTTCATCTATGTCAAACCATCGTTACAACCTAATCCTTGACACAATCAAATGCATTGCCAAAGTCACTTACATTCATTCATTCTATACACGAAGCAACAAAATTTCGGTTTTTGATGACACACGAGATTGCAATTAGCATAACACTTCTCATTCGGTTGTCACACTCTTGGCAAGATTCCTTGGCTGGTCAACATTGTATCCCTGCAAAACCGTCAAATGATAAGCCAATAACTACATATGAAAAGAAAAAAATTGTTTTTACTTTTTAGCATGTATTAAACGTATATATGAGAAAATAAAAACAAAATTAATACCTGCAATGGAACTATATTAACAACAGGTTGTAAGCAGTCAACAACTTGAGGAACCTCAATCACCGGGCACGATCCACCACACACAGCTTCTGCATCCCCTTCTGAACACATCACTATCAATCGACCTTTTCGGGCCTTAAGTTGTTGAATAACCGACTGTTGTTTGCTAATAAAAAATAAGAAGAAAACATTAGGCTTGAAACGATTGAATAAACATGAACGGGACGTGTTCATTCATTTAACTATAACCGAACAAGCTACCAAACACGAATAATTAAACAAACAGGGTTTTCTTGTTCGTTAAGGGAATGAATGTGTTCATGTTCATTTTATGTTTGTTTGTTAATAGTATAAACGACGGTTCAAAGACAGAAACAAACACAAACGATCCAACATAACTGGGCACAAACACAAATTAAAATTAAACGCGAACATTAATCTATCAGACCAAAATTCAATGGATATATAAACGAACGAACTTAAACTCACGTAAACTGACAAGCATATATGAATGTAAACAAATGAACGAACATAAACGAGCGTTCAAGAACATAACTGAGATCATGAGACATGTGTTCATGTTCATTCGTTTAATATATGAATAAAAAGACTTCATGTTCGTTCGTTTATTGACAAATGAACTTCCTGCCGAACAGTTCACACAATTCACTGAACATGTGGTTCATTTACAGGTCTAAAAGATATTAAAAAATCAAAACAGATTACAAATAGACCGAGAGACGTTTAAACAAACCTGAAACTCTGATCGCGAGTGGCAATGACAACAATGGGGAGGTTTTCATCAACTAAAGCTAAAGGACCGTGTTTCATTTCGCCCGCAAGTATCCCTTCACTGTGCATAAGTGCCACTTCCTTGACCTTCAAGGCACCCTCGAGAGCTGTGGCATAGTTATATCCTCTTCCAAACATAAGAAGTGACTGCTCGGAAATCAATGACCTAGCTAGATCTTTCATTTCTTGGTCAAGCTTCAATACTTCCCTCACTTTGTCTACATGATATAATAAAATAATATTGGTTAGTAGGAATGTGCATGGTTTTGAGCCGAACAGGTAACTACTATTTTTGAAAATACTAAGCCGAACTGACCAGTTGGTTGGGTGGGCCGGACCAATCAAACTAGCCAAAACGTTTGCTTTGGTTTACTTGGTCGGTTCCAAGCCGCAAGCTTAACCAAGAACCCCGGTTTTACAAACCATAAACCATATTGTATTCTTCTAACCCGGCCGAACCGACCAACTTAGCTCAGTTGGGGAGTAAACATGCCAATCCGACTTATGAGCTACTCGAGATCGCCTCGTTAAAAGCTAGAATGGAGCCGAGCTTAAACGAGCTCGAGCCTTAAATAAGCTTGTTTAAAAAACAAGCCTCAGCCCGAGCTTCACTTATCGAGCTATGCTGGCTCGTGAGCCTACTTGTTATATAATTTTTATTTAATATATTAAAAATATATTTATATAACATTATATATGAAATTATGATAAAAATAACTAATTAATATAAATTTGTTATATATAAAATTATAAATAACAAATATACATGTATGATTAAAATATACAAAATTAATTAATAAATAATAAATGAGCCGAGCCCAAGCCAAGCTCAGGCTTCAAAAACAGCTCACGAGCCATGCTCGAGCCTTAGATAAACAGCCGGAAACAAGGCAAACTCGAGCTCTAGTAAGTCAAAAAGAGCCGAGCTCAGGCTCAGATCGACTTGTTTACACCCCTAGTTGGGTTGGTTCGGCTGGTTTCAACGATTTTTGAGCATCCCTATTACTTAGTAGTTAGTATAACAATATCCTGGTTTTGTCTGCATAATGGTATAATAATATAGAAAAAAATGTCATTTTAAACAATTTCATCTTATTTAAACGCTCAGAAATCGTATCTGGTTCAGAATATTTAATACAACATAGTCACTTTAAACCGTACCGGGCAAGCTTAGAAGACTTTCTATTATTCCATCTCTTCGTTGTTCAGTTGAATGCTATCGGCCCCGATTGCTAGAGCCACCATAGCCATCACCACTATTTGACTTGTATACGCCTGAATAATATCAACATCATGATAAGATAACCAACAAAATATGTAGAAGTGAAAAAACTAACTGACCTTGGTACTTGCCACACCAATCTCACTACCAGCATTAATATGTACACCACAGTGTGTATTGCGGTCAATAGAACTACCAACAGTGTTTGTAATACCGACACATAAAGCACCATTCTTGAGAGTGTATTCAAGAGCGTTTAAAGTATCAGCGGTTTCACCCGATTGACTAACAAATATTATTGTATCGTCTCTGTACACAGGTGCTTGTCTATCTAACAGATCACTTGCAATCTCCATCATAACAGGTATACCTGTCAATACATCAACTGATTGAATACAAACTAATAAACTACACACTAACTAGTACTTGATAAAAGATTGTTAACAGTTGGCTAATTAGACCCGTTTACCTATTACGGATTGATATAGGTTATGTTCTATCTCTAACGGGACAAATAAGTTGACTTTAGAAGGGCTCAAACAGGTTCAAAGTCATGCAAAGTGTGTTTCATGCATAAAACCTCTGAAGTCATTTTATTTAAAAAGATGGATTAACTATATAATAAAATTTCTGTAATTACACACATTTGTTATTGAAATGCTTCAATATTTTGGACAGAAAAGTGTTTCGGGTCAACCTAACCTGACCCATATATAAATTTGCCTGTTTTGATCCAACCCGTGGCCCAATCCACTTACCACCCATGCCACCACCTCTATCAAAAATAGGGTTATTCATAAAACTCGTGACTCGCTCGAAGTTCGCTTGAAAAAAGGTCATTTGTAAACGAGCTGAGCCAAGCTCAATAACTGGCTCGTTGGTTGACTCGACTGACTCGTTTAACTTAAACCCCAAATTCTAATATATATACATAATAACATATAAATATATTAATTTTATTAATATTTACAAAGTAGTGATTACATCGAAACAGAAGGCAAGCGGCCAACTTATAAATACATTGAAAAATACTAAATAATGCATATAATGTTATATATTCTCTAGTTTAGAAACTTTGTTTTTGTGTATGTATTGATACGAGTAAAATAATAAACAGCCACCTCAAGTTTTTTTATGAGCTGAGCTCGAGCTCAACTTTTCAGCTCATTAAAACAAACGAGCCAAGCCAGCTTGTTTACAGCCCTAAGAAAGCAAACACTGAAGCATCAAATCACCCAAAGTGTATTTTAAACCAAAAAACGGCTTAAATCGCTTTACTCAAGAAGTTATACAAATTTTATAAAAATATATTATTTTTTGTTATAAAATTTAGCATACAGACTAATTATTCATAAACAATAAAAAGTGCCAACTTACCACAAAGTTCTTCCAATATAGGTCTGGCAGCTAAAGCAGCATTGTAGCTAGTACCACAACCAATAAAAACAATCCGTCTGCTTCTTCTGATAGTTTTCAAATGATCTTTGAGTCCACCTAATAACACACTCTTCCTTTTGCCGGTCCCACCACGTATAAGCCGGCCTCGCATTGTTGTTGTTAACGATTCTGGTTGCTCATGAATTTCTTTCTGCATATAATGCTCATATTTACCCTTATTTGTTCAACCTCCATTTCAAGAATTGATAACGCCCGTTGCACAGAAGCAGGTATTGAATGAGATTTTCCATCTTTTTTCCCGTGATCAAATTTGAAGATAGTCACTCCTCCATCCTGAAACAACCCAAAATAAAAATAAATAAATAAATAGTAATTTATATGTTTTAAAATTTCTGAGTTGATGATTACATCAGAACTACTTCATGCTAGTTTAATAAAAGAACAGGACTAAACAAATGGTGCGTGTAGACGGTCCCCAGTTTGGGCCCGGTCTAGTGGGCTAGGCCCATTACCAGTCAGGTCCATTAGGGCTTGAGCCCAAACTATCCCTATCAAAGGGAGACGTAATCCACTTGGATGCTTACTGTAGAAAGCTTGTTCCTATTTTCAATCAATTAAGCTTAATAGGAATTTCTTTAAATGGTTCAATGGTTATAATAATATTTAACTGAAAATAACCAATTTCGGATACCGTAAAACATATAATTATTAACATATGATAGCTAGTTAATGCAGTTTATTATAGAATATGTACCTTAATGTCAACAACTTCACATTCCTCGATCACCAACACCTTTTTTGTGTGTTCAACGAGGGCATGCGCGTCACTAGATAGAAAAAGTTCTTTAGGGTGACCGTTTTTTGAAATAAATTTCATATCATTATAGGATGTTCCATTGCTCTTTTCTTGAGCATATTCCTGCAGGATAAATTCCAAACTTAATACAATTTGCAAGTGCAAAAGTTTATGGAAAATGCAGCTATATTATTAACAAAGAACACAAAAAAAATAAGTTGTATGCTAGCCTTCTAAACAAAAAGATGAAGAACCTACTTTTACACCAAGAAGCAGCGGGCTACCACGTTTACAAGCAATCAATTCATTCGGATAATGCTTGCTTTTAAAAATAAGCGCATACGCTCCTTCAAGATGCCTCATAACCTCAAGCACCACTTCACAAAACGTGACGCTTTGATCACCTGAACCAAAAAATATGAGTAAATTCTGATAAATATTACAACTAGTGCATTGTATGTTTTAGGGATTTTAAGTACCTCCTTCATTTGAAGTAGAATTAAAGTTAAGGATTTTTAGAGAGAATTGAATACCTTAGGGCTTAGAATTAACTTATTTAGGTCACATACCATAATGGTATTTCCCTTACATATATTATTATTATTATTATAATTATTATTAGCTTTTATATAGCTGTTAAACTGTGATCTTATTATTAATATTATTATAATTAGTAGTAGTTTTTATATAACTGTTAAACTTTGATTTCCTTTATTTTGCTTCATACACATGTACTTAGAGCCGAGGGTCTCTCTGGAAGCCACCTCTTTATTCCTTTGGATAGAGGTACGGTGTGCCTACATCCCACCCTCCCCAGACCCTACTTATAGCTTTGCTGTCGGTGGGATTTTACTGGGTATATTGATTGATTGATATAAGTACCTCCTTCATTTGCTTTATCAAAAACAAACTTGGCAAGCTTTGGGATCACCTCTGTATCAGTCTCAGATTCAAAAGTATATCCATGGCGAAGAAGAGATTCCTGTAACACCTGCATTATTTTATTTATGAAAACTATATCATATATATATGGAACAAAGAAAAGACATTAATGCAGAAATGTTACATGATGCAAGAGTTAATACAGAATCACGTCATTCTGATTCATCAAATATCGGAAATATGTTCTTAAAATTTAAAATAAATACTTGAAAAGAACATGCAATAGAGAATACAACAATCAAATTACCATAACAGCATACCTTGTAATTGGTGATAACTCCATTGTGAACAACCAGGAAATCATTTCCAGCACCAGATGACTGAGGATGACTATTCCTTGGAGCCGGTTCTCCATGGGTGGCTCACCGCGTGTGTGTGATTCCAGCATGAATAGAAAAAGATTCTTCCAGATTCAAATCTGTAGCAGATACATCTGATACACCCAAAATTGACGCATCATAAGTACTCTGAGTAATTCTTCTATAATATGAGTTTGAAATTTACAGTTATCTAGAGATCGTAAGTATATTTAATATTCCTTGAAAATAATCGTAACACCTATAATATGAATTTGAAATTTACAGTTTGTAAGAGTCAACTGATCTAGCATCGGCTACCTAACAAATTGAAAATATAGCTATAATCCTATAAAACATAAATCGGAAAGAAAAGGTAAACCATGGTTCTAAACTTCTAATAGTCTTCCATAATAAACACAGTTGAAACCAAATATAGGTCAAGTTATAATCATGTCCATTATACACAGTTCATGTCAAATATATACATATTAAACTTCAGTTTAACCACAAGAACCCTAAGCCTTAATCATCATTTCACATTACTAGAATGACAAAAGGAGAAATAATAGAATATACTAAGTCTCCTTACTCAATGTTCAACAGTATTGATGTACGATATGTTTCAAATTAAACTAATAATTTTCACACAAATTAAAAACTGTAATAATACACATGCAGACTTAAAATTCACAAATGTATCTACTATAATCAAGCTCGATTTCTGATCAATCAACACTCATACAACCAAAATTAGGTTAAACAATCACACAACATTACGAACAGAATACCTTGATAGACCGATTTGACGAGCGATTCGATGTTTCCTTCTTTCCGGAACACAAGCGGCGGATCAGACGGCCGGTGAACGGCGGCGGAGGAAGAATCGATGGATATTCCGGCGGAATCGTAACCTCTGTATTCCAAACGACGGAGGTCGTTAAAGAGTACTTTGAGAATATAGCGTCTGTCTCTGCTGACGTCGTAATTGAGATAAGCGAAGATCCCACACATTTCGTTCGGTGGTGAATTGAATGAGTGATCGAAATGAATGTACGAATGCAGAAACTAGAAAGATATTGAGATGGCGCTGGTGTGAAAGTTATTCCACTTTCGAAATTTTCTTTTCTTTTCTTCTGGGCTTTAAGTTTTTTATTGCCAAATTGGTCCAGGTCAAATTCGGTTGGCAACTGGAAACTTTGCCGCAAAGAGATCAACATCGGGGATGGAAAGGAAAACTAATGATAGTTAAAAAATGAGTGTTATTGAGTTTTTTTTAAGATGGAAAGGAAATGAGTAGGAGAGTTAGGAATGATTCCTTGAATCCAGTTGATAGTAAATGATCTTGGATCCAACGCATAACCCTTTGTGAATGAGAGATATAAAGACGAGAAAGACCAATGAAATCAAGTTTCAAGGTTGAAATGGTAAAGTTCGATTTGATTACCATTAACCTCCAGAATAGTTAACGAGTTTTTCGGTTTGATTCATCTCCTATTCATCTCCAAAAGATGGCTCTCGACCTGAGTTATATTAAGTTATCCTCCCAAAAATGGGATGATTACTAAGGATAACTATTTTTTAACATAGTTATCCTTTCCTTTCCTCTAATTTCCTTCCAACTCAAGAACACACCTAATTAAAAAAAAAATTCTTTCCTTCCCTTCCCTTTCTTATCCTTCCCTCTCCCTTCCTTTTCTTTCCTTGGTTAAAAAACTCAAGAACAAGGCGCAAATGTTTAATTGAAAATGATATCACAAACGATATTTTTTTAAGAGTTAGAACTTTGAAGCCGATCTATTAGTTAAAAAACACATAAATTGAGGATTTGGATACCGTGTGTGATTATTAAATGTTGAGGATAGCCGATGCAACATCTGTAAAACACATAGATCAATCAAGCAATCAAAATTTAAAAATGAACTAAAAGTGGTTATTTTACGCTGGTACGTCTATCCAAGGTCACAATTCGTTGGCGGGATAAACAAAAGATATCAAACCTTTTTTTTGTCGGTGTAATTATGTGTCAAAAGGTTACGGGTGGTGTGATTTTAGTATGTCCATGCGTTGTGCAAAGATGTCCATGTGTCAAGTTCTCAGCAAAATGTTATTTGTGAAAAATGACGTGTCAATTTTTATTAAATGTTTGATTGGTATTTTTTAACTAGAGAATTTTTCATTTAAAATACTCCTGACATTCCACTTTCATAACATCTTGTTTTTAAAAGAACAAAACACCGTACCAATGGATTATGGGTGTTTGATTGGTGTCGACGTGATTTGTCTTAACCAAAAGAGAAAAACTATTTATTTAAGTGTTAGTATATTTTGTAGTCAATAATACTCACTTTGTATAAACCAAGTTGTTTTCACTTTTTTCTTATTTAAAAAAAAGTTGTTTTTACTGAATATTTACCTTTTTTTTCTCATAAAGCAATGTTTAATAAATTTTGTTATAGAATCATTTGCGTTTATATTTGTTATTTTGTACATCTCAAGAGTTTTGAGGCAATACCCCTTGACAAGGTTCCAAGGAGGTTGCACTCCTTTGACGGGTCTAGTAGTGCGAGTAACAAGTATTGTTAATCATCAATAGTAGATCCAATTAGTTGCAAATCGGTCTATAAGTGACAACTAATGGTCATTAATAACCGATCATTAGCGTGACCAGGGAGAGTAATACTTGATAATCATTGGTAACCGTGCCTTAGTGGCAACTAAGTATTGACTATTGACAATAACTTAGCTACAACTCAAAACTAAGATGCTATTGAACCGTTAATGGATTCACCTGTTGAGGGTTTTCCACTTATATAATTGCCCATTTGTTGGCGGTTATAATTGTGAAAAAGCAACCACCGACTAAAACGCCGTGATGGTTTGTCCCTTAAGTACATGTTTTCTAAGTAACACTTATTAATTCTTGTATTTCCTCTTTGAATTATCCTACTAAACTTTCTATAAGCACATAAATATTTCAATCTGAAAGTGTTTCTGAAGAGGTAGGTTCCCGCAAAGCCCAGTTGGACCCACAAGACTCACCTTGAAGAGGTACGTCTATGCAAAGACCAACTGGATCCGCAGGACCCACCATGCTCAGAGAGATGAAGACCTTACACGCAGTAAGCCAGCTGTCCCCGCAGGAAAGTCTCCCTTGGTACAGTACCCTGCCTGTCCCCGCAGCTGTGGGTACAAGCCAAGAAAGAAGGCTACCCGCACTAACAGTAAGGCTACACGTATAAGGCACTAACTCTTATACTTCAGTAATGTCACCTGAAGAAGGAATGAGCAGGGCGGGAATATTCCCGCCCAAAAGAGCCAGTCCGTACTGTAGGTTCCCAGCCGGATCTACACGGAAGTATCTCGTACTACGTAGGTGCGGAATCCATACGTAAAACGATACAAGTGTTCGATGCGATATACGTTAAAACCAAGCACAAATACACGTTACAATACTCAAAAGACACGTTGTATTACAACTCCTTTAACACGTGATATGCAAATCACAATTACACGTACTGACCAACCATTACAAAATAACCCGTAAACCAAACATATATAGTTATCGACAACTTCGCCTAACAGACTAGGCGAAGTTGTCAATAACTTCGCTTGTCCACAAGTTCGCTTATATTAGGCGAACTTGTGAGACAACCTTTACAAACCAAAACCAAAACAAACTAACACGATTACAGACACTAGATACTGAACTACTGACATCATGTACCAACAGACTCCCCCTTGGCAGTAGCTTCATATCTCTAACTTCAATCACGTGTCTTGTAATCCCAAAACTCTTGTCTCTCCCGTCTTCAAGCATAAACTCCCTGTCTTATACAGACAGAGACGACTCTCTGGTATTTCTTGGCTTCTTCTTTCCATGCCTGAATATAGAATATCTTTTTCTCGTTCAGCACCTGCAAGTTAGCTTGAGACAAATTCACCAAGTGCATAGGGTCATACACTCTCAGCACCTCTTGTTCATCTTCATCCTCCATGACCGCTTCAGCTGTTTCACTGTCAACATACCACCATTTCAGATTCTTTAGGACATCCTTGGGCATTAGTTTCATCGGTACTTCTTTCAGACACCGGATAGGCTTATACTTCATTATCATCCAAGGTTTGCCATCAACTCTCATTCCTCTGTCTTTATCTTCAACGAGCTTTCCTTTCTGCGGTTTTAACAAGTCGAACTTTTTATCTTTTATACTTTCTTTCCAAACGATCTTCCCAATAATCCTAGCCATATTATCATCACTTCTGTTTATCAACCCCAACTTGGCTAAATCCTTCACCTCACACTCCGGCAAGGCATTCAATGATCTCAACAACCTTTTGAAATACTGAACTCCGTCAAAACGTTTGATCACAAACAGCCTCAACTGCTCATCATATAACCAGCATATAATCCCCTTTTTCGATTCAGCATACCCTTTGATGTTGTAACTCTTCTTGAACATAGTAGGAACCGCTGGTTTCTTTGTCTTTACGAACCATTGAGCGTACTCTTCTTTCCATCTCGGCTGCTCTTCCCATTCAGTCTCATCACTTCCCATATCTTGACCCATATCTGACTTATCAACTTCTGGAATTTCATGCTCAACGTTTTCCTCCACAATCTCTCCCTCTTCAATCTCACTATCAATTACAATGTCAGCTCCTATCTTCTCAATCTCTTCAACCGGTAACACATCGTCGTCACCTACAATATCATCATCCAAACTTTCCACATCATCCACTACCACCACATCATCACCGCCTGATTCACCAGTTGCACCAGTAGACTCCCCCTGAGATGTGGAAGTCCCAAGAGCTTGTTCAGTTCTTGGCAACTCACCACCTGCACCTTTCGATGCATTGGGATCATCGTCTCGATCATTCCTCTTCTTCGTCCTCAGCTCATCGCCCTTGCAGCTCGTCTCCCCCTGAGTTGCTAAGAACTGTTTTAAAGCATCAAAAAGTTTACCGTGCTCAATCAGGAGGGGCGACTGAATCTGATTTTCTGCAACAAGGCGCTGGATAGCGTGAGTCTGGATCAAGTTTATTCTCGACTGTTCTGCCACGACCCTTTCAAGAGCTGCTATCCTGTTTGAGTCAGATAAGGTTGCATCAAAATCAAAACTCATATGAGAGGTGTCTTGAGCATACGGTGAAGGGATTCCCAGAGTAGCCGGAAGATCAGAAACAGGTTGAAAAGTAACCACAGGTGGTATTGTAACAGATAACCCTGCAGTGGCAACCAGTGTCGACTCCACGAATCTTGCAACAACCTCCGATGGAGTAAGTGTAGGAGGTGGCAAGGAAACAATTTCTGGAGCCGAAAACTGGAAAGTAGTGGGTGGAATGCCAAAGGAGGATGATGTAGATATAACAGGAACGTCTGAGGTGATTGGTCCTGTCACAGTCATGGATGTAAGGACCATAGTCATACCAGATAAAGCGGGTGGAGAGAAACGAACCACCCTCGAGCTTTCACCAGCTCCCGATCCTTCACCCGTTCTTGCCCTTTTCGATCGACGAACCAACCGATCTAACTCCTCCTCAAAATCAGATTCATTGTCATCTGTATCTTTCTTTCTTTTTCCATGAATCCTTTCTTGAGCGAACAGTATCTGTCTTGCTTCAGCAACATCATCAGCTGAGGAGTCAGAGTCGGTTCTTTCAGAATCAGCTACCGACGTAGCTATCAACGGCACATCATTACCAGTAACCTCTACTACTGAGACCTGAATCTCTACCTCAGGATCAACTCGTTCCATATCGAAAAATCCTTGGCCACCAAAGGCAGCTTCAAGGTCAACTTGATCCTCCGGCGCCACAACAGGAGCAGCAGGCAACGCTTGCTGTACCAGTACCACAGGTGGTGGTTGAGAGACAACAGCCTGTTGCGGTGCCGGATCCCGAAACTCGTCTCCACGAGGAGCAACATACGCCGGGTTTATCAAATACCCAAATAGCGGAGTATGTCGTGGACGAAGCTCTGGTTTACTTCGAGCACTCGATGATCTGCATTGTGCGAAAATCCTCTTGCTGACACTCTCTACATAACGAATCAGACGGCGCTGAGGTAGCGTAGGAGCTACATGATTCAAGATCATTTGTAAAAACCTTGGATACATCAAGAATCTTTCACGAGCCACCGCTCGTCTCTGACGGTCTATCTCATAAAACACCATCTGACTGAAGCTGTAAGGCTTGTTGTAAGTCAGTGCTGTCATTGCCGATTGCATCGTGGCACCCATACCGTACGTTCCAGCCTTACGACCCGACATGCATACGATCATCACGTGCATGAGAAAACGCCATTGATCCAACAAGAATCCTTTACGTCTCTGAGTGTCACCCAATTGACCAGAATAGCCCATTCTTAAAAATGCATCATCTCTGAATGGAGCAACAAAGTCTGTAGGATCATCCCTCGTTTCATTCCCAAACTGCAAGGCGATCCTTATCTGTTCCGATGAGAACTGCACCTCTTGATTGTTGACTGTGGCGCGCATGACTGGGGGCTCGACTCTATAATCGTATTCAACCGTCTGCCAGAAGTCTTCTATGTTCGGCAGAGAAATGGGCAGAGTTGTAGTAATTGCATGAAAAATACGCGAGCGAATAAGAAAAGTGATGATCTCGCGATAATCATCAACACCGCTAGCATCCGGGTCCAGTGTGATGTACATTTTGTGCCCCGGAAAGAACTGACGGTTGTTATCACCACCTTCGTCACCACCGGCTCCTGCTACAGCTGCCATATCTGCACCACAAACGGTCTAAGTTATGACAATGTCAAAGCGGATCATAACTTCGCCTATTACCAAGAGCGAAGTTATGATAACTTCTGGTGTGCAAGCGAAGTTAGGGAAAGGGCGAAGTTAAGTATAACTTCGCCTGAGAATAACATCGCCTAATCCTAACTTCGCCTGAGACTATCCAGACAACATAATTAATTTAAAATTGATTAGGCGAAGTTATGCCATAGGCGAAGTTGTGAACAACTTCGCCTAAACATAAGTTCGCCTGAATCTGAAACGGCGAATGGCCGACGTCCAAAGAAGGTTTAACTGGTGAATTGTTGGTTGATCACATAAAAGTATGTTATAATAACGATCTAGACGATCAAATTAGGTACGAACACATTTGAAAGAGTTTGGTCAGCGGGTGTTTAAAGGTTAGCATGAACGAGGTCACAACCCGGACCAAAACGACATCTGATTAACGACATTGACACGAATTATAAGTCTCTCGACCCTACACACCTTTAACACGGATTAAAACGGAGATTAACAACAAGAGATGATTCGAGAGGTAACTTCGCCGAGGGTTTAATATTATAAGTTCACCGGTACAACTTCGCTGGGTTTTTGAAAATAGTAAAGAGTTTGACTAGAACATCCTTTATATATGTTTGACTTATACAGGCGAAGTTAGGGTTAACTTCGCTTACCCCTTAACTTCGCCTGTTAAACAACTTCGCTTAATATGGAAATTTACATATCAGTCCCTTATAAAATTGAACATTCTACGATTGTCTTATAAAACTTCCTTTAAAGATTTAAATGTCACGATCAAAGACCAAGTAACCAAGTTTTAAACCATAAAACGACATATGCAATGAAACTTTAGAAATAAAATACACGGGATCAAATTTCAGTCTTGACAGGGACTAGAATGTTTTAGAAAAGATCCGAACAGGAATCATACTAGTTAAGTGACTGTCACATAGATCCATGTTCAGCGGTATTATGACATAAAGAAACAGGTTGTAAGCAGGTAAACAACTTAGTATGGTTTTCATCGCTTCTGTGATACGGATTAGGTACAATTAAGCTCAAAATTTAAATGGACAACACATCAGAGATTGTGATGCCTCCTATCTATTCTCAAAGCTTATTTGGCTTTCCCCAAGTCACCCCGAGTTGACCTTGACCTATAGTGTCTGATTAAACAGTAAGTACATCTGATCTTTAGAGTCTTCATCGTGTTCTCTTTCTTGTCTCTTGATTGACAATGATAACATAATAGGCTTCAGATGGCTTAACATAAGTATTTTTTTTTAATTTTTTTTATTGTTTTAATAAAACCCCTAGCCCAAACAACCGCAAAACATATCAAAAAATTTATTTGGGAATTTATTATTTGTCGTTTTGGACTTCCACAGAATTTGGTGAGCGATAACGGCACCAACTTTGCTGACCAGAAGCTACAAAAGTGGCTGAAAGAGCTTCAAATCACCCACACCTTTACCTCAGTGGCACATCCGCAGGGTAATGGTGAGATGGAAAGAGCAAACAAGAGCATCGTCGACGGCATAAAGAAAAGACTCTTGGAGCATAGATCCGGCTGGGTGGACGAAGTTCCACATGTCCTTTGGGCAAACAGAACGCTGAAAAAAGCAAGCACGGGCGAAAACCCGTTCAGCCTCACCTATGGCACTGAAGCCATGGTTTCAGTCGAGATCGGTCTACCCTCACCAAGAGTCATACCTCAACCAGAAGACAATGATGCGGAAAGACGGTTAGACCTTATGCTAACCGAAGAGCGCAGAGACTTAGCCGCAGCGCGTGAAGAGAACTACAAGCGACAAATGCAAAAGCACTACAACACGCGGGTGAAACTCTGCAACTTCAATGTCGGAGACTACATACTGCGTAACAACGAGGCTTCGAACCAGGAGCGCCCAGGAAAGCTGGCCCCGGTATGGGAATGGCCATACATTATTAAAGAAGTTATGGGAAATGGCGCATACCGGCTCGAAATGCTCGATGGCACCCCCATCCCAAGAACATGGAATGGAGCTCAATTACGCAGATGCTACATGTAGATCAATTCCAAACTTGTAACGAACAGGCCTAGAGCCACTACTAATAGAAATGATTCTCCTTATCACATTGATGCTGATAGCCTTACCTTTATACTTATGATCTGACCACACTGATATGCCGGTATTCACCGCATAAATAAGTGAGGGAGGAAGTAAGTCGTTGCGTGTGGAAAGCGACACAACCAGCATAAACACAAATAAACAGTAAAAATTTCTAAGGAAAAGATGAGGAAAACCTTCACGCAGGTCAGATATAGATGAAGTTTGGTCATCCTACTAAGTGAAAGTGACGGTCCTACCCGCACAATCATGATAGAGGAAACAGAACATTAACCTATTATCTGACACGCGTCGAAAGGTTAACTTATTCAAAACACTTAGAAAATTGCTAAGATAAACTAAAATATGCTTGAGCAAATCATATAATGTTTATAAGGCAAGGCATTAACAAAACATTTATATTCACGATAAAAGTTGTTCAAACATTACAAAATGGCTAGGAATCTACCCGCCTACAAAAAGTGCAAATCTATCCTAACGGCTTGGAGGAATCTCAAGATTCAGGCTTCGAGACCACTCCCTCCAAACCCACTTGAACCCGCACCATCATTTGGCTGCGGCTGTTCAAGGAAAGCTTTGAGAACAGCTAGCCCGTCATCAGCAGCAGCAACTTCATTCACCTTTTCCACGACCAGATGAGAGAAAGCAGCATACTGGTTCACAGCTTGGTCATAGGCAGCCTCAGTATCAACATCGTGTAGAGGAAATCTGGAAGGCGAGATACCTTTCTCTGCAAATCCTAGGCCAAGTAAGAAACCAACTTTCTCTCCATTCTCATGAGAAGCGTTGAGGGTTGTGCTCATGGCATCATCATAGGATGTGTTCGCGAAAATCCAATGCACAACCTACAAAAAAAAACTTTTCTAAGTATAAAAAGCAAAAAGCAAAGAATAATTGAGCTATGCGTACCTGCGGCAACGCTTCTCGTAGAAGCCAATCCTTATTGGACAGAGCCTCTTGAAGGGTGGCTTGAGCTTGATCGCGTGCGCGTTCGGCCTCATTCTTATTTTGGTTGGCACGCAACACTTCCTTGGCACTAGCCTCCTCAACGCCTTTAAGCTTGCGCTCAGCGCGATCAAGCACACCCCTCTGATCCAAGAGCTCCTGTAGCTTCTTGGTGTCTTCCAAAGCCAAAGCCTTATGAGCCTGCGGAAGCTTCTCCAGTTTAGCTTTCAGTTCTTCATTCTCAGTGCGTAGAGGCTCAGCAACAGCTTCAGCTTTTGTGGCCCTTTCAGTAGCATTACGCGCAGTTTCCTTAGCCAACCTAAGCTGTTCATTAACAACTTGAGAAGCCTTGGAACGGGCCTCATGCCTAGCTTGCGTTTCGGCCTCAAGATCCTTGAAGGCCTTTTCTCTCTTAGTAGCGGTGGCGGCAAGCTTCTTGTTTTCTTCCCTCAGCGATCGCACCTGAGACCCCTCCAAGCTACGCGCAGTCCTTAACTTATCGTTTTCACGACAAAGTAATTCGACACGTGGCTGCATCCGGGCGAGTAGAATTCGGAGCTCGGTGGACAACCTGCCTTCCTGGTAACTAACCATTGCCTCCCCCAATGCACCACTTGGAGCGGCATGGCGCGTCCAATCGACGCAGTCTGCAGCCGTCTTGAGAGTTGTTCCTCGGCGGATATTCCACCTTGGGGCATAAACCTCATTGGAATCCGAAACTGCAACAACAAAAAACAGTCAAGAAAAAATGACTAAGGATGGATAATAGGCCAAAATAATCCCACGCACCTATAGGGTCGATAACAGGCCGATAACCGCTAAACCCATCACCCGAACCTAAAGGATATCCATCCAAGAGGTCAAGGAGATGGGAAGGAGGCAAAGATCGGACCCCCTCATCAACAGAGGTAAGTCTAGAGGTCCCAACTCTAAACATACCTGAAGAACTGGCCAAGGACGAAGTAGTCGTTGACGCCGAATGTGACACCATAGAAGTTACAGAGGTAGAGACCATTGGAGATGAACTCATTTGAGATGAACTCATAACCGTTGCAGTCGCTGCAGATGAGCTCATTGCAGATGAGCTCATGGAAAATGTCACCGCCGGTTAGGTGAATGACGTGGTAAATATGGCACTGACGGCTGGCGAAGAAGTTGAACTGCTCAACGCAGCAGCGAAAGTGGACGCCATCGTCGGCACAGCAGCCATGACAGACGACGTCATAACCGGAACAGTTGCTTCAACAGTAAAAGCAACAAAACCAGTACCAGAAACAGACGTAGCCGCCTGGGTCATCGCCTCGGATAGGTTGACCAAACCTATCGTCGTGGGTCCTGAACCAACTCCTCCCGCACCACTCTCCTAAAAAACAGATAAGTCTACTTCTGCATAAAGAAAAACCTTAAGATATCAAAAACGAAGGCGGAAGGAGATGCAGAAAAGGTACACAAAAAGTACACTTACTGGTTTTCTTGATCTTGAAAGTCCTGTTAGGCGGAGATGGACCCGACGAAAATGGCCTCTTCACGCCAGTTACCTTCGCAATGCTTAGCGGCTCGGGAGTGACAGTCGTTGTCTCAACCTCTGAGACAATGGTCTCGTCACCACCACCAAGGTTCCTCGCCGCCTCCTCACTCTCAGTCTCGGAATCAGACTGATCCCCCAAGTCAACGAAGGTAGCAACCTTTGTTTTGCCCTTCACGCTAGCCGCCTTCTTTTTCCTTACAACAAAAGGCCCATCTGCGGATCCCTCATCAGAAGATGATAAGATCAGAAGAATTCCAGCAGAAGTGTGAGCATGAAGAGGACGAGGATTAAAGAACTCATTACCTGGCCGAGTGGCGCTTAAAATCTCATGGCCTGGCGGGTAGACCTCTACGAACCTATCCACAGTTTTCTCCAAAACGGGCAACTCGTTCTCATCAAGATCACGAGTACCCAACCGCGTTGGACCACCAGTCTCCCGCGGGTGCAAAAGCGACTGTAAGGCGTTCCCTTCTGAAATAAAAATGATAACAATGTTAGAAGGAAAGCCCTAAACCAACACAAAAGACGGGGCGTACCATAAGGAATATAGTTCAAACCGTATTCAAGAACGATGGGTATTTGCGGCGTCCCAGACCCGGCGTCCTTCCACACGCGACTCATCCCAAGCATGACCATCCCAGATTCCGAGAAGCGATAAACAGGAGTCTGAATCTGGGAAATCTTGGTGAACCACTCCGTCTCCTGGTACATGGAAGCCGGAAGATTAGGAAGTGCCCTCCCATTCTTGAACGTCATCGCAATGGGAACGACACGAGCGGAAATATAGAAAAATTCACACTTCCAAGAACGAAGACTACGCTCAGTAGTACAGATCTTCAAACCCTTGATCCGAGTGACAAGGGTATACCAACCCTGGATGCACCTCCAAGTATAGAAGGTCATCAGGTGGTCGACTCGAGGCTCGATATCCAAAATACGGCACACCCATTCGAAATGGCGAACTTTAGCAATCGCCATTGGGTGCACCTCTGTCAAATGAACACCGTGTTTTTCCAAAACACGGTATACGAACTTCGTTAATGGGAATCTTAGATTCCCATATATGAAGAACGAAGCGTAAACCTCTATCTTGCCCTTAGAGGTGTCGTATACCGTCTGGTTGGTCTCCGGCAACTCCGGCTCATAGGGCTCCAGCATGAATTTCTTGACGATGTAATTGTATACATCGAGAGAAAGAGTACACTGACACTCACCAGCAGTACTCTTATCGTCCTTATCGGACGTTGACGCCGGGTTCTCGGGGAAAACGTCGGACTCTTCGACGTTAACCTCTGGGTCATGAGGAGAAGAAGAAGACATTTTTTAATGTTAAGGATGAAAGAAAGCGGTTTCAGGAGAATACTCGCCGGAAAAGATGAGAATTCGCCGGAAATCGCTTAAAAGAAAAAGAAGAGTGAAGTGAAGATAATGGACGAAATACACCCTCTCCACCTTATATACTCATCGCAATGAATGCGATGAATTTAATGCGAATGAGAGAGAAAGCGTAGGAGCAATGACACGGCGACACGTGTGGATAAAGGAAGCTGGCAACAGATGTCAGAATGGCGCGTGCCACGAAACTCGCGCCCACGCGCCTGAAAAAGCGTTTAGATTGACCACATGCTGTCACGTCGTCACAACTTCCTGCACATCCTGAAACCGTCAAAAGACGCCAACGTCCTTTCAACCGTTTGGACTGTCCTTATCCTTTCACCAACCCTCCGAATTTCAAAAAGATTCAAAAATAAGAGGGAATATACCCCCTTACCTTGGAAAGCAAGAAACCATAAGACAAGTGTGGGTACAGTGTCAAGGCGAAACCCTTCACATACTTAGCACTTGCAGGGAATTGAAGCCAAGAAGATCGATCTTATGGGCCATGCTTGCGGAAAGAGAAATAACTCCCCCGCATGGCGGAAACGTTGAGAACTAGATTGTTTGAAGCTTCAAGGTGGAATTGGTTGTTTAACATAACTGATCACTATGTCTAAAACTACCAAAACCTCGTGGAGAATCTACACAAGTGAAACTCAACGCTCCCGACTTGCGAAGAGGTTACACACCTACCCGTATCATACACAAAGATCAGGCAGAAAAGTCGGGAATTTTCTGCAAGTGACATTAGGAAAACTGCGGGAAGAATCCCCACGGAGAACCTTAAAAAACGAAAACCTCTTTTTAAAGCCCCTTGCTTAAAGTCCAAAAGTTCCCCTCACTTATTAACAATTCATGAGAAGAACAATGGACTGGGGGGACTTGAAGAGGTAGGTCCCAGCAGAGCCCAGTTGGACCCACAAGACTCACCTTGAACAGGTACGTCTACGCAAAGACCAACTGGATCCGCAGGACCCACCATGCTCAGAGAGATGAAGACCTTACACGCAGAAAGCCAGCTGTCCCCGCAGGAAAGCCTCCCTTGGTACAGTACCCTGCCTGTCCCCGCAGCTGTGGGTACAAGCCAAGAAGGAAGGCTACACGTATAAGGCACTAACTCTTATACTTCAGTAATGTCACCTGAAGAAGGAATGAGCAGGGCGGGAATATTCCCGCCCAAAAGAGCCAGTCTGTACGCTTCTAGAAGATCTTTTGTACTATACCTACCAAGGTATGGACAAATAGACAAGATCTGACAAAAGCAACCCATGAACCAATCACAGGGTGACAGCTCACTGACAATAGTACGAGGAGGAGCACGCTCCAGTACAAAATATCACTATCAGCCGCTACCTACCCACCAACTCCCATCATGGCACGAACGTAGCCCATAGTTGGTGGAAAAGGCATATTATATACAGCTGGCCGTACCTGCTTGGAAACCTACCTTCGGCTATAAATACTCCAACACCTTGGAACGGTATCATTATCTTCTCTCTAGCTATTTCTCTCTATATACACTTATATTCAGAGCAACCTAGTCTTATTCTCACGCCGGAGGGTGGTCACAAGGAGGAACCCCCCCTTCTCAGTGACGAGCTTACGGTGTCTGTTTTGCAGGTTGAGCAGAATAGCCATCTTTGCCGGACCTAACCCTCGTGGGAAACATCTACTTAACCCTAAGATTATCCTTAATCTGTCGGGGTCATTTAGTGTTTCTTCAGTTTCTTACATGATTAAAAGGTATCTAGGCCCGTTAGATTTCTACAAACCTATATACGACCATGCCGCAGTTGTTCAATGGACTTTTATGGCGCCATTATGGCCTTATGGGCGACTTTTGCTCGCGCATGGTATGGCTTCATATGGTAGTTTTTAAATGGACTTTAGAGGGGGCCTCCTGCCATAAGTTTTAATGACTTTGCTGCCAAAACTCACGCATGGTTTGGCTTCTCGTTATTTGATTATGTGTGGCCGGCCATGAAGTCAAGTTTAGTTATGGTTGATTTTTTCCCTCTTCTTTTCTGATTTTCATCATAAGAGCTATAGGTTTTGACTTTTGGCCCACAAATTGTCCCAGGCATTTAGGATAAGAGCTATTTAAATTTTCTTTGAAATTTGTTTTCGGCTCAATCAAATGGAGTACTAAATTTTCAAATATACTTTCAATAATGGAAAAGGAACCAAGAAATAAGTTATTGATTCCAACTGGTATTGTTTCAACTATCACTTCTCTGTACGATTGACCCTAACTGAAGAAACACTAAGTGACCCCGGCAGATTACAGATAATCTTAGGGTTAAGTAGATGTTTCCCACGAGGGTTAGGTCCGGCAAAGATGGTTATTCTTCTGATAACCTGCAAAACAGACACCGTGAGCTCGTCACTGAGAAGGGGGGGTACCTCCTTGTGACCACCCTCCGGCGTGAGAATCAAACTAGATTGCTCTGAATATAAGTGTATATTAAGAGAAATAGCTAGATAAGATATCAGATAATATCAGATGATATGTGATGATATATGAAGATATAAGATAATGATTCCGTTCCAAGTTATTGGAGTATTTATAGCCGAATGTAGGTTTCCAAGCAGGTACAGCCAGCTGTATAATATTCCTTTTCTACCAACTGTGGGCTACGTACGTGCCATGCTGGTGGTTGGTGGGTAGGCAGCGGCTGATAGTGACATGGCCGGCTGTGTACTATTCCTTTCCCACCAACTGCAGGCTATGTACATGCCACGATGAGGGTTGGTGAGTAGGCAGCGGCTGATAGTGACATTTTGTACTAGAGCGTGCTCCTCCTCGTACTATTGTCGGTGAGCTGTCACCCTGTGATTGGTTCATGGGCTGCTTTGGTCAGATCTTGTCTATTTTGTCCATACCTTGGCAGGTATAGTACAAAAGATCTTCCAGAAGCGTACGGACTGGCTCATTTGGGCGGGAGTATTCCCGCCTTGCTCATTCCTTCTTCAGGTGACATTACTTAATTATTAAGAGTTAGTGCCTTGTGCGTGTAGCCTTACTATTAGTGCGGGTAGCCTTCCCTGATGGCTTGTATCCGCAGCTGCGGGAACAGGCGGGGTACTTCACCATTGGGAGGCTTTTCCTGCGGGAACAGCTGGCGTACTGCGCGTAAGGTCTTCATCTCTCTGAGCATGGTGGGTCCTGCGGAACCAGTTGGTCTTCGCGCAGACGTCCCTCTTCAAGGTGAGTCTTGCGGGTTCAACTGGGCTCTGCTGGGACCTACCTCTTCAAGTCCCCCCAGTCCATTGTTCTTCTCATGAATTGTTATTAAGTGAGGTGAACTTTTGGACTTAAGCAAGGGGTTTTGAAAAGGGTTTAGTTTTAAGGTTTTCCGTGGGGATTCTTCCCGCGGTTTTCCTAATGTCACGTGCAGAAATTCCCGACTTTTCTGCTTGATCTTTGGGTATGATGCGGGTAGGTGTGTAACCTCCTCGGAAGTCAGGAGCGTTGAGTTTCACTTGTGTAGATTCTCCACGAGGTTTTGGTAGTTTTAGACATAGTGATCAATTATGTTAAACAACCAATTCCATCTTGGAGCTTCAAACAATCTAGTTCTCAACGTTCCCGCTATGCGGGGATGTTATTTCCCTTTCCACAAGCATGGCCCAGAAGATCCTTCTTGGTTTTAATTCCCTGCAAGTGCTAAGTATGTGAAGGGTTTCGCCTTGACACTGTACCCGCACTCGTCTTATAGTTTCTTGACTTCCAAGGTATTCTTGGCTTCAATTCCCTGCAGGTGCTAAGTATGTGAAGGGTTTCGCCTTGACACTGTACCCGCACTTGTCTTACGGTTTCTTGGTTACCAAGGTGTTCTTGGCTTCAATTCCCTGCAGGTGCTAAGTATGTGAAGGGTTTCGCCTTGACACTGTACCCGCACTTGTCTTACGGTTTCTTGGTTACCAAGGTGTTCTTGGCTTCAATTCCCTGCAGGTGCTAAGTATGTGAAGGGTTTCGCCTTGACACTGTACCCGCACTTGTCTTACGGTTTCTTGGTTACCAAGGTAAGGGGGTATATTCCCTCTTATTTTTGAATCTTTGTTTCACGCATATTTTAGTTTAACTTAGCAATTTCTTGAGTAGTTTGGATAGGTTAACCTTTCAACGTGGCAGATAATAGGTTAAAGTTTTGCTTCCCCTTTCGTGATTGTGCGGGTAAGACCGTCACTTTCACTTAGTAGGATGGCTAAACTTTACCTATATCTGACCTGCGTGAAGGTTTTCCTCATCTTTTCCTTAGAAATTTTCTAAGTGTTTTGAATAAGTTAACCTTTCGACGCGTGGTTGTCAATAGGTTAGTGTTCAGTTTCTTCTATCATGATTGTGCAGGTAGGACCGTCACTTTCATTTAGTGGGATGACTAAACTTCACCTATAACTGACCTGTGTGAAGGTTTTCCTCATCTTTTCCTTAGAAATTTTTGCCGTTTTTTGTGTTTATGCGGGTTTTGCCGCCTTCCACACGCAACGACTTACTTCCCCACTTATTTATGCGGTGAATACCGGCATATCAGTGTGGTCAGATCATAAGTATAAATGTAAGACTATCAGCGTCAATGTGATAAGGAGAATCATTTCCATTAGAAGTGGCTCTAGGCCTTTTCTTTAAGTTTGGAATTGATCTACATGTAACATTTGCGTAATTGAGCTCCCTTCTATGTTCTTGGGATGGGGGTGTCATCGAGCCTTTCGAGCCGATATGCGCCTGGTTCGGAATCTCGTTGTTTACGCAGTATGTAGTCTCCAACATTGAAACTGTAGTTTCATTTGTGTTTTCCCCAACTGGGGTTCTACACGCATTAGCCTGCTTAGCGTCCATTACGCCACGAGGTGTGTGAGTTTCCCATCTGACAAATGCTTCGACGACGTCCTTCAAGGATACGCATTCCTCCGTGGTGTGGCCTTTTGTCCTGTGGAAGTCACAGGATTTGCTTTGATCAGCGTTTAGACGCTGTCGGATTATTGGAGCCTCTGGCCATGGGAGCCTTTCGGTGGCAAATATCTCCGTGACGCTTTTGGTGAGTGGCGTCCATCTGGAGTTCCGGTTCGACGACTGCATGTTATCCTTTCCGCCTAACCGAGGGTGCGAGCCGGATGAGGTGTCAAAGTTTACCCTTGACTGCCAAATACCAAGCTTCCTCTTTTTGTTTTGTCTGGCGGTAAGGACGTTGTTCTCTCTTGTTTTCTGAGTGTAGAGGTTTGTGCTCTGGGGAAGATCTCTACCCAGTTGCTTTTCCGTTTCCGCGAAGCGTTTAGCTGCTGTCATGATGGCATCCCATGTAGATGGCATGTCGTCTTTACCCGTCAATGTGCGGATAAGCTCTGGGTATTCGGCGCCTTGGATGAAAGCTGCGCGAACAAGATCCTCGCTTATGGTGCCTAGACTCAGCTTCTTTGAGTTGAAGCGAGTGATGAAGTCTAGTAAAGACTCATCTTCCTCTCGGATGCAGTTGAGGATCGTCCATTGCTCTTCGGTATACTTTCTTTGTTGACTGAAGTGCTGGCTGAACTTGTGTTGGAAGTCCGCCCAATCATAGATGTGGTGGACCGGTAGACGATCAAACCACGCCCTGGCCGCTCCAACCAGCGTCATCTGGAACATATAACACCACGTGGGTTCCGTCCAGTTGCTGACGGTTTCCCCCGCTATGTATCTGTTCAAGTTATCGTCTGGGTCGGATATACCATCATAAGTGCCGATGTTGGACATCTGCTTGGCACTCTTCGGGGCGATTGCTTCCGCAATGTCCCTTGCAAACTTGGACGTTCCCGCATTTGCAACAGTTGGTCTAAAGGTTTTGGAGAAGTCACGTGGGTTTCCCCCCGCGTTCCTTGGTTTGAAGGTTTCTCCAAAATTCCTCCTCGGTTGGAAGTCCGTTTCTTTGCGCTTCCCTTTCGCCCTATGACGAGGGTTTGCGTCACTGTCGGACTCCTCCCAATCATCGTCCAATTATTCGCACTCATTGCTCATGTTGAGCTGTTGTCGAGTGCTTCCGAATTCGTCAGCCTGTTGGAGTGAACGTAAGCGTTCATCCAACTCAGCTTGGAATTCCTTCTGACGTGCTTCCGCCCACGCTTTGACTTGATCAAGTGTTTGGCGGGGAGCGTCGTCTGTTGTCTCTCCAACTGGGTATCGGTGAATCCCAGTGAAGGATTGTTTACTGCACTTGCCCCGGCTTGGGTAACCGGGGTAGTGTTCGTAAAAATTGTGTACTCGCCGGTGTTCCCCCCAGTAGCTGGGGTTGTGGTTACCGGAGTTTCTTGGTCACTCGTTGGCCTTGGCATCGGAGTAACCTTAACCATCTTTCCAGAGGTTTTGAAAAAACTGAAAAAGAATTAGTTCTAGCTTTTATGCACGGATGGCGCCAATGAAGAAACACTAAGTGACCCCGGCAGATTACATATAATCTTAGGGTTAAGTAGATGTTTCCCACGAGGGTTAGGTCCGGCAAAGATGGTTATTCTTCTGATGACCTGCAAAACAGACACCGTGAGCTCGTCACTGAGAAGGGGGGGTACCTCCTTGTGACCACCCTCCGGCGTGAGAATCAGACTAGATTGCTCTGAATATAAATGTATATTAAGAGAAATAGCTAGATAAGATATCAGATAATATCAGATGATATGTGATGATATATGAAGATATAAGATAATGATACCGTTCCAAGGTGTTGGAGTATTTATAGCCGAATGTAGGTTTCCAAGCAGGTACAGCCAGCTGTATAATATTCCTTTTTTACCAACTGTGGGCTACGTACGTGCCATGCTGGTGGTTGGTGGGTAGGCAGCGGCTGATAGTGACATGGCCGGCTGTGTACTATTCCTTTCCCACCAACTGCAGGCTATGTACATGCCACGATGAGGGTTGGTGAGTAGGCAGCGGCTGATAGTGACATTTTGTACTAGAGCGTGCTCCTCCTCGTACTATTGTCGGTGAGCTGTCACCCTGTGATTGGTTCATGGGCTGCTTTGGTCAGATCTTGTCTATTTTGTCCATACCTTGGCAGGTATAGTACAAAAGATCTTCCAGAAGCGTACGGACTGGCTCATTTGGGCGGGAGTATTCCCGCCTTGCTCATTCCTTCTTCAGGTGACATTACTTAATTATTAAGAGTTAGTGCCTTGTGCGTGTAGCCTTACTATTAGTGCGGGTAGCCTTCCCTGATGGCTTGTATCCGCAGCTGCGGGAACAGGCGAGGTACTTCACCATTGGGAGGCTTTTCCTGCGGGAACAGCTGGCGTACTGCGCGTAAGGTCTTCATCTCTCTGAGCATGGTGGGTCCTACGGAACCAGTTGGTCTTCGCGCAGACGTCCCTCTTCAAGGTGAGTCTTGCGGGTCCAACTGGGCTCTGCTGGGACCTACCTCTTCACTAACGATTCTGAAAAAATCTATGACCCATAAGCTTAATAATTGTTTAGAAGTTTTTGAGTTGGCATGTTTACAAGTTTATATGTTTCTGAATTTACAAGTTTATATGTTTACAAGTTTACGAGTTTACATGTTTACCAAGTTACACGTTTATGAAATTACTAGTTTATAAGTTTTAGAAGATAAATGCTTACGAATTTGTGAAGTTGCGTACTATAGAAATAATAAATATAAAAAAACAATATTAAAAATGTTTATGCATATAGTTAATGTAAACAAATATGCATGTTTCAAGTAATCACGTTGCATATCACATGATACAAACCGTCTCATTCATGCAAAAAATTTTAAACCTACTCCATAAACAACAAGTCATATAAACATATCACACACACCATTTTAAACCGTCATATGTCCTCATTGATCACAAACATGTCATGAACAACAATCATAATATTTAAATGAATATATGAACAACTCCTGACAAAGGAACCTTCATGGATCAATAAACTGGTATCAAAATGCTTATTACTTTTTATAATAATATACATTTTTCATAATAATAATAATATATAAAGTTTGTTGGTAAAATTGAAAAAAAATAAAGTACAAGGACAAAAGTTGTAATAACAGAGAGCTACAAATAATCAAAATCCCCATTTAAAACAAACGCCGCTAAATCACACAGAAACCCTAATTTTAATTTCTTCAATCACAGAAACATGACGCAAAAAGCAACTCTGTTCAAAGGCCAGCAGAAGAGGAAAACAGTACCTCCGAGCCGCCATGGCAAAACGCCCAAAACTCGAAAAGGTTTTGAATTTGAATTCGTTGTTTGTGTTCATGCTTGCACTTGAAATTAACCTAATTGATTCAATTTGAGCTTCTGTTTGTGCAGGAAAGAGAGTTGTTAAGCCTGCTAAGGTCACAGAGCAGATGGACAAAGATCGTGTAAGTTATTATGGCTTGGCTTCTATTCATTAAGCTCAATTGATTTTGATTAACCGACTGCTTTTCTTTTTAATCTATTTATTTATTTTTGGTAATTTTGCTCATGATAAGGGTATTAGATACTGAACTATTTAGGGCTGTGTGGGTAGTTTGAGGGTTAGGCTATGTGTAGTGGAGGGGCTACAAAATGGGGCGTTTTGTGCTAAGTGACGCTCAGTCAGCGAAGAGTGGGTTTTTGTTTTAGGGGTGTAATTGTGTTGTAGCCCTATATATACATATACATATCTCACACACACACACAATATAATAATAATAATAAAAACAAAATCCAAACCGGCTACAAATAATACTCGCCCCCTCCCCACCCATCCCCCCTTTTATGGCCCCATATTTCGCCTGGGGGCCGTGTTCCCTTCAAAAATTGCTCAAATCGCCCCTCAAAATTGCCCCACTAAGGGTGGCCTTGTATGGTTCACTGTTTGGAATCTGACAATTGGAGCAAATAAGAATGAGTGAAATAATAATTTTAGTTGTTGTGCTTTGAAATAGTTTTATGATACACCAACGGTTGGCAGGAACACACAAAATGAACAAACCTGTAATAACCTTAAGGGTTGTTTTTAGGCATTCTTGCAATGGTTATAAAAGATGTTGTTAGTGCAATCAAAAGTATTAAGTACAATGTTAAAGAGGTGCTAAATCATCATATTAAGAACTAAAAGTTACAAATTTGTTTTCATTCAACAGAATGGTATTAGTTTTGACATAGAAGGTAACAAAACATGTATAGGGTTGTGAACGTGAGTCGAGTCGTTTGTGAACCTACTTGAGCGGCTTGTGTAAAAGATTGAAATGAGCTCAATTTGAGATCAAGCATGTTATGAAGTTGAACAAAGCATGCACAATACAACCATGAGCACTTTCTTGTCTATCTAAATTGCACACGTTTGATTCTATAGACATTAATAACCAAAGCAAATGTGTTTTTAACAATAGATTTATAAACAGTCTACTGCGTGTTTGCTATTTAGTCAACTGTGTACATCTGGATCCGCCAAAAATCCTGAGATTATTTGTTGTTTTGATCAGGAGCTGAGTAAGTTCATCAACTACTGCAATGAGGTAAAAGCAGCCACAGCAGCCAACAAAGAAGGTGGTCAATTGAGTATAGTCAAACATCAAACCGAGGGTGCAAAAGAATAGCTTGCTAGTAGATATCGATCCAATTGTTGAGTTATTCAAAAATTAGTTTGATTTCTTGAACTGGGGCGATATTGAGTTTATGACATGAGGTTTTTGTTTTATCTAAAATGTTTGTTTAGTATATCATGATATAAATTCAATTTGGAAAATCTATAGCTTTGCACTGTTTTTGTTGCTTGTGTAGATCATGATTAAAATAAAATACAGTCGAAATAATTAGTTAACCGCTGATTAACCAAGTATAACTATTATTAACAAGTTTTATTTTATACTCTTGACCATCATTAACACATGTCCATACATGTATTAAGAGCAATACCAACTTTAAAATCAAATATGTTTTCTACTAATACACTCGATGTCAAATTGTTTCCTGGCTTTGTACTTTGTAGTACCGTATAAGACTGTAAAACACTAAACATAATATCTTAAGTTTTATACCTTTTTATTTTCTTTATATTGAAAGTTTTTTGGCATGCTACGTTGCAGCTTTTTATTGTTATCATGGGAAAAAAAATGTGAACTTGCTAGTATTTGGTAGGTTACAGTTAGATCAACTTCAAAATGTTTTCCAAGATCTATATGGATGCATATATACCTCGCCCTTAAGACATAAACTTTGAGACTTGTGGTTATGTCACATGTAAAATGTAAAGAACTAAAATTCTTTCAAATGCTATTATTAAGAATTTCATCATTAATATCAACGTAGTAGCTTATTATTTTATAAAAATACAAAATTTTCTAGGATATTTTTTTGAATTGTTTATAAGAAAAGTGCAAAGCCATACAAGTATTGCATCATGCACAACCTTTAAAACAACACCTTATGTCCTTTCCATTATGTACTCTACCTATGTTTATACAAAGCTCAACTTCTTGCACAATTTCCTTAATGCTTCAAACATCTAAAGGATTTGGGTTGCATGTATATGTTCATAACATTAACTTTTGATTTTCTTTATTAATCCAATCAAAAGGATTTGAACATGCCCTAAAAAGAAGATTGGTGTTCTTCAAGGGCAGCGATGCATTGTTCAAGAAAACTGCAGAGGTGTCGGTGATGTGCAACACACATATTGGTATCATTTTGTTCTCAAAGAGTGATCATGGATTTGAAACTTCATGTGATTTTAGGCATGCTTTATTTTTAAAACACGTTATTGATCGTGAATTTGAGTTTTGGTTTTGATTTTCATTTGTTCAAAATGGCAGCATGGAATCATGGACGAAATTATCGAATAGTATAGAAGAGGCGATGATTCACACATATCGCCTCCGCCATAGCCTCCACAAAGTGTTTGGACTCGTGATGAACAATCTATGTTGGAAGAACTCGATTTTTTTTTTCGTTCTAGGTGATTTAAAAAAAATGGTTACTCAACTTTCAACCCATTTTAATTAGGGGTGAATTTGGTTTGTGGTTTATCTAGTTTCAAGTTACAAACTGGTAAGTTTATTATTTGTTTCTTAGCCCAAATAAATATGTTTTCCTCTAACCCTTGTATGTTTTAATAAAATTACCAAATAAATTGTATACAATTTTTTATTTACAAATTAGAACACCGATTTTTTTTCCTTATGAAATATTTCTGTAAGTGTTCTTAGACTAAATTTGGTGTATTATATGCATCTTGTTTCACCCTTTAAAGTTTAAGAGCTTTTTGATCAGTAAAGTTTCATTAAACTCTTCACCAATAAAACTATTACTACTATGATGTTTAGCGTTTTCTAAAGGCATTTAAAAGAATGAGAACTATATCTAGCCTCCGTAGAGAAAGACAAAAAAAGCAATTATCACAAAAATACAAAGACTTGGAATTAATTAATAATAATAATAATAATAATAATAATAATAATAATAATAATAATAATAATAATAATAATAATAATAAAAGACTACAACTCAGTACTAGGCATGCAAAAACAACATGGAAAATGTGTGTCTCATAACTTTCACCTTTATCAACTATTATTTAGAAGACAAAGACATGTCTAATGCCCTTCCTATAAGGCTTCTTTTTATTTACTCTCATCTCTATTCTTTCCCACCATCTCTTCTGCCTTCTTCCCACTCGACTACAATGCCACCTCTGGCAACCTGTAAATCGGGTCTCCGATAACCTACAACACCACCACAAGCAACGTTGGTCATTGTTGTCTTAAAATCTAGCCTACTAACTTCATTCAAGAGATAGGTACGTAAACGGAACTATTGGAGTAGAAAATCAGACTAAAACTAACGGTAACAGGGCTATTTGAGTCACGAGAAGACTAGAACTACATTTAATTCTAAGAAAACTAGTTATTAGTAATATCCCTTGAGAGTTTAACTAATATTTACCTAGAAATTAAATACTAAACGAATGATTATCTAACAAGATAATAATAAAATACATACTAAAAATTTACCTTTTGTAAACTTACAAATCATTATGTGGATTTCCCCTATGCAGAGAAACCCAACACGGACAAGCCTGCAAAATCCAACCATGTAACACCCATTTTCAGTCATCATCAAACCCAAAGCCTCTATGATATACCCTAATTTTACATCGGCATGTAGTCTTTACACAAGGTCACGGCTTAACCTTGAGCCCAACCCGTTTCTTGCCACTGCTTGTAGGTCTTAAGCCTCTCGACCTGCTCTCCACCTTCACATGCAATCACATTTATACATTCACTTCTTCTCTCCTATTCTTGTTCTTGTTCATTCATATTCTTCAGCAGTTCGTGAATTAGGGTTTCATTCATTCATAATGTTCGGTTTTCTTAAATCAATCACAAGGTTTTCGAGAGTTCGTCAGAACATTGTTAATTTTGCTGCTATGAAGCAGGCTCAAACTTTTACAATAAGGAAAAGGAAAGACGGGAGTCAAGAATATGTTTACACAAACTATGGTTTGGATAAGTTGAAAATTATACAATTTCCGATGTATCCTTGAAATATCAAGGGGGGGGGGGGGGTGAGGACAACTCTGCTGGTGATTCAGGGAATGGTTATTCTGATGTCAAGATCAAAGAATGCAATTGTGACAAGAAGAATAAGGAGGATCACTCTGACAACATACATAATATATTCATCAAAAACTTCTTTTTTATCTTTAAATTTTCTTTCCATTCTGCAACAATCACTTTCACTAATGACAACATACATACAAAATGAATGAATTATCAAAGACAAAATAAACTATTTAAAGAAAGATACCCGTTTTCTTGAGAAAGATTTTGGTCGATGTGAACTCCATGTTCACAGTTTTGAATTAGGGCAGGGGGGATTTCTTGAGCGTCGCGAAATCGTCTAATGATGTCATCGATGCCGCAACCAATCAAGAAATGAGAAATCGAAACCAAATTATTATTAATATTATCAAGAAAGAATCTAAAAATTAAAGTGATACCTGAAACCACCAGCTGAATAATGAAAGACACGATTCTTCTCGTTAATAATGATAATGCCGATATGTGAATCGCATAACAGTGCAAGCTCATTCTCCTTGTTAAATCTCGTAAAACACTGGCTTTCACTTTTTGTTTATTGTAATTCTTAGTTCAATTTGTTACATCTTTTAGTCGTGATCAATAACCGTAATTCAATTTAGTGTAAATTTGTCTAATCTAATAAGATTATATTTCTAGGATTTTGTTCTTCTTCGTGTGTTCTTCGATTAACTATGTTATATCACTAACACGGCTAAATGATGACTTAATCATTCTCCACATCATGACACCGTCCCTTGCCAATTCATCTTCATCCACAAAATATCAACTCTAACTTTCACGGGTTGTTGGTCTAATGATAAGATCGGAATCAAGGATCCAGTTAGACATGTGTCAAGTAATACATCAACCCAACTTCTACTATCAAAGTCGTTTTACAGTGAAATAAACTATAATAGCACGCTTTGTTTAGAGTTTTAAGCACTTGCACAAACGGCATTAAGTTTCTTATCAGCTAGGTGTCTTAACAGTAAAACTACATTAACCTGTAATACACGAGTTATAAGCTAGTATTACTATAAGTAAAAGGGGAGTAACTTATGGGACTTGCCTTATTGTAAAGCAAGCAATAAATCAGGTTGCAATTGTAAGAATCCACTATTTAAAAAACAAGTAACATCATGTCAATATTACGTGTAAATAGTTATTTGTGGTCGATGACTGCCATTTCCTTGTTACCAAATCTAATCTTAGCCCAAGTAAACACTAAGTATTACTAATTCACTAAAGCACACAAGTCATGTTCATTTATGTCTAAAAATTGAAACAAAAATTGATAATTCGTCCCTCTGACATATATCAGCTTAAGAGCACGTTGATTATCTTAACACAAGTATTACTAAGTCACTAAAACAGTGTTCATAGGTTGTTGGGCTTTAGGCCTAAAATGGCTAATTGTTGGGCTAGCGAGCCGACCTTATGCGACCCAGTCGGCCCAAGTATGTTAAAAATACAATTTAGTCACTTTACTTAAGGTAATAAACTCATCTAAAAGTTTATTTGGGTTTTTGCCCTAAAAACTGGTTTCTTACACCTTTATGCCTTATCCTCAACAATTTTTTAAACCTTTTCATTAGTTTCTAAATTAATAAACACAAGGAACTTGTTTAGATAATCAACATGTATTTATCCCTTTTGCCTTTGACACATTTGGTTTCTTAGCCCCGGAGGCCATACACTTTCTGAGCAGGGTTCAATGGGTTGTGCATAGTAATTCTTCGGATCCTAAGAACATAAACTTTGTTTTTAGTAGGATTGAGTTTGCTATCCAAAAGAGGGTTGCAGCGCAGCTTGTTGCCAATTTACCTGTCACTTCATTGTAACCGTTTGAAACACTAATTATGATACGAAATATGACAATTATTAATATTCTAGATTATAGATTATTGATTTATAAATATTATTTCTATGGACATTGTTTACTGATGGCAAAAGATTGTTTAAAAGAATATTTAAAAACAACAAATTCAAAAATAAACGTTAAGCGTTTACAGTCCATTTCAACCTGTATAAAAACTTTTAACACATGAGACCAAATGAAAATAAATAATAGCAGTCCAGACATTTCACACAGTTAAAATTTATCCATCTTTCCTCTCTCAAATCAACAATCAAAAGAAAAAAAATAACAAAAACCAAAAATAATAAGAAACCAACATGTCATGCCACAAAGAGAATAAAGCATGTGGCATTCTAAAGACCTCCAACTACTTTTACAAACTAAGATTACCAAGTTCCTGAGGCTATAACCGGCTCATGTTGTTGATCAAATATTAACCGTCAACGAGTCAATGATATCAGAATTCTCGTCTGTTTTCGTGCAGACATACATAAAATGAGAATCTGGATCTTCTATAACATAATCGGCAGGAAGCATTCCGTTCTCGGTGATAGGAACAGGTGACAGATAAGATTTAGGTGATGATGTTGAACCGGGTGGCTTTTGGAAACCAGGTCGAGCTGCAACAAACAATACACGCTTCAGTACTGAATATTACAACATAATCTAGTCATTTTAGAAAGCAATTAACATATTCCAAATAAATCCATTCAATAGTAAATGAGTTCAGATTGCCACTCTACAAGTATCCCGCTTACTAGAATTACAAGTCTGAGATTAGGCTTAGAGATTATCGTCAAAGCGAAAGATTGTTGAGTTGCTAATTTGTTGGTCAACTTATGGTACACGGTCAGCTCAATAGTTTTGGGCTTCAGCTTGGCTAGCTTGAGTCAATGCATAGCTTATGTAAGTTAATGTTCCCTACATTAATGCACGTGACTACAGATGGAGTGGCATGTACCGATGAACGATCAAAAGAGCCAGGCTGTATTCCTATATTCTTAATTTTCTTGCGCTTTCAACTAGTATTCCTATTGGTACTATGGTGTTTCTTGAGCACACATTTCTCAAGCCATGAGAATATGTTAGGTGTTTCTTTGGTTGGTTAAAGTCCACAAACAACGGTATCAACTATCCAAGAATATAACGGAGATAAAAACAAAGTAATAAGTATGATGTACACTCAGACGAGATTAAAAAAATGAACTTACGTATAATGTACAACTCTATTTTCCAGTTGTAAGTTGGCTTGTTTATATGGACCATCCGCGCCTTCGGGTCACCATATGTAATCTGTAGAAAGATGTAGTTAGTTGTATCTAGCTTCTATACGAGGTCAACATAAAATAGAAAACCGATTCATCATCCTACCAGCATATAGACCCCTCCAGGTTTAAGAATCCTGCAAATAAAATCGCAGACATTATAATTATGACAAGCAATAAGATATATAATAATAATACAATGTTCTCTTCTTTTATGGTTAAACTTTAAATAACATAAACAGCACAGCAAAAGAATACGAAAGAGACTTAAAACCTGCTCACTTCCCCCAGCATTTGAGAAGCACTGCCTGGACCATCGTTTCCACACTTCAAATTCAAGGTAAGTTGAAGAAGTTAGAGCTTGTGTAGCGATGATAAAAAACAATAAAACTCTGATTTGGAAATTAAGTAGGTTACCATCAGCGCATCAAGAGTCCCTAAAACCCGCAGATCAGAAACCATGCAAAATAGAAAAGAAGAAGAATCATTAATATAATGAAGCATATTTTAAATTCGCTAAATTTCAACAAAAGTCCCAAAGGCTTAACCTAAATGGGAAGTCAGTAAAAGCTGTTCACCAGCGAAGTATGATAAAACTAGAATACGAGTGAAGGAAATGAATCTATACCTTTATCAATTACACTATCAAATGAATCGTCCAGAAAAAAACTCATATCCCGAACATCCATCTGCATATCTTTAAGAATAATAAAAAAAATCAGTAACCGTAATGTACCACAATCAGCCGGTGTCCCGATGATTGAGTGCTATGTGCCTTATGTCCAAGGCTTGATGCAAAACTACTATCGAGCCGGGGGTCTCACCGGAAGCAGCCTCTCTATCCCTATGGGATAGAGGTAAGGCTGTCTACATCTTACCCTCCTCAGACCCTACCATAGCATTGCTATTGGTGGGATATACTGAGTACGATGATGATGATGATGATGATGATGATGATGTAATGTACCACAACTTTCATAAGATAATAAACATCTAAGATATCATATAATATTATTATGACAAAATAAAAGTAGACATACATTCCAACTGAGGAACATCCTCGATTTGCGTCGCATCATTTCAATAGCGACACCGGAAATATCAACATTCATGATGCTTTCGTACCCGTCTTTAACCATGTCCTCTGATATAACTGCAAATAACTAACAGATTATTATTGACTAACGTGTAGAAACGTATCCTTTATTAACATTTTACTGAAAAGAAAGTTTAATAACTGTTATCTCCATTTATGCCAAACATACCATTATTTCACCAATTCATTTACTATGTTATCAAATACAAGTGCAAATGGTTTGAATCAAATACAAATGAAATTAACGTGTTAACTGTGCAAATCAAGTAGTGTACTCATATATACAACCAGTGTTGCAAAAATCCCAACTAGTCCCCACTTCACTAATTAATTTTGGGCTAATAAGCCAAATAATAGGTCAATGGTCAAATCCGGAAAAAATCGACGATTTCTGGCGATATTCCGACCAAAATTAGCGTTTTCCCGACGTAATTCCGACCAAAATTAGCGGTTTCCGGCGAGATTCCATAAAAAAAACAGCGGCTTCCGGTGAGATTCAAGCCAATTTCCGGCCAAATTGTGTTTATGTATGTATAAAACTGAAAAAATCCTGACTAATCGCTAGTCCCCCAACCCACCGCCCGACTAGCGACTAGCGATTTTTACAACACATAGTAAATACTTTATACTGTAGTGTACATTACACGATGTAATTACAGTTATTGTATATATAATTACACTACTTGATTTGCACAGTCAGCAGCACGTTAATTTAATTTGTACGTTAACTTTCCCCTGTTATATATTAGCAAAAATTACTATTATCTCACTATGCATATAACCTACAGCCCTAATACCTGCATTGCCGCAGCCAACCATAAGGATTGGAGAAGAGGTGTGAATGTATTTACGAATAAAAGGACGTAGAGCATCGTACTGCTGGTACCAATCAAAGGATGTCTCGTGAGTGTATCGAGCGTCCCAGTAAACAGAGTCGCCGTAGTTGTATGTCTTGCAAGCCGACTCGTCTCTTATCATCTTTACTTTTGTTTCTTTATTATTGCAACCAGTGATTGATATCAGGCAGTGGTGGTTAGAACTCACGATCGGCGGCGGTTTATGGTGGTGGCGGAGATGGTGGTTTGGATTTAAATTAATTTTCCAGAGGATTATTATCAAAAGAGGTCAAACAAGGTGTGCATAAATGACTTGTATAATACGAAATGAATGTTGTACGTTGATTTGTACTTAGCTTCTAGTTACATAACTTAAGTTGAGTGTTAGACCAAGGTATGTGAGCGTGAGCCATATCAGACCCACGGACACTGACATGAGCGTAGCTTAGTTGGGGATAGGGGTGGGTCTGTCTCTCACCATTTTTTGCTCGATAGTGTAAATTTATTCGTCTTCAATCGAAAATTTTATAAGTAGTATAAATTTATCCGTTTTTGACGAAAATTTTGGGCACGCCCCCCTCTCGTTTATGAAATTTTTTATACATATTGAGTTCGGGCATCTCGGTGTATGCGTCAAAGTTTTGTCGTTCCACACCGGTGTTTCTGAGCATGACTGTGGGTGTTGGTTTGTTGAAATTTTTTTGGCGTGGACAGTAATGTTATATCCGTTCATCATTTGTGTCATTGTGTATTTAGGTGTGTATCATCATTCTTTTCCATGTTGTCATACACTCATAAATCTATCTTATGACTCGTATATGTCTTATACAACTCGTATGATGAGTGTTTGAATAATTCAAAAGATTGTAAATTTGTGAATAACCAAAGCCGAAGCATTGTAATCATATCCTAAAAGGCCCTATTCTATAAAGCACATGTATTTACTAGGACTGCTACGTGGGGTAAGCTAGCGAAGTTCTTTCTTTCACGGTGCCTATCTCGATTCTTAAACAACCTCTATCGTCCGGTCGAGTCAGCTTCGCTCCTTTATTCGTACATCTCTTTCTCGAATGGGAATTTCCCAATAGTCAAGGTAGGACGAAGAATAACATTAGTGGGTATAAGGAGAAGCAGTAGGAGAAGGAGTGTAATCAATATTGAATGAAGTTTATGTAGACTGAAAGCTTAGTAAACTAGCCCAATAGGCTATTCATGTAACTAGTTAAAAAAGAGAAGAGCTAGCACGAATAGTCTTTGCAGCGTAAACGAATGCCTTTGCTTTGGCTTTGAAAGTCTATCTATTCCTGATTCAACTCCTTCATGCCATTGATTGATGCAAGTCTTTTTCCTTGTGTAAGAGATATTCCATCAAGTTTATAGAGACTGAAAGCTGACTAAACTGGATCAATATTCAGCCAATCCCTTGCAGCTTTATCTCACTTCTACTTCTCGTGAGGCATTGCGATAGGAAGGAATGCCCAATATACTACTTGAGCCGAGTGATCACAGGTCCGGGGACAAGGTACTCAGTTGTGGAAGGGCACTGCCTCACATTAGTCTTTGTTACTCAGAAGTTGCGTCACTACTTCATGTCCTTCACAGTTCATATTGTGACAAGATGTGACCCAATCAAACACTTAATGTCTCGAGCTATACTATACTCATAGGGAGAGCTGCTCGGCGGTTCCTCATTCTAGCAGGTTATGACATGAAATGTGTAACTCCCAACGCAATGAAAAGTAAAGCCTTAGTTGATTTACTTGCCCATTTCCCGAGTGGATAATATTCATATGTACCTCGATAGTATTAGTCACTCTTTCAGTTGAGTGGCTCAATTTGAGAAAGATTTTATTATTGTAAAAACAACTTTGTAAATAGTTGGTTAATTTATAAAATAACCAAAGTTTTTAACTTCTCAATCTTCTCTCTTAACTTTTATACAGTTTTCTAAATTCCCGAGCTTGAAACCAACTGATGAATCCACACAATTGGTGCAACCCAAATGATCTTGATTGTGGATTGGCATATCCAAGGATTCAAAGACGAGTAGTAATATTTCTGAGACGGGTATTAATTTTTCATGCTTTAATGTAAAATATACGATAAGAGAACAAAAAATTGTAAATTGACATATACCATGTTATTAATAACATCAATCCAATAGAGCATGACCATATATATATTTCTTCAAAATAGATTGTCAAAAGGGTCTAAAGCTATTTCTCTTACAGTGATTAAACTAATCTTCTTGAGTTATGTCTCACTACAAGTTTCATAGGATCCCCGCCGACAGTTCACATAACCATCTGTTCACATAACCATCCGTCACGATAAGAGGACACAAAGTGGTGTCTGTAATAAGCAATGGAAAAACCTTGCACTGGCCAAAAAAAACTTGGAACACCAGCCCCTAAATTCGGCTTGTTTATTTACACGGAATTCAGTTATGTGTATTCAGAATAACATCTATTGCTCATGAACTGCTTAGACATGCAAGCAAACAAGGAAAATTAATATTGAATACAAATGACCCTGATTTAATGATTTTAGCATATATTTATATGTGAGTTGAAATAATGATTGCTACTAAACTATGCATTATTGGTATGGGGTAATGTATTACAAAGGACAAATTAAGACAGAATGTGACATCTTATCATAAACCTTTTATCTACGGAAAATTGGATTTTAATAATCCCAACTTAATACAGTTGGCCAATAATAATCCCAACTTTGAAAATAGCTGTTCCTGGTTCCAACTTTCACACTATTTGTTTTCATTGAACCTTCGTTAAAAAAAACTTAACGGCGTTAAATTTTTTTCAAATTTCAAACTGATATTTTAAGGTTTTTGATCGGAATGAGGATACGAGTCGATTGATGTAAAACTTACCTCCAAACAGTGGTCCAAACAACTAAATGATACTTCAATTATGGTGTTTAAACTATTAATTAACAAAAATCAAGTTGTTTGAAGCGCTCGTTTCAAGTTAAGTTTTACATCAATCGACTCGTATCCTCATTCCGATCAAAAGCCCTAAAATATCAGTTTGAAATTTGAAAAAAACTTAACGCCGTTAATTTTTTTTAACGAAGGTTCAATAAAAACAAATCGTGTGAAAGTTGGAACCAGTGATATCTATTTTCAAAGTTGGGATTATTATTGGCCAACTGCATTAAGTTTGGGATTATTAAAATCCAATTTTCCTTTATCTAATGTTTTGTTTATGATTCACATTAGAAGCATGTGGTTTTTGTTACTATGTCGTTTTAACTTAAAAATGAATGGTCTGGTACTAATTTATTTGTTGTTGTCCGTTACTAGCTTATTCAAGAATCCTTGACTAGTAGTCATTATTCTAAACTATTACCCATAACTCTTTTTTTATCATGATAATCATAATATGTTAAGTCAATTGTAATACGCGATATATATGAGATCATGTTGTATAAACGACACTAACTGAAGTCACATGTAGGTATTGCGAATGCATGGTTGTTTCATCTATAGTTGAACTCGCCTCATACCGGTTCAAGTTTGTAAATAATGTATTTATTTATACATGTGTTTTTTACTCTTCTAGGGTTCTAAATTACATAATCATTTACCCAGTACGTCTTTTCTACTTATCGTTTTAAGTAGCAGTGTTCACAATCACAAATTAAAGATCCAATTTTCTAATTAGCATTTAAAAGAATACTTACAATTTTGTCATCTTATCTTTACAAAGTTTTAATCTTTTAAAAAATACTTACACTTTTGCTACTTTCATCTTTACCCAATGTATTTTCATATACTTTCATTTTAAATAAACTTCACTATATTTATACAGCTATAACTTTGTTTATACGCTAAAAACTAAACCTTAAAAAACGAGTATTTTATTTATCTTTAATTTTAACATATTATGCATTGCTATAACTTTTCTTAATTCGGAAAACCGTTGACGTTTCTACCGTATTAGTCGAGCACCTCTTTGGTGCATATCAATATTTCGAACATGTATACCCCACGTGATACATTATACACAATCAAAAGATGAAACAAGAAAGCAAATTTAATTTCTTGAAAGCAAATGTGCACGTGATACATTATACACAATCAAAAGATGAAACAAGAAAGCAAATTTAATTTCTTGAAAGCAAATGTGCATACATCATTGTCCACTTTCTCTCTCTGTTATGAGTGTTTTGTGCCTTTTCTATTCATGCTCCTGTACATATCATTTCATTTTATTTTATTGCGGGTTCATCAAATATGAAAAAGACAAAAGAGCCTAATACATACAATTATGTCTAATTTATTCACACATACTTAATACAAAAAATCACAAATTTATTATCTTAACATAAGTAATTGCTACAATTTAAAATTTGAATAAAATGTAAAAAAAAAAATGCATTATTATTTAATGAAAACAATACATACACTAATATCTAATTAAAACCATTTAATACAAAAATCATTAGTTTATTATATTACTAGTTTTTATCCTCCGTATTACGGGGTTGTTTTACATTATTCGTTTATAATATTTATATATTTCTTTGAATTTTATTTATTGTAAAGGAGTTAATAATATAATTAGATTTGATGATAAAAGAGTTTCATAAATAACTGAGCGTTATAACCCGTTTTAAAAATCATCTGAGATGATCCATAACCAACTTATTTTTTTACAATAAATTTGTTTCTTAATTATAAATATATTTAAAAATAATATGATATTAATTTTTAATATATCCATATTTTATAGATTTTCATATAAAATATTTGTTGAGATTAAATGTTAATTTAATAAGATGTTATAACTCATTTAAAGTTATCTGGTTTGATGAGACCCATAACCGTGAATTCGGGTCAAATACATGAAAACTTTCATTTACAAATAATGTAATCTGATAGCTTGAGATAATGTAGGATGCAACCAGATAACTTTTAAAGGTTTCGTTTATATATATTATAGATCATAAAATAGTGCAATAATTTACACTTTTTCTAATAATGTTTCAAAATAATGCATTGTTATAAAAATAATAATATCTAATCCGGTATATGATTAATAAAAGTTTTCATTAATTTATTATCTTATCATAATTCATAAGGAACTGAGAAATACTAACTTCAGTAATAATGGTAAATAATAACAAAACTTAATAAAAAAATTATATACAATAATATTTAACCAAACATATATATAATAAAAGTTTTCACAAATTTATTTTATTATCACAAGAAATTGCAACAGTTTAAAGTTTCAGTAATAATGCTAAAAAAATAATGCATTCTTTTTTTTAGACTAAAAAGATGCAATGTGGGGATACATGGGAAAGAAGGTGGCATAGGAAACATAAAAAATCAAGATGGACCCATGAAAATCCCTAAATATTTTGTATTTTTTTAGTGTTACATGACACCATTATTCATACCCACTACTTTCTCGGTTAATTAAGTTTCATAAACATTATGAAATAATACCAATCATCATCATAACAATAATTTATACAAATTGAAAATTACATGTCCGTCAACAATAACATTTGTTAGACAACCCTCTATGGGGGCATCGAAGCCCCTCGTCAGCGTCACGTAATCATCGGGGACATCGAATCCCAAACCAATAATGTGCCGTTATGGTTTAATGCTCAAAGGACGTCCATTATATGTGTGTGTGTGTGATTGATTTCTTTTGAGAAGCGTTATGAGTTTTAAGAACTCGAAAAAACTCAACGCAACAACTTTTTTTACACATGTGTAATACGTAAGTGTAAGTAATGTACAAAAAATTACCGTAATTTTTTACACACCGAATCGACTTTTTACACATGTGTAACTAAAGTTTAAACTTATGTAATCAACAAAAATCTTTAATCTCTCTCATGATTTATTTTTTTAATTAAATTTAATCTCAGCCACATATTCTAACTCATTTAATTAAATGTGTGGTCCAAAATTTAGTTCTTAAAGTTCTAACAACTTATCAAGTTATTAAAATATCTCTTCAATACACCTATATATATGTATGTATGTATATGTGTGTGTGAGAGAGAGAGAGAGGGCCCACCAAAATACCTCACCTTTTCCTCTCTTCCGCGCCCGACGTTTCAATGACCGGCAGAACGACGCCACACCACCAAGGCGGCCCTTGGTGGTGTTCAGCGCCCGCCATCAACCACCACCGGGCCCCATAACTGGTGATCTTATGGGTTAGTTTCACATTTTTTTTTGTTACTTATCATATAAGTGTCACATCAATTGCACCACTCAACCCATATTATTTGTTGTTCTTCATCATTATTCATTTTATGTTTTTATTTTATTTAAAAATTGATATTAAAATAACTATTAAAAGTTTAACATTAAATATTAAAACATTAATTAATATTATATATCCTTTTCCTCTACTACCCCTTCCGATCAAGAAAAAACTTACTTCTACTTCGTCTTCCCCAGTTCACTTCTTTAAAACCATAATTACAATTCATCTTCCTCACTTCAAATCCTCCAAATTCAACTCACATCATATAAATATAGTAGGGCACGCTGGGAATTCAATCTAGCCTACTCACGCGTTACCCTAAACCAGATATTGTCCCAATTTTTTACCCACCCATCTCTTTAAAATATCAGAACCCCTCCTTTCTTTGACAAGTCACTACTATGCTCTTTTCTTACTGCTCGTATGTTTCCCACACACATCCTCAAACACACCAAAAAAATCTAACTAGAACATACATTTGCAGGTGAATCAGTCTATATAGGTGTATGGTAATTATTAAACAAAGATATAATATTTCATGTCACCTGTTAATTTGGATGGTTTTAAAGTAAACATGCACATTTAAATGATTTTTTCAATATTATTTTATGCTTTAAAGTTATCAATAGTGGAGTACATGGCAAATGATAAATTAACTGTTTCATGAAAATTTATTTTGTAATACTAAATACTTATAATTTAAAAAATTCATTACTTTGTGTTAGGTTTTTAATTTATAAAATTTATGTTTTTTTATAGTTAACCTTATAGTTATTAGTTTAAAAATTATTAATTTCAATTATACAAATTATAAGTTTAAATATTAAATTTACCTATCAAATTTATCAATTTTCATACGTGTGTTACACAAGCCTATATCATAGTAGTAATTTAATGTAATTAAAGATATAAAAAAACGATCAAAAGTAACTTTTAACACTAACCTAGTCAATCTATACATTAATTAGCTGGCAAATAACTATAGACTTAAGTTCAAATCAATCAAAATAATATAATACAATGATTTATGATTATAGTAGTTCAAAATATAGAATCAAATTAAATTCTGGCTCTAACTTTTGGAGGTTTGGGTCAAAGTAAATCTAGTTCTTTAACTCATATCACCTAAGGCTGAGAGGGGTGTGGGGCTTCAACGGGGGCGCGAGCGGAGGGCCAACACCACATCACCGGGGCGCTAATGGGGGCGCTAACGCGAAAATCCATGCAGGCGTGAGCCTGTTAGCGGGAGAAGAGAGAGAGGAGCTTGTTGAATTTTAGAAAAAGAGCCGTTGGGCTCTTATTAAATTAAAAAAAAAAATTTTTTTTCTATATAATACCCCATTTCACCCATTTTTATACCACAACTTCAAACTTTCATCCAAAATCAATTCATCTTCTCAACTTTTTTTAGATATTAATGTGTTTTTTTATTAATGTGTGTTTTTTTTAATAATTTATGAGTTTTTTTAATAATACATTGTTTAAATATATTTATAAAAAAATAAAAAAAAAATTCGCTGGAACCCCTGCTGAAGCCCCTCCACACCAGGGCCAGGGGCTCCAACGGGGGCTCCAACACCCCCCTTATCCAGTTTCTCTCTCTGCCACACGTCATAATATTATTGGTTGGAGCCCCCCATTAAAGCCTCCCACACCCCTCAGCCTAACAAAAATAGGAGTGATGCAAGTGGTAAATATCTCTCTCTCTCTCACCCTCATCATGCTGAAAACAACATAACAAAAGGTACTGTTTTGAGTGCTTTACAATTATTACTCTAAAAATCAACCTTCTTGATGACTGCAGCAACAGCAACAGCAACAGCAACAGCAACAGCAACTACAAGGCAAGTGATTGTGCTTCTTCTGCAACTTATCACTTTAGTCTTTATATAGCAAAAGAGTGTTGATTGCCTTCACTTTTAACTTTAATCCAGTTTCATCATCAGTTCATCACTTTCAGTAACTCTACCTTCATATTATTTAGCTTTAAATTTGCTTCATCATCATCATCATCATCATCATCCTCCTCTTCATCTCAAGTCTCAACACAAAGATCAAAAACCAGTTTTTTTTTTTGTTTTTTTTATTTTTTTTATTTTATTTTAATGGGTATGAATGTATGATTATGATTAACTCAGTGTTGCTTTCCACTCATCTTCTTGCATAAAAATCAACTAAAATGCTGCTTTTTTCAACAAATTCAGGCTTTTCACCATCTTTTTCTTGCTATTTTCTTTCTTTTCAAAATATATAAAAAATATATGCTTTTAAGCTAAAAAAATTGAAACTTTTTCTGATTTTAACCTTAATTATTTTCTTTCTTTTCAAAATAGGTATAAAATATATGCTTTAAGCTAAAAAAATTGAAACTTTTTCTGATTTTAACCTTAATTATTTTCTTTCTTTTCAAAATAGGTATAAAATATATGCTTTAAGCTAAAAAAATTGAAACCTTTTCTGATTTTAACCTTAATTTTTGTTTTTTTCTCAGTAGCAGCCAATTAACAGAAACCCCAACTACAAATCTTGTTCAGTTCTGGGTTTAATTCCAAAAATGGATTCATACGAAGCAACAAGAATTGTGTTCACAAAGCTTCAAAATTTAGATCCAGAATACGCATCAAAGATAATGGGTCTTCTGTTAATTCAAGATCACGGCGAGAAAGAAATGATTCGGTTAGCTTTTGGGCCTGACTCACTTCTTCAGTCAGTTATTATTAAAGCTCGTAAAGAACTTGGTGTCTCTTCTCCGTTATCTCCGTCATCTCCGTTAAGTTTGAATTCAAGGTTTATTAAACCCGGAATTACTAATCTACCCTCGCCGTTAAGTACGACGTCGTTTCGGACTAACTCAAACACCTCCGGTTTTCAACCACCGGAAAGTCGCCTGAATTCTTCAGCTCCGCCGTTCTACGGCGGCGCCGGTGAGCCTGATCTGATCGACGAGTTACACCTTCAAAATCAGCTTTCGTTTCTCGACGATGATTCTCCGGCCACTGGTTTTAACTCCGGCGACGTGTTTTCTCACCGCCGGAGCTTTTCCGTTAACGATATGACGGAACACTGCGACGAGATTTTCCGGTCAAATTCCGGTCACCGGAGACGGTTACTAATGACAGCCGGCGGCGGCGTCGGCGGCGGTGGTGGTGGTTCATTTTCTAATTTTCCTTTTCAAAAAAACCCTAATTTTTACCTTCAGCAACAATCCGGTAGCCCGAGGATGGCGGCCACGGCTGCGGCCGCATTGATGACAAATTACGGCTCACGGCAGATCTACCTAACGTTTCCGGCGGATAGCTCGTTTACTGAAGAAGACGTTTCCAATTACTTCAGGTTCGGTTTGATTACACCGGTTTCGGTTAATGAATTTAGACATAATAAATTAATAATCATGTTTTGTGATGCTTGTATTATTTGTTGTTGTGTTTGGTAGCGTTTATGGTCCGGTGCAAGATGTTCGGATCCCGTACCAGCCAAAACGGATGTTCGGGTTTGTGACATTTGTTTATGCGGAAACGGTTAAGCTTATACTAGCGAAAGGGAATCCGCATTTCGTGTGTGAGGCCCGGGTTCTTGTGAAACCGTATAAAGAGAAGGGGAAAGTCCCGGATAAGTTCAGGAAGTATCCTCAGCAGCAATTGGATAGTCCCACTAGATATGATTCGCATGATCCTTTCGATCTCCAGCTCGGTATGCTCGTTTTAAACTCAAATCTTTAATTTATATCTTGTTGTATATACCACCAATATCTTGAATATATGTATATGGTGTTGTTTGAATCACAGCTATTGAGCTTCAGAACCGTCGGATCATGGATCTGCAGCTTCTCGACATGAAAAGGAACCACCATAACTACCACCACCACCAGCGGGCCCTTTCCACCGGGGCAGCCATTCTGTCGCCCACTAGCTACTCTCCAAGTTATCTCAACCGCTCGTCGGTTTTTGCTTCTGATAGCAGCAGTAGTTCCAGTCCAGATTCCGGTACTATATAACCTGAACATAGGTGTTCGTTAGCTAAACCGTAAACAACTACGCATAGCAACTGTTTGTTATTTATGATTTGTGCTTGTTTTCTTGCAGATGATGGCTTGGTGTTAAACCTTCCGAGTCCTGTAACCATCAATGGTGATGGATCACCTTTCAAGGCGAGTTTGAACGTGGAGAAAGAGAAGGAAGCATCAGATTTTAAAGATGAAAACCACAGCAACAAATCAAGCCCTCGTCACGAAGAAGATAATGATTTTCCCAAAAGGTATACGTTAAGAAATTGTTCGTAGTGCTTTAAAGTTTAAAGTCATAGTGATAGAGATAAAAGAGACGTGGTTATACGGTTACATAAGTGCTTTATATATCACAGTTGTTTATCGCGGTTCTTTACTTTATATTGGTTGTATTACTAAATTTGAGCATTGCAGCTTGGAGCACAATCTCCCCGACAACCTTTTTGCTTCGCCAAAGAAATCCAAAGATCATCAAACCATCTTTTCAAATGACAAAAATGCCCTTGTTTCTTCGATCACCAGCATTAATAACTTAATCACCTCCCCGTTGACCTCGACTTTGGATATGGCTTCACTGAAATCATGTTACTTTGAGTATCCTAGGTACGAATAGGCTCGTTTCTCTTTTTAAGTTAATGATCAGATTTGTGGGTTGGTTAACCGCATTGGCTGAGGTGGTTGCAGGTTTTCATCGGATCATGGTGCGGTTGGAATGTAGTCTTTGTTCCATTTCTTTTAGAGCTTATTTAGGTAAAGATGAATGGAGTTTAATGACAGTGTAATTTACAAGATAAATGAATGAATATATGTAACAAAGAAAGGATACCCAAATGTGATGTTTAGTAAACTCATCACTACTTAAGAGTACTTACTAGTTACTACAATACAAAGAGCTCAAAATGTACTTTGCAGGGGATGGAAATTACAGACTTACCCCTGAATCTAGTGTGTTATTTGTTAGAAATGAAGAGAGCATTTGATGTGTACTGTACAGTATAAGTGAAAAGGGCCCAAGATAGGGGCCCATTTGTGAAAGTAGCATTGAGTGGTTGGCAGATGTGGTCTGCAGATGTGGTCTTACTCGTGCTTTAAATGTTTGGAAAGATCAAAAAATAGAATAATGATTATAAAATATAAATTTAAGCCTTTTAGGTACATAAAATATGTATTTTTTATTGCATCGGGATACACGCCTTTCGATTCATGAAAAACCCTCACCTAAGACCAACCCTCGTAAGGCACGTCAGTATGGTAAGATAAACTTGTTCAGTTTAATGATTTAATTAGTGAACGTCATCCACATCCACTCGTCTAGTTCCCATCATCACCTAGTAGCTAAAACTAGATGATAGGGGTAGGAATTGAACCTAGTTCACATGAACTACCGAGTCTCTTACCATTCCATCACAAGCTCATTGACGGTACACAAAATATAATAACCAAAAAATCTAAAAACATAATAATAGTAATTTTTATTTACATTTAATATTGAAAAAATAAATGTTGCAACACATCATTGGGCATGTATAGTATATCTCATCATATTTCACATATTATGGTTTTCCTAATGAGCGGTAATGCAAAGGCACGGATCCGATGATCGTGTAAAGCCATTCAAATGTAACAAGGTAAATTTACACCAGTTTTTAACTTTCAAATGCTAAAGTCATTTCATTTAAGTGCATTTTCCCATTTTAATGAAAGATATTTTGGATGAGTTTTGTCAAACATCGGTTGTTGAAGTGGTTGAAAGACAAACTCTCTTGAATCACATACTTTCTCGTCCTATCTCGAACCACAATTAGACTGAAATTCCAAATGTTACCATCATTTGACATTATATTTTTATTTTGAAAAGCGTTTAGGCATAAAAATCTAATTAGTAAACGCCATCCACTCACCTAGTTTATAGGGCGTTGCTTCCTACATTTTTTGCACAAAAATATCTTTTATAGTGGAACCAGCCCAAATAAATAAAAGAAGAAAATAATTTAATATTAAATAACTTGAACATGTTTTCTGAGTACTACAAAATTGTCTTCATTTCGACACTTTTGTTGTGTTGGGCACATCCACATGGGTGCTGACCATGCACTGCTTCAAAACCATGTGACTGATGCTAAAAGTATTAAAAACCTTTTCTCTCTCCCCCTTCAAAATACATACTATTTCCTTTTATTTAATTATAAACTTGGATTAAATTATGGGAAAATCCCCATAATAGCCTATTTAGAGAATGTGTTTTCAAGATTATCCTCACTAATTCAAGTTTCCAACTTTGTCCCGTTGGTATCTTGTCGCCGACGACATGATAGCGAATACCGACGATGCGTTACTGAAACAAATAGGATAACGACACGTGGCCAGAATCTGTGTTGACGATGCGTTATGTTGCTAACGTAGGGTAGCGGCAATGCGTTATGTTGCTAACGTAGGGTAGCAGCGATGCGGTAGTTGATAACGCATCGCTGCTACCCTATGTTAGCAACATAAACGCATCGTCAACCCTATGTTATGTTAACACATCGTCGGTGTTCGCTAACATGTCGCCGACGACGAGATACGTTTATGTTGCTAACATAGGGTAGCAGCGATGCGTTATCAGCTAACACATCGTGGAACCCCTACTTTAAACATTAACGCATCGCCGCTACCCTATGTCAGTAACATAAAGCATTGTCAACCCTATGTTATGTTAACACATCGTCGGTGTTCGCTAATATGTTGCCGGCGATGAGATACTAAAGGGACAAAGTTGGAAACTTGAATTTGAAGGGACAAACTTGGAACCACATTCTATAAATGGGCTATTTTAGGAATTTTCTCTTAAATTATCATACATTCATTCTTCTTACAAATATATTCTTTTAACAATCTACTTTATTAAAGCAACTATCAAGTGTGCCTTTTGGGCCCTTATAACGTTACGCCACATAAAAAGATATACACGCACGACACATATAGATGTGACTATAGTGGGTGTTAATTTTTTTAACGACCAATAAAATAACTATTAATAAACATACTAGTAAGCGGCTAGACACACCCGTTACAACCATCATAACACATTAACACCAAGGTAAAACATAATATCCTGTCTCACCCGCCTGATTACAACCGAAACCCACGTCAATCCACCAAAGATAACACAACCAATCTCCAACTAAACCTCACCCAAAGACGACAGTCGGTTAACCCGGCTACCCCCCAACAATCACCGGTAATAAATTCATTTAATAATAGCCTTAGTATCGTCAATATCATTATAATATAATTGAATTTCCTCTTTTTTTTCTTTGCTCTGGCCCCTGTAGTGTATTCATAGGAAGAAATACACACTGACACACATTAATAGTATTGCCCACAGTCACATTATATGTAGTGGTACCAATTAATTGACATTTACAAACCCATCTATAAGCTTTAAAGTAGCTCTTGGTTTTCAGTCTGCTGCGACCGTCGAGCTATATATGTGATGTAACGACTGGGTTTTGGTCTATAGTTTTGTGTTTTAGCCAAGTTATATGAAACACATTCGTTTTAACCTTCTAATTAAGACACATGTTAAACTTCGGTTGACGTGTTTTAAAAAGAAAAATCGTTTATAAAAAAAAAGCAAAAATACAACTACAAGTTATTCTTCATTTCTATGTCCGTATTTAGTTTTCTTGTCTAACTTGAAAATAGATTATTAAACTAAAAAAGCCTGTTATAAACTAGTTAAGAAATAGCATCTTAACAACACAATCTCACTTTAATAAAACAACAAATTATACAACTTAACCTTAAACTCATTCCTCCAATCCAAACAAGCAGTTGATGATGATAAACACTAAACATTTGGCAAACAAAACTACTGACCCAAAAGTGAAGGCTTGTAGAAAGGATGAGTTTGAGCCATTTCAATCCGATCGCGCGGGTCATTCATCGTTTCATCCCTCAACGCCTGCAGAATAGCCTGTGTTGGAACCTCCCTGAATAATCACAAGAAACATCAATTCAACTATTTTCGGAACAAGAGCTTAACCAATTTCTTATGAGCCGAGCTTGAGCCTGAGCTCTTTTAAGCTACATGTGACAAGCTCGACTCGTTTACAACTCTAGTTTCCAGAGAGAATACAATATACATGCATCATGTACGATTTACCTTGAAATTAGTATTTTGTGAAGTGTTTTCAAAATGGGACAAAGCTCGACTGGAGCCACGGGCTTTTTCTCGTCCGGGTGGAGAATGCTTAAATGAGATTGACTAAGTAGCTCGTAAAACGCTTTTACTGCTGAAACTCCCTGAAATAACAATCCACAATTGAGGTTTTATATAAATGGCAATTTCATATTTACTCATGGAAACTGCATAACATATATTTACTCAAGCAAAAAAGTTGATATCGAATATACATGTTAAAAAGACTTAAAATTTCATATTCACTTGTTTCGATAAATCCAACTTGTAATGACCATTATACCCTTCTCTTTTTCCTTACACTCCAAGCTACCGTATTCTCATACAATTTTTAAGGGGGGCATATTTGATATTATGAGTTTTGGTAGAGTAAACTGTAAAAATGGGCATATTTGATATTACACCAACTTTTGAAAGGATATATATTATATATACAAAGATGGCGGCCCAAAATCTTGCTAATTTATTTCATTTTTGGACAAAATCATCATTGCTACTAGTTGATTTTGATCTACAGTTATTCTTTATTTAGTTGTTAGAGGGCATCCAAGACCATTGACTAATATCAGACAAGTCAAACCATGCAGTTCCAAATAATCAATCCGGTTTATGTTGGCGAGTGTTGTATACAAACAAAATTATTAGTAAATTAGTATATTAACACATGTAAATTTAATTATCACAAATCAATAAACATCTGCAGGTTTAAACATAACAGAATACTAAGAAGTAAGATATACAGAAACGATTTATCAATCCGGTTTTTGTCTTTGATAAGGGTGTATGTGGAGTTTTGTTTGAGAACTAATTATCAACTTGTTACAATTATCTTATTATGTTAGAATAATCATTTTTGGATAATTAACTTCATACCATATGTAACAAAACTGATTATCACACGGTAAAATATTAATGCCTAATTATCCCTTGTTTTTTACACTCTAAAGCATGTGACTGTTTGAACTTTAAAAAGCAAAAGCACATCAAACACTATTCTTTAGTATACGCTTTATCACAACCGATATCGATTATTCAATATCACATAATCACCATCAAAATCAGCAGGGCCGTCTTTGAGGCATGGCAGGGTAGTCGACGGCCACAGGCCCGACACCCCGCTAGGCCCGAAATTTTTTTTTTCAAAAAAAAAATTATATGTATTTATAATTAAATTGTTTAAACCCAATAAAATGTTTCTTTTGCTTACCCAAAAAAAAGTTTGCCTTTGGCCCAAAAATTTTTTCGTCTTTTCGGAGCCGGCCCTGAAAATCAGCAAACTCAAACTGGCATATAATAAGAAAACACACCTGAATCATCCCCTTCCCCTTGATGCTATCGCCCATATCAAGAGTCAGTTCTCCATTTGCCAACTTTTGACCATACCATGCATTACGACCTTTTAACAATGTCACATACGTGTCCGCCAATAGCGGGCCCGCTAACTTCTCCGGGTTTTTAGTCAAAAGATGAGTTATAAATATCATTTCCGATGTACAATGTGCAAAGTACACCGACTTGCTGGTCGCACTCTCATTGGTCAAAGACGCCACCATACCTGTTAACACACCACAAAAACTATAATTATATCCAAAATAAACTCAAATTAATAAATGTTAGATAATCCCATAATATTAATATGCCTACTGTGATTTTATAGCGTTTTGTATAGTATAGGGACTCCGTGTAATATGCCTACTTTAATTTCGACGAACATAAACATGGTATCAGAGCATGAACAATCTTACCAGCCCCAATGGCGTACACGTTTTTTAAACCGCCCATAACTTCATGAGTTACAAGATCACCATTATCCCAAACCGTAAAGTGCGGTTGCCTTAAAAACTTAGCTAGCGGCTTCCTCCATTTTTCAGCTCCACATATTCGCGCATTAGCATACTCCTTATTGTAAATTTCCGATGCAATGTTCGGTCCACCAAGATATAAAATATTCTCCATCGGAATTCCAGCTGTAAACATGACCTAAACTATAATTCGCATCAACAAAAGGCTATAACCTTAATATAAATATACACAAGAATCTTACTTGATCTACTAATCATCTGAGTCGGAGTAATAATATGAGGCTCGGGTTCCAACTCAGCCTCGATACCTTTAGACAACGAAATAATAACCGGAGCCGTAATCCTTTCCTTCCAATAATTACCAATCTCATCAAACACATCACGCGTTTCAGTCGAAGGCAGCCCGTTAATAACAATATCAGCATCCCAAACCGCTTCTTGCAGATTAGTAACCACTTTCAACGGACAAATCGGAGTATCAATCATATTCACACAAAACCCGTCTTTCAAAATCTCATCCGCGTACAACGTCCTATCACCTAACCTCGCTTCAACGTATTTCAAATACGCGCACCGTCTTATTAACCTCCTCAACACGTCTTCTCTCGAGTTTATGACATCGAATAAATGCTCCGCGGTTGCTCGGTCCACTGTCCTTCCGGGTCTCCTCCAGACTCTGATTTGGATTTTGTCACGAAGATGGCCGTATGCGTCTTGTAACAGGGCTGCGAATACGCTGCCCCACGCACCGGCACCGACACTGGCGATTCGCAAAGGATCAGTATCGGATTTGGCTAATAGTGTACGGAGGTCGTTGAGCTTATCCTCTACGGATAAACCACCGTTAATGTATGTGTTATTGGAATTGGATCCATCAATTTCTGTCCCTACCATCTTTGGGCAAAGTTTAGCATTAATTCAAGAACCTAATAATAACCTGGATTACAATAAGTATTATTATTATTGGTGTATAATTGAAATTGAAATTGAAATTGAAATGCAAGTAAGTATGTAATTAGAGTTTAGAAGAGAAGGAAGTTACATACCGAACGTGGGTTATGGTGTCGTGTGGGATGTTGAATTTGGGAAATTAGCCGACAGTAGTTTGATTTTGCTTTCAAGAAACAATTTGGGTTTCGTGATCAACAAGAGGTGAGTTGTTGGCGATGTTTCCAATGAGGTGATCCAGCTAGCTAGGTAGCTCGGTGAGTTCATCAAAGTTTGAGAAGTACTCTAGTAGTTTACGGATGGGCCCCACTAAAGAATTTGATATGGAATTTATTGTTTTCTAAAGTAATATAAATAAAGTTGTAAATTATACAAGAGTAAACTGCGGTTTTCGTCCTTAAGGTTTTTCCAATTCTGCAGTTTTAGTCCAATAGTTTTATATTTATGATTTTCGTCCCTGTGGTTTCATTTCACTTGCAATTAAACCCGAATTCATTAACCCCGTTAAGTCTGGTAGTTAAATCCATCAGCATATCCTTCACGTGATGGGCATTTTTGTCCTTTTTCTCCCCAAATAAACCTCAGCCCCTCACGTGAGGAGGCTTACGAGTTAAGACTGGGGTTTATTTGGGGAGAAAAAGGACAAAAATGTCCCTCACGTGAGGGACACGCTGATGGGTTTAATGACCATACTTAACGGGGTTAATGAATTTGGGTTTAATTGCAAGTGAAATGAAATCACAGGGACGTAAATCGCAAATTTGAAACTATTGGACTAAAACTGCAGAATTGGACAAACCACAGGGACGAAAACCGTAGTTCACTCATTATACAATGAGTAAAAGTAAACCGTTGTTTCCAGATTTTTTTTTCTAAGGTGTTGTTTGTTTTAAAGACAAAAATTGTCTCCAATCTGATTTCATCTGATTTAATGTCTGCATATGAAGATATGGTCTGAAGGTTTGCAATCTGAAAATATAATATTGTTTGTTTTATAAACTGGATATCGTCTGCATAAGCTGAAAAAGTAGTTACATATCGTATATATTACAGTAGATAAAAGTCATTCAACGTTTGTAGACTTCTAAAATAATTGGTAGTGGTGTACGAACTATGGAAGTGGGTGGTGGTAGACAATTGTGGTAGGCGGTGAACGGTGGGTGGTGGTGATGGACGGTTGTGGTGGTGGGTGGTGGACCATGATGGTGGCCGACAATGGGGTGGTGGTGGTGATGAACGGTGGTGGTGGGTGGTGGACTATGGTGGTGGATGGATGGTTGTGGCGGGTGGTGGTGGGGTGGTGGCGTTGGCGGGTGGTGATGGATGGCGAAGGCGGGTGGTGGTGGCGACGGACGGTGGGTGGGTGCTGGATGGCGGTGGTAGTGGACGGTGGTTGTGGCCGATGGGGGTGGTGGTGGTGATGGACGGTGGTGGTGGTGGGTGGTTAACGGTGGTGGTGGTAACGGTGGGTGATGGTGGCGGCGAACGGTGGTGGTGGGTGGTGATGGCGGCGGACGGTGGGTGGTGGTGATGTTGGACATTGGGTGTTGGTACTTGGTATGATGTTAAGAAGTGTGAAGATGTTGAAAAAAACTTATTTTTTAAGACCATAAAAGCATTTTTCAGATTTTTTTTTAAAATAAACAGTCTTCAAGAGCCTACGTCTGCGCGCTCGCAGACATAGGCTACTTGCAGACCTTATAAGCAAAAACAAACACAACCTTCTGCTGCTTTAATCTGCTAATTTTAAATTTGTGATTTTCGTTTTTATGGTTTCATTTCACTTGCAATTATACCTGACCCCACTAACTCTGTTAAGTCTGGCCGTTAAATCTATTAGCGTGCCCATCACGTGAGAGGCAATTTTGTCTTTTTTTATCCCCAAATAATCCCTAGTCCTAATTCGCAAGCCCCATTATGAGGTTGGGGTTTATTTGAAAGAAAAAGGGCAAAAATGTCTTTTACGTGAGGGAAACGCTGATGGGTTTAACGACCAGACTTAACAGAGTTAGTGGAGTCGATATAATTGTAAGTGAAATGAAACCAAAAGGACGAAAATCACAAATTTAAAACTATTGGACTAAAACCGCATATTTAGACAAACCACATGGACGAAAATCGCAGTTTACGTTTATACAATAAGTATGTAGACATTATAATCCTTCACTTGTGGTATGGTGGTAGGAGGTTTAGGTTCTCTAGTGGAGACTTAAATTTGAATCCCACTTATGTCACATTTGGGTGGATATTGACAATAAAGGATTTGAGTTAGACATTTTGCAAATGTTGTTAATTCGAACCCTGAGCCCATCTGGGTTTTCGTCCCACCGTGTGTTATGCAAGAGAGTTATGCTCTTGCGGTGGCACAACTGCTGTCAAGTGGCAGTCGGCGGTATGGTTTCCCGGGGGAACGTCCAAGCCAAACTTTGAAACCAGCCTTAGCCCAGTTAAGACAACATGGTCTGACCAGATTGGGGCATCAGGGCTCTTCAAGTTTGGAGAGTGCGGTAGCCTAAATACAAAAAAGTCGTCGTTCTAAAAGAAAATATAGACGTTCTATGTTTGTTGATCGTTAAAGAAAAATTAATAAGATATAGATGGACTAGTTTAAAAAGAATTATTTGGTAGTTTCTATAAGATTTTTCCTTTTTTTTTCTTTTTTTTTTCTGTCTTCATAATCATCATTAATCCATAAGTAGGTTTATTGTTCTTCTTATGGTACTTATACTTTCCTTTTAACATAAATTTTGAGACGTATGTCTTAGTAAGAGTTCCTTATGACATAAGATCTTTTCTAGTGAATTAAAAAGAACATACATATTTAAATTTTGACTAAGATGTCACATAAAGTTATGCTACATCATAAACTATCACAAATGTTGGCTATAGGCTTTCTCTTCTAGCAAAGGCTTGTTTTTATTTATGGTGTATGTTGTTTGATCATCTGATAAAAGGGTTGTTGGTAGAGGAGGTTGACATTGGAGGACGAGAGCTGTTTGAGTTGTAGTAGGCTGGATCTGCAACGACGTGGAGACAACACTAGTAAATATGGCATAGAGCATACTAACACCATGGAGCACCGGTTATAGAAAAGGATTAAAGGTTGGATGACCTCTTGCATAATTTACACCTTTGCTACTTAATTTGCACATCTTTCTTGCATTTTTTGACAAAAAAAGAAGCAGTCACACTTTCTTTTGGACACGATCCCTTATTTTGTTACATCCTTATGATATTTGTCGTTTTTGAGATACGGTTACTGTCGAAGCACGAAATGGAATCTGACCTGACCCATGACGGAGCTTCCACGGATTTCGAGATGAATGAACCGCATCCTGGTCTGCTGATCCTCTCCTCCGGCTGCTCGCGATCTGCAGTGGCGTTTTGGGGGTGTGGAGGTGACCGCTAAGATGATCTTGAAGATCTCTTGTTCACAGACACAAAAACTGGTGGTGGCACCTACTGAGCATGACCCATGATAAGGAGGTGAAGACCTCCTTATATAGAGTCTCATGGCCACCATCATGATACCCTAATGGGCCTAGCCCAATTAGGGCTACCTCCACAAACCTCCTCAGCCCAATAACAAATGTATTAGCCCATATAATAAAACAAACCAAATATAATAAATTTAGAATTGTAAACCGGGTTTAATACCATACCCCTACAAGCCCCCCCAAGTCCAGCGTTGCTCCTGGGCGCGCAAGCGCTTAGGTGGAGCGTTGGACTTTATAAGGTGTTAGGGCGGTTTTTTCCCTTTTATTCGGCCTTATCTTTATTGTCTTGAGTCTGGGAGATTTTCTCCATGATGGTGACGCGTTGTGATCCTTAAGATAATGGTGGTGTCGAGTTATAAGGATAATAAAGCTTGCGCGCGAGAGGCGTCTTACGAGCTGAGAAATAAAGCCTGCGCGCGAGAGGCGTCTTACAAGCTGGGTAATAAAGCATGCGCGCGAGAGGCGTCTTACAAGCTGAGCAATGAAGCCTGCGCGCGAGTGGCGTCTTACGAGATGAGAATAATAAAGCCTGCGCGCGAGAGGCGTCTTACGAGCTGAAAATAATAAAGCCTGCGCGCGAGAGGCGTCTTACGAGCTGAAAATAATAAAGCCTGCGCGCGAGAGGCGTTTTACGAGCTGAAAATAATAAAGCCTGCGCGCGAGAGGCGTCTTACGAGCTGAAAATAATAAAGCCTGCGCGCGAGAGGCGTCTTACGAGCTGAAAATAATAAAGCCTGCGCGCGAGAGGCGTCTTACGAGCTGAAAATAATAAAGCCTGCGCGCGAGAGGCGTCTTACGAGCTGAAAATAATAAAGCCTGCGCGCGAGAGGCGTCTTACGAGCTGAAAATAATAAAGCCTGCGCGCGAGAGGCGTCTTACGAGCTAAGAGTAATAACTGAGCTGGCGCGTGAGGCGACTTACGAGCTGTAATAATAACTGAGCTGGCGCGTGAGGCGACTTACAAGCTGTAATAATAACAGTAGCCTGCGCGCGAAGCGTCTTACGGCTGTAATAATAATGTAAACCTGCGCGCGGGGCGTCTTACGGGCTGTAATAATAATGGAAACCTGCGCGCGGGGCGTCTTACGGGCTGTTAATAATAATAGTAGCCTGCGCGCGAAGCGTCTTACGGGCTGTAATAATAATGTAAACCTGCGCGCGGGGCGTCTTACGGGTTGTAATAATAATGGAAACCTACGCGCGGGGCGTCTTACGGGCTGTTAATAATAATAGTAGCCTGCGCGCGAAGCGTCTTACGGGCTGTAATAATAATGTAAACCTGCGCGCGGGGCGTCTTACGGGCTGTAATAATAATGGAAACCTGCGCGCGGGGCGTCTTACGGGCAATGAAAGTAATGATAATAAAAGCTGGCGCGTGGCCGACGGGTTTATGAGGATTCCCAACCTTCAAGTATGGCGGGGAGCCGTATGGGAAATTGAGGATTCCCAACCTTTAAGTATGGCGCGGAACCGTATGGGAAATTGTGAGGATTCCCAGCCTATGGCGCGGAGCCGTATGGGAAATTGTGAGGATTCCCAGCCTATGGCGCGGAGCCGTATGGGAAATTGTGAGGATTCCCAGCCTATGGCGCGGAGCCGTATGGGATATTATGAGGGTCCCCAACCCTTAAGTTTGGCGCGTAGCCATACGGGATATTATGAGGATTCCCAACCTTTAAGTTTGAGCTAAAGCTCATATTTTTGGGCTAAGGCCCTGACGTTTTTAGAGTTAAGACTCGTCAACGCGTTTGAGCTTGGAGCTCACGCATGTATGTTTTACTTCGCTTTCTTTTTAATTTGATGTCAATATAATGTTGTCATATTGCTCAAATTAGTAAAAGGAAGTGCGAAACATGTATGCGAAAACTTGTATGCGGTGGCGCGAATGCAAAACTGCTGTGGCGAAGTGATCGCCGGGAGCGCGCATGCGGAACCCGAAGTTGATACGCGGTGGGACGCGTAATCTAAAGATTTTGAATGCGTGAGCATCTGTGATGTGTGAGCATGCGTTACGCGTGAGCATGTGATATGCGTGAGCGTACTTGATGCTTGAGCATGCTTGCTGCTTGAGCATGCTTATTGCTTGAGCATGCTTGATGCTTGAGCATGCTTGCTGCTTGAGCATGCTTATTGCTTGGGCATGTTTATTGCTTGAGCATGCTTGCTGCTTGAGCATGCTTGCTGCTTGAGCATGCTTGATGCTTGAGCATGCTTATTGCTTGAGCATGCTTGATGCTTGAGCATGCTTGCTGCTTGAGCATGCTTGATGCTTGAGCATGCTTGCTGCTTGAGCATGCTTATTGCTTGAGCATGCTCTGCCTTCATGTCTGGGCGCGCGACCGCGACCCGCTGAGGCGCAGAGTAATCGCCTGGGCGCGCGCGCGCGACCCGCTGAGGCGCAGAGTAATCGCCTGGGCGCGCGCGCGACCCGCTGAGGCGCAGAGTAATCGCCTGGTTGCGCGCGCGCGACCAGCTGAGGCGCAGAGTAATTGCCTGGGCGCGCGCGCGACCCGCTGAGGCGCAGAGTAATTGCCTGGGCGCGCGCGCGCGACCCGCTGAGGCGCAGAGTAATTGCGCGCGCGACCCGCTGAGGCGCAGAGTAATTGCCTGGGCGCGCGCGCGACCCGCTGAGGCGCAGAGTAATTGCCTGGGCGCGCGCGCGACACAAAGGTTTTGAATATCCACATCATGTAGGTTTTATGTAAAACCAACAGATCTGATAGGGTTTATAAACCTATGAATATGAGGTGTGGCTGCTGCTCGGACGAACCCAGATCTGAAAACCCAGATCTGAGGGTTTTCCCCAAAAGCTCGTTGTTTTCTTCCTGTTTCTTCCAGATCTGGAAGTATTTTCCAGATCTGAAAACACAGATCTAAGGATTTCCCCCAAAAGCTTGGTGGTTTCCTCCTGCATCTTCCAGATCTGGAAGTATTTTCCAGATCTGAAAACATAGATCTAAGGGTTTCCCCCAAAAGCTTGGTGGTTCTTCCTGAGATTTTGATGAACGGATCGGAGGGCCGAGAAGAGAGGCCAGTGTGGTTCATTGCCGTCCCACGGATGGCGCCAATGTCGAAGCACGAAATGGAATTTGACCTGACCCATGACGGAGCTTCCACGGATTTCGAGATGAATGAACCGCATCCTTGTCTGCTGATCCTCTCCTCCGGCTGCTCGCGATCTGCAGTGGCGTTTTGGGGGTGTGGAGGTGACCGCTAAGATGATCTTGAAGATCTCTTGTTCACAGACACAAAAACTGGTGGTGGCACCTACTGAGCATGACCCATGATAAGGATGTGAAGACCTCCTTATATAGAGTCTCATGGCCACCATCATGATACCCTAATGGGCCTAGCCCAATTAGGGCTACCTCCACAAACCTCCTCAGCCCAATAACAAATGTATTAGCCCATATAATAAAACAAACCAAATATAATAAATTTAGAATTGTAAACCGGGTTTAATACCATACCCCAACAGTTACATATTGTAAAATAAAACTTTACTAATTTAATGCACAACTTTTAATTAAAAAGAGAGAGACCAAGTACATAAAAAAACAAAAAGAATTTATTTCATATAATGTAAATAAAATGAAAATCAGTAGCGATTTCTCGTTTGCAAGCTATCGTTGTTTTTGATTGCTTCTAGTCGTTGGGTTACCCAATTTTAACGTTTTAGACCATTTCTATAAAGTTTGGATAATTATACAATGTGAAAAATACGTGTTTCTACAATTAGTTTTTGAGTGACCATTAACTATATTATTTAAGACAACTTATATATTACTCGTATTTGCTTGAATGTAATGTTAATGTTCATGACTTTATGGGTTTGTAATTTTATTTCAGTTTCATGCAAAATGTGTTTAGATATCAATACGATGGATACAGCTCGAGTTTGTCTATCGAATTCTTTTATAGCTCGATTCTCGTCTATTTTTATATTCCTCGACTTCGAGTTTTGTTTAAACTCTCCATGGTTAATTGGACGGTGATATTTGAATATGACTTAAAGTTTTGATATGTGAGAAAGTAAAGTGTAAAGATATCATGATCATTTACATCAACATTTGTATGACATGTCTTTGTTTTATTGTCATAAACAGATACACATTTTCAATAATTGAAACAAGAGCTCTTCGTTTTCGTATGGCAAAAATAGTTACATTTCTTTTTCATTAGTCAATTAAAGCATGTTATTATCAACCATCCGATTACCCAACTGCAACGTGTCACTAATCCATTACTCCAAAAAAACCTTACATTTTCAAAACATCAAGATCAGTATATAGTTATATACTCACTATCCCAAAGAATCAGGATTTTTGTATACACAAAATGAGCAAGAAGGTGGTGGATTATTCGGAGGTGGAGCGGCGGAGGTGGGACGGACTAAACCCGGAGATTCTAGCTCGTATATTCGTAAAGATATTGCCTGTTGAAGAAATGGTGAGCAGGGTGCCTTTTGTTTGTAAAGGTTGGAGAGAGGTGGTGGCTGGACCGTACTGTTGGATGGAAGTTGATTTGCAGCCGTGGGCTCAGCGGCGTAATGACAGTCATGTGGTGGACCAGGTGGTGAAGAAGGTGGTGCGAATGAGTAAGTTTACCGTTCAGCGGTTGTCCGCCTACCGCCTGGGAGAATCAGGATTCTTCTCCGTGGCTCATTGGTAAGCAAAGTTAATGGCTACATGGTTAAGTAGTTATTTGTGTTGTTGTTGTTATTATTATTATTATTATTATTTGTGTTTAAAAGTAGTTATTGTTCTTGTTTAAAAGTATTCATCTATAAACAGGTTGGGCTAGTTAGATTTGTATAACACTTATATGTTCATATTTTTATAAAGAATAATAGGACTATAAAAACTAGATTGTTAAGTTTAATAATTTAATATATATGCATCATTTCATGTTTCAATAATGATTTTAAAACATTTAGACACATAGCTAGTGACTTATTTGATCCTTGGCATAGGCACATAGCTAGTGACTCAATCTTTGTGAATTAAAACTTAAAAGTAAAATCAACCTTTTGCTAATGAGTCATTTTAACTTATTTCAGTGGAAGGTTTCTGAAAGTGTTGAAAATGCCAATGAGTGATATTACTGATCAAATGGTATTGAAGCATTTAAAGCTGCTCCCAAATCTTAAAGTCTTGGATGTAAGTTATTGTGTCAAGATCACAAGCAAAGGCCTTGAGGCATTCGGTCACCAATGCAAGTCTTTGCTTCGGCTGAAACGAAACATGCAAGCATGTGATGCCTACTTGTCTGCTGATGAATCCGAAGCCAAAGCCATAGCCGAGACCATGCCCAATTTGCATCATATTGAGCTTTGTTTCGGTCGGTTTGGTGATTCGGGTGTTTCTGAAATACTCACAAAATGTAAGGCGGTCACTCATCTTGATATTCAAGGGAGTTGGAATGTGGAGTTGAATGGTGATCTTGCGGAGATATGTGAACGACTCGAGCATTTTCAGAGCCCGTGGAATATGGATGATGGTAACCGGCTCTCTGATATGAGCGAATGCAGCGATGTTGATGTCACATATTCGGATTAGGATTTGTTGGTTGGTTTCTTAATCTTTAAGCATGGAAGTCTAAGAAGAATGTGAGTATTATAGTATAGATATATGATTCTAGGCATGAGACATATAGATGTGTTGCTTTAGATGGACCTTTTAAAGCTGTTTATGGTGCTTAGTTGATCATGGATTTAAAATGTCATATATATATATATATATTAGACATTATATGTTTGAAGTCATCTCTAACTCTGACCAAGTATTTTGAATTCTTGGACTTTTAGTTTTGTTTGATTTTAGGTGGCCTTAAAGCAATATTAATTACCCTGTTACGTACGGTACAATATTTGTTCCTATTTGTTTTGTTGCGTCTTTGTGTTCTTCTTGCCCGTTGAGTACGTGTGATGGTCATTTAATCATATTTTGTTTTTTAACAGTGGATAAAAATCGAAAAATCATAACCGGAAAAAACAAACGGTTTTTAAAACTAAAAAATTGAAATTTTGATTTTAGTCCAAAGTTGAACTGAGCCATGTACAATTGTGCACCCCTAGGGGTCCGAGGAAGGCAACCGAAAAAAACATAACTAAAAAAACGGTTTTTAGAATCTCAAAAATTGAAATTTTGATTTTAGTCCAAAATTGAACCGAGTCATGTACAATTGTGCACCCCTAGGGGCCGAGGAAGGCAACCAAAAATGTAGTAGAGGAGGCGATTGGATTATGAAGGGTTACAGTGGGTGTTGGTTACCAAAAGGTTTTTTTTTGTTGTTGTCGTCTAGGTATTGTCACAATTGTCATTTTCTTCCATATAGATCAAAATATAGAAGTCTCCCTGACTTAATGTTAAAAGACTAACATGATTAGCGATTTGAATGAAATTATGAATAAATAAAAAACCTGAAGGATCCGGTTGATTTAAAAAAACATTTTAGACAAAAACTGTAAAACTGACCAAATTTCACATACGATAACTTTTTTTTCTTATAATGTCGACTTTCTTGTATTTAGGCTACCACTCTTCAAATTTGGAGAATCTCGTTGCGCTTATCTGGCCAGACTATGTTATCTTAACCGGGGTCACACTGGCTTTTAGTTTGGCTTGTGCGGTCCCCTAGGAAACAATACCGACATCTGTCACTTGACAGTCGTTGTGCCACCATAAAAGCAAAACCGTCTCACCTAACACACAATTGGACAAAAACCAGAATAGACTGAGGGTTTAAACTGAAAACCCATTTACGCAATGCCTAACTTAAATTTTGTGATGTAACATGTTTTTATTCTTATTATTATTGTTATAGTAAAAATACACATATTTTCAATACGAAGAGTCATTAGTTCAGGGTTTTTGCTGACGCGCAATGAGCAAGAACACGATGACGGTGGTTCCACCCGATGAAAGCACGCTTGTTCCGGTGACGGAACGGTGGCGGCCGTGGGACGCACTAAACCCGGAGATTCTGGGTCTCATATTCGTAAGGATACCGATTGAAGAAATGACAAAAAGGATGCCTTTTGTTTGTAAAGGTTGGCTGGACACCGTGATGGGACCGTACTGTTGGTCGGAAATCGATTTGGAGGCGTGGTGTCGCCGTCGCAACGACAGTCATACGGTGGATCAGGTGATGAAGAAACTCATACGACGGAGCAAATTTAGGGTTCAACGGTTGTCTACTTACCTTATGGGAGAAACAGGGTTCTTCTTTACGGCTCATTGGTAAGTATGGTTCTGACATTATTAGGCTCAATCAAATTAGCCAATCGGTTTTCGGTTAGTGGGTTTGGTTTATTTGTTTAATATTTTGGTTCGGTTAATTTCAGTTAATAGTCAAAATCAAATGTGGGCTCCAATTTTAACTTAGAAATAGATGTATAAATGCATGAAATGAATAGAATACAATAATTGTTTAACCTACATTAGGTACAAGAATACTTATATTCATGAAATCGATCCACGAAATCACATCACAAGATTTTGAAATCGTCAATACATATCCAATTAATCATTGGTTCACCAAAATAAACAGTTTTGGATCGTTAATCGATCAATTTTTTACTCTTCTTCACGAAAACCGTTTTTGAGTGTTTTAGGTTTTTGGCTGAGCGTTTTGAGCGTTTTAGTATTTTTGCCTTTGAGCGTTTTTGTTTTTGCCTTTGAGCGTCTTGTGTACCTATCGTACGCTAAGCAATTATTGTAAAGTAACCTCACCACACACACACACATATATATATACATAAAATGGAGGTATAAGTACATGAAATAGCGGTATAAAAGTTAGAAATGCATGAAAATATGAATGGTTCGGTTCGGTTCGGTTAATCTCAGTTAACCGAGGGTACAAAATATAACTGATAACCGTTTTTTGGTTAATTCGGTTATGGTTAAAATCGGTTCGGTTTTGTTGGATTTAAATTCGGTTAACGGTACGGATGTTGCTCACCTTTAGGTAACATAATTTGATTTTATAAAATTGCCCAAATTTATGTGTTTTATTTGTTTATTTATTGTAGTGGGAGTTTTCTGAAAGTGTTGGAAATGCCAATGACTGATATCACTGATCAAATGGTATTGAAGCATATGAAACCGCTCCCGAAACTTACCGTCTTAGATATTAGCCACTGTGTTAAGATCACAAGCAAAGGCATTGCGGCATTCAGTCAGCAATGCAAGTCTTTGATTCAGTTGAAACGAAACCTGCCTGCATTTGATGTGGAATTGCCTGTTGATGATTCTGAAGCCAAAGCGATTGCTGAGACCATGCCAAATCTGCAGCGTATTGAGGTTTGTTTAGGTCGGTTTGGTGATTCGGGTGTTAATGAAATTCTGACAAAATGTAAGGCGGTCACTCATCTTGATATTAACGGGAGTTGGAATGTGAAATTGAGTGGTGAGCTTGGGAAGATTTGTGATAGGCTCGAGTGTTTTATGAACCCGTGGATCGATAATGATGACCGATTCTCTGACATTAGCGAATGTGGTGACGCTGATATTGCAGATTCGGATTGAGATTAGTTTGGTTGGTTTCTTGATCTTTAAGCTTGGCAATATAAGAAGAAAATGAGTATAGACTACAGATATATGATGATTATGAAGTTGTTGCTTTGGATGATCTTTTTAAATTGTTTATGATGCTTTAGATGATCATAGATTCAGAATGTTATATATGTTTAACATTATATGTTAGAAGTGATGAATCTTTTAAGCTTTAGTTGTCTCGTTAATACCTCCGTAAATGCGAGTTTTACTCGTTTCGGGCCACAAATTTATTCTAGAAAACCAAATGCCATTCTGTTTGCTTTATTAGACACACTCATATCAGCACAGTCTTTGCTTAAACGTTAATCGAAAGCATACACCCCATGCTCAATAAAGTTGACCACAATAATAATAAAAACCACATCATGAATAAACACCATCAACTCTAAACCTATAAAAACCAAGCCTCACTCCTACTTTCTTCATACTATCAAAACAATGGCTAACACATTTACCATCACCCTCTTTTTCATACTCTCTTCATCCGTTTTTCACATGTCTAATGCCGGATTCGCTGAGGAGCCTTCGGAAGCCATATCGATAAAAAGAATGGAAAAAACAACGCGCCTTCATTTCTTCTTCCACGACATCCACAGTGGCAAAAGTCCATCGGCAATCAAAATCGCAGGCACCTCGGATTCTAATCTTTTTGGTGACACGTATATGATGGATAACACATTGACAGAACACCAAAATGAGACATCAAAAGTGGTCGGAAAAGCGCAAGGATTGTATGCATTTGCAGCCAAGAATGAACTAGCATTACTTATGGTGCTAAATTATGAGTTTACACAAGGAGAGTTCAGTGGTAGTAGTATTAGTGTGCTAGGGCGGAATCCGGTGATGGATGATGTGAGGGAGATGCCGATAGTAGGTGGAAGTGGGCGGTTTCGGTATGCGAGTGGGTATGCTTTAGCTCATACGGTTTGGTTGGATCTGAAGACGGGTGATGCCATTGTTGAATACAATGTTTATGTGAAGCATTACTAAGGCACTTTAGCTCTTGCAGTTTGGTTTGGTTCGGTTAATTCAATCCTAAAGCGAGGATTTGAACTCATCACTTTCAAGTATTGTGTGTGTGTTTCTATTGAGGTTTGTGTAGGAGTAAAACGAGGATTTGGAGCCATAAATATTATGGTCTTTGTTTTTATTTAACATTATGTGCACGGATGGAAGATGTGAAGATAACTTTTTAAAGTAAATTACTATTTTTGTTCATTAAGTTTGTAAAATTTTCACTAATCGTCTTTAAACTAAAGAAATATCAAAATATATCATTTATGTTTTACAAATCTTGCACGGTTTGTCCTTTCCATTAACAGACGGTAGCTTGGTTATTTTTATGTAATTTAGCTCAACTTTAACCGATCAAAACACCCGAGCTTTCAATCACTCAAATTTTGTGCTGGAATTATGTGATTTTGTATCTTTTAGAAGTTGTGCTATTATATTCCCATGAATTTTATGATCTTAAGCAATGTATATAAGAAACGGTCCCGGAATATAGAATTCGTTTTGTGTCCATAAAAAGATTGAGCTGAATTGCAAAGTAATTAAAGGAGATAGTGTGATACTTTCATCAACTGTTGTTTCTAGAAGAAATTTAGTGACTTTAAAAGACCAGAATTAAAAGTTTGTCACATTGAAGGGTCATGATCTTTCCAAATGTCAGATCAATATAATATAAAATTTATGAATACCAAATTGTTAAATTTTTTCATTTTTCTTTCTTTTTGTATTTTGGATCTTTAAATTGTTAGATTTTTTCATTTTTTCTTTCTTTATATATATATATATATATTAATAGGGGTAATGATCCTAAGAGAACCCTTTGCAAATTGAGAATTTTAAGAACCATTTTGGACCACTAAAAACACATTTAAAAAAATATTTAAAAAAATCATACAACAAAAAATAACAAAAATTTTAAAAAAGTAACAAAACCAAAATTCTTATATTTCATTCCGGTTTCATTAAAAAAACGTTGTATTATACACATATGTATACTTTTATTTAATCTTTAGTTACGTAATATACACATATGTACAGTATCATTTATCTTAAATTATACATATGTGTATAAAAAAATGTAAATGTACATATATGTATATATTATACATATGTGTATATTATACATATGTGTATATATTATACATATGTGTATATAATTTAGTTAAAACGAGTTTTTTTATGAAACCGGGATGATAAAATAAGAATTTTGGTTTTTTTATTTTTCTCATTTTTGCGTTTTTTTTATTTTATGATTTTTTTTATTTTTTGTTTTTTGTGGTTCAAAATAGTTCTCATAGTTCTCAATTTCAAAAAAGTTCTCTCAAGATCCTGATCATATATATATATATATATATATATATATATATAATGTAAGGATTCTAAGAGAACCCTTTGCAAATTGAGAACTTTAAGAACCATTTTGGACCATTAAAAACACTTTAAAAAAATATTTTAAAAAATCATAAAATAAAAAATAACAAAAATTTTAAAAAAGTAAAAAAAACCAAAATTCTTGTATTTAAATCCGGTTTCATTAAAAATAAAAAAATATATAAAAAAAACAAAAATAAAAACGTCGTATTATACACATATGTATAATTTTATTTAATCTTTAATTACGTAATATACACATATGTATAGTATCATTTATCTTAAATTATACACATGTGTATAAAAAAACATGTAAATGTACGCATATGTATATATTATACATATGTGTATATAATTTAGCTAAACCGAGTTTTTTTATGAAACCGGGATGTTAAAATAAGAATTTTGGTTTTTTAACTTTTTTCATTTTTGTGTTTTTTTTATCTTATGATTTTTTTTATTTTCGGGTTTTTTGTGGTCCAAAATGGTTCTCATAGTTCTCAATTTCAAAAATGTTCTCTCATGATCCTGATCATATATATATATATAGAAAAGGGTTCAAATAAGAATAAGGAGTTTCCTAGGAATAGTAAGAACCAACAATTTTGACATTTGGCATTTCAAACTATGGTGAAAGAACAATTATAGAAACTATGTCGGTTATAGTGATGAAAGAGTAATTCTAGGAAACTATGTCGGTTATTGGTAATTTTAAATCCCAACCATTGATTAACATGATCCAATGACTATGATTTATTCCTAGTCTTCCTAGAAAACAACTTCTTTTTAGAATAACCCTCCCTTATATATATATATATAAAAGATGTTATGTGTATATATATACAGTGGCGAATGACGGAAACAAAAGATTTTAACTGGAAGGTAACAATATAACTTTCTTTGGTAGTAAGACCAAGTATGTGCACCATAAGTTATATGTAGTACTATTATATATTTATGACAAAAAAACAACAATTAATAAATTTCAAATCAAACATAGCAATAAGATATTGTCAAATGTTATAACACAGCATAGGTCATAGGGTAATAAAATCAAATAAGAAGTTTATTATATATTTTATTTGGGCTTTGTTTTAAAAAGCCCATGTTGTACCAAATAAAAACATATTAAACCCTGTTAGTTGTATTGCATTAGGTTAAAGCCCATGGGCCTAGATTTGGAAGTAATTAGGGTTTCACACTTATATATATAGATGCTCCTACATTTGTATTATTTACTCATTCAATTAACATCCCTTTCATTACATACATCCTTTTCTTTACAAACCCAAACAATATAACTTTCTTGTCCCTTCTTCCTCTACATCTTCCATAAGATCGTTATCAGATCTGCAGCAGCCGCCGCGCGAGACCATTGTTTGCCGGAATATTTCATTTTCGATCATGTAAATTAGGGGGGTGTCGGGGGCAAAAGAGTGGTTTAACCAAATTTTTATGGGGGGAAGGGGGGGGGGGGGGGGAATCGGGATTTTTGCTAAAAAGTTACACTAAAATATATTTTTAATGGGGGCGGCGGCCCCCTTACAATCAACCTCGGTCCGGCTCTGCATGAGCTCGAACCCATGACTTTTGGGTGTTTAAGAAACTCTGTCTTTGTCACCAGGCCATCAACCCTAGGAAGAGTAAACTCTACATAACCCAGGAAAATCAACATGGAAAAACAACACTAACATACCTTATGTTGTGTAGCTTATACTCACTCCGTCCCATTATAAGTGTCATAGTTTGACTTTTCAAATCTATCTTTTGCAACCTTGACCGTAAATATTTTTGTTCGTGTCATATAATACTTGATTAAAATTATATCAATGCAAAATACATTTAAAACCCAATCCATTCATATATTTTACACCAAGTATTATATAACACAAAAAAACAAAATATTGTCAGTCAAAGTTAAATAAGAAAGACTTGAAAAATCAAACTAGGACACTTATAATAGGACGGATGGAGTATTATGTTATTCCTCCACTCTTGAGTGTGGCATACTTATGCCCGTACAAAAAAGTATGGCATATCCATACTATCATGCATAAACCGACTCAACCCGACCCGGCCTGCCACACCTATTTCCTTGAGCAAAAACCAGATAGGTGAGTAAACGACGCATACCAAATCAAATGGCTTCATCATCATCAAGTACATCACGAGAATTCTATATCTCAGCAAAATCCAAAAGTGTAAGTCTTGATCTTCTTCTTCAACTTTTTTCATATTATAGCTCATGTATTATGCGACTCCTCTTTTATCACGTTGGTGTATATTACACCCAGGGTGCGTATCCGTGCTAGTTTCACCAAACTTCTTGAAGTGAAAGAAATCCGCTTATACACGACTAGGTTTGTCTTGTTTACTACTTTTAATTTGTTTTTTTTTCATCATTTTTCCCCTAACTTTTGTAATTTGTATCAATTGCGTTTGGAAAGGTGCTATCGATATATTAAAGGGTTTTAATGACTTTGAAAGAATCAAAGAAATCAAAAACATGTTTGTTGTCATTGAACATCCCCTTTTAGAAGATCACTGAATTTGCATTGTGAAATGTTTGAAAGTGAAGATGACACTCCCTCCGGGAAGTTGGTTTTATAAGTGTCTGCCATAAGAAGAAAATGAGTATAGATATATGATGATTATGAAGTTGTTGCTTTGGATGAATCTTTTTAAACTGTTGATAATGCTTTAGATGATCATGGATTCAGAATGTTATATATGTTAAAACATTATATGGCACACTACACATATGTTAAAACATTATATGGCACGCTACACCAAATGCCATTCAAGTGTTGTTTGCTTTATTAGACACTCATATCAACACAGTCTTTGCTTAAACGTTAATCGAAAGCATACACCTCATGGTCAATAAAGTTGACCACAATAATAATAAAAACCAAATCATGAATATTATAAACACCACCTATAAAAACCAAGCCTTACTCATACTCTCTAATGCATCCACAGTACCCAAAAACAATGGCTAACATTTACAATCACCCTCTTCTTCATACTCTCTTCATCCGTTTTTCACCCGTCGAATGCCGGATTCGCTGAGGAGCTTTCGGAAGCCATATCGATAAAAAAGAATGGAAAAAACAACGCGCCTACATTTCTTCTTCCACGACATCCCCAGTGGCAAAAGTCCATCGGCCATCAAGTTCGCAGGCACCTTGGATTCTAATCTCTTTGGTGACATGTATATGATGGATAACACATTGACAGAACATCAAGATGGGACATCAAAAGTGGTCGGAAAAGCGCAAGGATTGTATGCAATTGCAGCCAAGAATGAGCCAGCATTACTTATGGTGCTAAATTATGAGTTTACACAAGGAGAGTTCAATGGAAGTAGTATTAGTGTGCTAGGGCGGAATCCGGCGATGGATGATGTGAGGGAGATGCTGATAGTAGGCGGAAGTGGGCGGTTTCGGTATGCGAGTGGGTATGCTTTAGCTCGTACGGTTTGGTTGGATCTGAAGACGGGTGATGCCATAGTTGAATACAATATTTATGTAAAACACTACTAATTAAGACGAGCTCATGCGGTTTGGTTTAGTTCGGGTTGATCTTAAAACAAGGATTTGAACTCATCATTTGTTAAGTATTGTGTGTTTGTTTTTGTTTGAGGTTTGTGTAGAGTAATATGAGGATTTGGAGCTCAGAAACTGTATTTTGTTTATTTAACATTGTGTGCACGGATAAAAGATGTGAAGATAACTTTTTAAGTAAATTACTCTTTTTGTCCTTTAAATATGTAGCATTTTCGCTTATCGTTCTTAGAATAAAAAAATATCATTTATGTTTAAAAATATTGCACGTTTCATCCTTTCCATTAACAAACGGTAGTTTGGTTATTTTTATGTAATTTAATTCAACTTTAACCGATCAAAACACTCAAGCTTTCAATCACTCGAATTTTGTGCTGGAATTATGTGATTTTGTATCTTTTAAAACTTGTGCTATTATATTCCCACGAATTTTATGATCTTAAGATGTATATAAGAAACGAGCCCGGAATATAGAATTCGTTTTGTGTCCATAAAAAGGTTGAGCTGAATTGCAAAGTAATTAAAGAAGAGAGAGTGTGTGATACTTCCATCAACTGATGCTTCTAGAAGAAATTTAGCGACTTTGAAAATCTGAGATTAAAAGTTTGTCACATTGAAGGGTAATGATTTTTCTAAATGTCAGATCAATATAATGAGGAAAGTGAATATGGGGCTGTTAAGCACCTAAGCTTACATGTGAAACCATCAAAACTACGTAGTTTTGATTAAAAGTTTCCAAAAAACTGATTTTATTCTTTTCTTAATTAAGTTTTCTCTCCATTAAACTAGATAATTCAGAGTCTGTAATTCTTAATTCAACCTCATTTAAATTGAAAACCTCTAATTCTTAATTCGGCGAGATGAAAGTAAGAAAAATATACTTTTATAACCTTCATTTAAATTAAAAAAAAATAATAATGAAAAAATTAATGGTATAGTCTTCTGCTACTTTTCGGATGATAAAGTAGAAATCATAAATTAGATTTGTGATCTAGAATTTCAGTTGACGCTCACATCACTTTAATATATTTTTTATTATCTTCCACTTCTTGTCATATTAATCTGAGGCTTTATTATTATTATTATTATTATTATTATTATTATTATTATTTGTTTTCATCAACAATGATGAATCAAGAATTGGAGGTTTACTCAGCCGGTAAATGATGGAGTTAATACATAATTTAGGAAAGGAAAGGAATAAAATCAACTGCCTCATATTCACTTTCCCCGTATATAATTTATGAATACCAAATTGTTAGATTTTTTCTTTTTTTTTTTTGTATTTTGGATCTTTAGATTGAAAGAAGCTAGGAAAAATAGATGGTACCAAGTTCACTTGAAGAGCTTATAATTTAATCCAGCTAGAACATTATGCACACGTAAAAATTGAACAAGACATATATCTTGTGTTTCTTGGTTGTAACTTGTAACACAACCCCTACAAATTACCAAATACATCTTCAAATTTTCATAAACCTACAAGTTTCTTTCATAACATTGGTAATATATTGATTACTACAGGGACTACATATGTATATACTTCAAAACGAGATCTAAAAACCTAACACAAAAGCTCAACAACTCATCAGGACTACCACCAACATGTTCGCGGTCATCATCATGATCATGAGCAGTTGAGCACGATCATCTTCAATAAAAACATGTTGATGCGACTTCTATTGCTATTAGTATGTGATACGTTTTCCATGTATAATTTATGTATCTGATAACCGAATGACACATTTACAGCTCTAAATGCAGACATATGCGCAACAATAAACCAACATACACCAAGAGTACTAATGTCACAACTGCTTTGTCTATTATTAATTTATTACCATCAATCCAAAACTGAAAAGAAAGAAAATAATAACAAATCAAATCTTTTCAACTATTGAGCTTCAAACTAAAGTAATCTTGAACGCAGAATTTCTGCAGCCGAGTCAAGTAACAGTTTAATGTAGTCAATAATAAGCTAAACTATTGAAGTTTCAAGGCCTTTAGCGTTGACTCGAGCAGAGAAACTTTGTCAGGAGAAATCTGCTTGCAATCTTTCTCCAATGCTGCAACCGCCAATTTTGAGATCTTGTCCTCATTGTTCTTCCCTTTAGTCAATTGTGCAATTGCAGAAGTGCACTACAGCCACAAACACAAAAGGTCAAGAATATCCCTTTGTTAAGAAGCAAATAGGGGTCAATGGTAAATTCCATTTGTATTTGAATTTTGATTATTAACTCGAGGTGTACGCTACCCAAGCCACTCATGATAAATGTTACTACACATAATGACATAAAGTTCAGAAAATAGATCGGCTCGTTAATCACTCGAATCGAGGCAAGCTTAAACAAGCTCGCAAGTCTAAACGAATTTTATGGAAATAAATAAAATATTATAATTGCTATAATATCTAATTACATAATAATATTATTTATCACACGTAAATTTATAACAAAAATATCTAAATAAGTTTACTTTGTTATATGTAAAATTATATTTATATATATAAATAATTATATGGGCATAAAAATTAAACAAATAACATAAATACTTGATAAATAGTAATCGAGCCGGGCCCAAGCTTGAAAACTTATTAATGATACGTACTGAAGCTTGAAATTTATTAACAAGACGACCTCAACCGTTAGACTATAGACATAATAGTTTCAAGCAATCCAGGCTCGAGTTTTAGACATGGAGTTTTAAGTGAGCCAAGATCCCGAGCTAAAGCTTGAAAATTTATTAACGAGATGAGCTCTACCTTTAGACGTAGAGTTTTAAGTGAGCTGGGCTCGAGCTTTAGACACAGAGTTTTAAGCGAACTGAGCTTGAGTTTAGGTGAACTCGGGCTCAGCTTTTTTTGTTTACATCCCTATTGATAACAAGCAAAAATGAAAAGTAGGTTGCTATTTAAAAAAAGGGTAAAAAGAAATCACACAAACACATTTTGACCCATTATCTGACCATAAACACAGCCCCAAAAAAACTACATAATTAAGCTTTGCACCAGCATACATATATAAAGAGAGTGGTAACTCACCAAGCAAATTCCATATAGTGCTCTGGTGTTTTTCCCACCTGTCAATTCTATGGTTGAGGAATAGTATTTCTTAGCCGTTTGAAGATTTTCAAGTCCACCAATTGTGTAAAGCACCTATTTTCACACACCACAAATCAACACATATTATTATAACTATATCAAAGAGGTGTTTGGATTTGCATTTTTGAGGTTTTAATAATCAGAGTGGTGAATTTCGGGTCCTGCCTCTTACAGAATCTATACTTGCATTTTTATAGTATGTACCTTTTGTAGTTTTCGAAAGAAATAAAAAGCACATGATTGATTTCTTTCATCCATCCATTAAAGATAGTTTTAGTCTAAATGTGTAAAAGGAAAACTTCACCTTTTGTATCGACCCTCTTTCAAAAGGTTAAAGTGTTTAACTACCTACTTTCAAAAGGTTAAAAATTTTAACTACCCAGTTTCAAAAAGTTTAAAACTTTAACTACCCACTTACAAAAGGTTCAATTTTTAACTGCCCACTTCCAAAAGGTTCAAATTTTTAACTACCCACTTCCAAGAAGTTCAAACTTCTAACAACCTACTTCCAAACAGTTCAAATTTGCAACTACTCACTTTCAAAAGGTAAAATATTTAACTACCCACTTCCAAAAGGTTAAAACTTTTAACTACCCAGTACCCACTACCAAAAGATTAAAAATTCTAACTACCCACTTCCAGAAAGATTCAAACTTTTAACCACCTACTTCCAGAAAAAGAAAATTTTGAACAACCCACTTCCCGAAAGGTTCAAACTTTTAACTACCCACTTCCGAAAAGTTACAAATTTTAGCTACCCGCTTCCAAAAGGTTACAAATTTTAACTACCCGCTTCAAAAAGGTTAAAACTTTAACTACTTGCTTCCAAAAGGTTAAAAGATTTTACTACCAAAAGGTAAAAAAATATAACTACCAACTTCAAAAAAGTTGCTAATCCATACTTTCATGGTATTTGTGGGTTATATTTGCAAGAACAAAATCAATCTTCTAGATAGAGGCTTGGTACTACAGTATATATTTATACGAAAACTCACATCAGCATACGCCAGATGATACAGCGGAATCATTGGTTGAGATAAGATTAGCTCCTCATAGCAGAAAGCTGCTTGTTTATACCTAAACACAGATATAAGATTAGAATTACAAAACACAAACCAAATGACGATTTCCAGAAGTAATAAAATATATTTTGACTTTATATCCACGCAATCGAGAAAAGCTAACAAGTGCTCACATTTGCAATGAAACATATATTTCAGCAAGTTCTCTCCACGCATCATGGTCTGCCATAAATCTGGTAACAGTAAACATCACAACTTTAACAGAACTCAACAGTATATAAGCTAATTTAAATGTGCGTTTTGGAAGTGATTATGAGAAATAAGGATCAATAAATCAGATGAGCCAATAATGTTTGTAATAACTTGCTTACATTTCAAGATATTTATTAAGCCAGTCAATGGCTCCTAAGATATCTCCCTGTGCCTTTGCCATGGCTGCCCTCCTCATACTAATAACCTGTAATAAATAAATAAATAATAAACAATCAGAAATATGAAAATAAAAAATCTCACTTGATCAAGTGGATTATCTTCTAGAAGACTTGAATAAGCCTTTTCAGCCTCGGCCCATGAGCCCTTTGCTTCAAGCAACATTGCCTCTAACCTACCTGCAGCACATACCTATTATTAAAATCTTACCGAGATTTAATAAAACCAATATGTCATGAACGAACATTCATGAAAATAAGAAAATTATAACCCTATGTTTAGGCTTGTAAAGGAACCGAAATAACACGCACAGAGAATGTTCCTGTTTGTCTGTTTAACTTCAACCCAAAAAACCACCCGACATGAAAAATAAACGAACATGTGTGTTTCTCGTTTGTGTTCAATTGTTATAAAAGTGAACTTGTTCGTTACTATTTTAATGAACGGTTCACAAACGTAAATAAGCAAACATAACTGAGCTAAAACTGATTAAAATTAAATGTAAAAAAAAATGTGCTGCGCCTAAAAAGTTATTTAACTAGACTAAACTGTAATATGCCTAATTTAAATAAATATATTTACAAACGTTGATGAAGGAGCTTAAACAAACGAGGCATGTGTTCTTTATTCATTTGTTTATTATAAAAAACGAAGTTCCTGCAAAACGGTTCACGAACAGTTCACTAAATGTTCGGTTCATTTACAAGCCTACCCATGTTCTCGAAGGTGCACGAGGTCATATACAGGTTAACTTAAATAAAAATCAAACGTGCAGAAAGTGCCCCAAAGTGTATTCAAAATGTATTGCACTAACCAACTCGTTTGCTGTCTGGAAACTTCTTTTGTAAAACTTTTATGCAATTCTGCAAAAGTTTCATACTGATCATTATTAGAAGGAAAAAAAATGCTAAACACAAAATTTTAATAAAAGAAGAAGAAAAAATGATACCTTTGCAACTTCAAGGCATTGGCAGTCCAAAGCAGCAATGGCTACCTGCTCATAAAGAGACCACTCTACAAAATGTAAAATCATAATCACTTCATTTATCAACAAAATAAATACAATTATTGTTGGCCTATTTTATAAACTACAATGTTCTATAAAACCAACAAAGATAATAAATAAATCAATTGAACTAACCTGAAAGCTATCAAAAATTGTTCAATTAACAACTAATTAACTTACAATCTAAAAATATGAAATTTTACAAATTCAAAATTAAGGGTCAATCATAATCAAAATTCAGTTGAAAACACAAGAAACCTATCAATGATTTATAAAACCCACAAGCAGAGTAAACGAAATGATCGAACTAACCTGAAAACTAGCAAAATTTGATCAATTAACAACTAACTTTACAATCTAAAAATATAAAACTTTACAAATTCAAAATTAAAGGTTTTAAACACGATCAAATGATTTATAAAACCCACAAACAGAATAAACGAATCAATCGAATTAACCTGAAAACTAGTAAATTTTGATCAATTAACAACTAACTAACTTTACAATCTAAAAATATAAAATTGTACAAATTCAAAACTAAAGGTTTTAAACATGATCAAATGACTTAAAAAACCCACAAGCAGAATAAACGAATCAATCGAATTAACCTTAAAACTATCAAAACTTGATCAATTAACAACTAACTAACTTTGCAATCTAAAAATAAAAAAATTTACAAATTCAAAATTAAAGATTAAACACAGTCAAATTATTTATAAAACCCACAAACAGGATGAATGAATTAATCGAATTAACCTACAAGCTATCAAAATTTGATCAATTAACAACCAACTAACTTTACAATCTAAAAATATGAAATTTTACAAATTGAAAATTAAAGGTTAGACATAATCAAATGATTTACAAAACCCACAAACAGGATGAATGAATTAACATGAAAACTAGCAAATTTTGATCAATTAACAAGAATTACCATCTGGGCCTAAAGCAGATCGTTTCTTGGGGTCGTTTAAAAGGGTTAAACCATGCTTCAAGACCTTATCGGAACGACGGAGTTTGAGCTTGCGGACAAGAGAGAGGTACTCCCAAGCACCGCCGCCGCCATTTTCGACTTGAGTCTCGAGCTGTTGAAGCTGTGATTCCTCGGTTTTACTCACCATCTTGATCTGCAGATAGATCAATGTTTTGGAGTGAATGAATTAATAATACCCAGATCCGACCCGTGCACCCCAATTGTTCTAAAATTATACATTTTTTGTCTCGTGATTTGATCAAATCTACGGGTTTAGTTATGATAGTTTCAAATTTGTATTTTTCATTTAATAGTTTTGTTTTCGCTTGTAATTAAACTCGATCCAACTAATTCCATTAACTATTTTGGTTAAACCCATATGTGTGTTTCTTACGTGAGGGGCAATTTTGTCCTTAATTGGTAGTGTAATTGTTTGGCTCTTTTATCTACCAAACGTGTCATAATTGAAGCCACTGATGAAACGCAATCATCATTTGTTCGTGTAGGGTTTGTGGAAGGCGAAGGAAAGAACGAAAAAGATGAAATTGAGATTTGGGAATTAGGGTGTGGTTTATTTGGGGAGAAAAAGGATAAAATTGCCCCTCACGTAAGTGGCATGTGATGTGTTTAACGACCAGATTTAACGGAGTTAGTTAGGTTGGGTTTAATTGCAAGTGAAACAAAACTATTTGACGAAAATCGCAAATTTAAAACTATTACACTAAAACCGCACATTTGCTCAAACCAAATGACGAAAAGCAAAGTTCTTTCTTGAGAAAATATAATTTGAGTCCCTGTACTCTATGAGGGAAGCAAGATTAGTCCCTTATTCTTAACATCTGCATTGTGAATTCTGATACGTTTTGGGCGGGGTCTTTTGAGTCTTCTGTTAGTTGACTGTGTGTCGACCGTCAGATTTTCCATTCACATCAAGGGCGATATCGTCCATTCACCCCCAACTTCAAAGAATTTTCGTTTGTGTCCTTGTGGCTTATGAGGTATTCGGTTTAATCCCTCCATCTCCAACACCACATTTTTTCGACATTGGCTCCGGTTACCTTCAAGTTTTCCGAAAAACATTAAACACGTAATTAAGGACCAGAACGTTTATAACATTCAACTCGTTTTCAAACACATTATTTTAAAAATCCAATCTTTTAACTCAAATTAAAACATGGGTGTTGTTTGGGTGATAAAAAATGTGAAAGAAAATAAAAGTGCTCTGTGAAATGAAAGTTCTAATAGTTCACTAATTGATTTTTTTTATCCCGTAAGAAAGACAAAAAGGAAACTGTATGTCACGTTTAACGTTATTTTTTTACAGGTTTTTGTTATCACAGTGCTGAATGGTCTGTTATTTAAACTTTGTGAAATGAAAAGCTCTATGCTTTGTTTCTAACCTCAAAGAGCAGATGTCTTGATGCTTGTTTTAACAAACTAACTTAAAGAAAAGTTCGAACTTATTAATTCAAACAAATAAAGATAAAAGAGGAATAATCGGGTTTCTTGGAGGAAGTTGGATCCGGCTCGGTATTGTTGCCGATCAACCGTTTGATGATGCCGGAAAAGACGGAATCAAATGGGGAAGAACGAGTGGTGATGATTGAAGCCGGAATCAAATCCGTCGATGGCGGGACTTTAAAGACCCCGCCCAAAAAGTATTAGGATTCACACCGCATATTTTAATAATCAGGAACTAATCGTGCTTCCGCCCATGAAGCAAAGCATAGAGACTCAAATCGTAATTTTCTCAATATATTTTGGAGAAATATATATAAAAAAAAAGTTGATTTAGTTTATTGGGACCAATGACTTGAAATTACACTTGAGTTTATATTTTTGGTTAAATCGTCTACTGTTGGTTTCACAATTTAAAGAAACTCCAAATTTGCAAGTTTGGTTAAAAAGAGCGTGTCGTTGAGGCATTTGGGTCATAACTATTGTGATTTAAGTACCAATGAACCTCTATAACATGGGTTATTAGGTACCAAGAGGAGGTTATAAGCCTCTTTAGAACTCCTTAGCAAGTTAGCAGGGTCAAGGGGTTGGTCCTTAATGGGGTCAAGTGGCTGGTCCTTAATGGGGTCAAGTGGCAACCTCCCTCGTTGGGATTGTGTTGTCGAATTTTTCTTTTCGGTAAGTAACATTAATTAATGGAAAATTGTGAATCGTTAATTTGTTATTTAATTGTACGTGTTTTTATCTTATTGAAACTTCAATATTCCATGTCGTACGTCATTCCAATCTCGTTTTTTATCAGTCTCTTGAAGCATTTGTTAAAAATCATTTTCAACTTTGCTTAATAACCAACCCCAAACCAAGCTTTCGTGCATTCGTGATATTCTTAAATTAATTTTGTAGGTTATCTAAATAAACCAATCCATCCAGTTTTGTTTTGTCAATTATCACTAGTCAGGTTACACCTTTTGCGTACCGGCACTATACAATAGAATAAAATAGTACGGTATCTGGTACCCACTTTTCCATAAATTCAGTATCGGTACAGTATCAATACCATATAAAGATGAACATTTTGTAACGATTACTAGTACAGGTACCCATACCGCCTTATTGAACCCGTACCGTGTATGGTATTTGGTCCCCACTTTTACAGAAATCCGGTATTGATATTTCTGTTTCGTGTACGGTATCCAGTACCAACTTTTTCAGAAATTCTTTATTGGTATTTCCGGTACCAATGCGATATCCCACACTACAATGACACTTAACCAACAAATGAATTTGATGGCAAAAGTAAATGTAAAGAAATAAACCTTTAGAAAATCACTAGTCTATATCATAAAATCTTTTTTTTCAGCACATTAGATAAAAGAACAAGATAACAAATCAATAGAATACTAAGAATCAAGCTTTTAAAGTTGCATTTCAATTATATATAGTTATTTGCATTTAAAGAGGTTAAGAGAGAACTTTTCAAGCTCATGTATTTTGCGACTCCTCTTTTATCGCGTGGGCTGTATTACACCCGGGGGTGCGTATCAATGCTAGTTTCATCAAACTTCTTGAAGTGAAAGAAGTCCGCTTATACACGACTAGGTTTGTCTTGTTTACCACTTTTCATTTGTTTCATCCTTCGTAATTCGTATCAGCTGCGTTTGGAAGGGTGCTATCGATATGCTAAAAGGGTTTTAATGACTTTGAAAGAATCAAGGAAATCAAAAACATGTTTGTTGTCGTTGAGCATCCCCTTTTAGAAGATCATCAAATTTGCATTGTGAAATGTTTGAAAACGAAGATGACACTTCCTCTGGGAAGGTGGTTTTTTAAGTATCCGCATATTTTCACATTTTCTCGCAAGCAACGATGCGGTGATTTACTCTGTATTTAACGTGTATGGTTTGTTTTTTTAACCATATGAAGGTTGGATTGACTCGTGTTTTGTTTCCAGGTTGAAGCTTTGTCTGTGCTAACAGTTTATCCTGGGGGGTTATTGATTACCTCCCCGGTGAAGAACCAGAGCTTAAGATTGAAATGTTGAAAAACAAAAAACTAGAGTGACTCTTACAATTTGCAGAATAAAGGGATCTGCATCCTAAAAACCTATATGATTTTTCGATGTAAAAATTGGTGGCACACGCCCTGCACATATTGAAGTGGAGTTGTTTGCTAATTATGCTCCTAGAACTGTTGGGATCTTCCACCAATTTTGTACTCTCTTTGGAACCACGTGTAAGTTGGAGACGATAGACAAAGGAGTTATGATTAAAGTGGGTGGATACGTGTTAATTGAAACTTTGAGAAAGAGAACTCACCTCTTAGGCGTGTTGTACCCAGTCTTCTGTCCATGGTAAGTTTTCAATGCTATTAGCAACAAACGTTTTATTCTTCCAAATCTTTAGTGCTTTAAGTTTAAAGTGATGCGGTTTCAATCTTTGCAGACCAAATGTAGGTCCTCTTTGGATGGATCTAACAACTTTACTCAGATCAATCCATGTTGTTAGCTAGCAGAAATCACTAACAACACTCGGATCTCGAATCTTAGTTTGTAAGAAACAAAAGAAAGGTAGAAAGTAGGTGTAGGTGAGAGAGAAATTTCTCTTTATTTCCATAGAATTGATAAGTTATGAAGAGTTGTTGGAGAATTTGGGTAAAGTGACATTTTTATATGGTCCCTATTTCTCCAAGTTTACATAACATGGTTACAATGGCTTTCTCCAAGTTTACATATATGGTCCCCTAAAAAATTAGTTTTTTAATAAAGTTGAATTAAAAGCGTAAACAATTTAAATATTATCACAAATTATTTTTTATTTTTAAACAATAAAATGCTAATTTAATATTAAGTATATTCTATAGTAAATATTAAGCGAATAACTTGTTAAGTCGGAATATATATATATATATATATATATATATATATAATTATACTATAAGTAAATTTAAAATAAAAGAAATAATAAACAAGTAATAAAAAAATTCAAGAAAGACTAGAAGATGCGCCTCAGGCTGGTTCACAGTTCATAACGAAGATGCACCAGCCAACTGGGTTGGTGGCTCCTTGAATATAAAATGAAAAATATAACTTATAAACACATATCAGAATCATCCCCAAACCCTTCAAACCCTAGATTAAATGAATCTCAACTGAACATCGGTTGCCCTCGGTCAATTAAAATTGAGAGAGGGCTTTGATTTCTCGTATATAAATGTTCAAGAATCATCTAACGATTACCAGAATTGAGCACGAATTAAAGTAGAATGAGATTCTAGGGTTATGGCTCAAGAACACGATATTAAAATGGTTCCAAAATGCTTCTGAGTACAAATTGGTAACTAGGTTTACGTCGAGATGATATAAGGAGCGAGTGCAATAGTTTATAGTATAAATGAATTGAGATAGCCGTGGATCAAGTGTTAATGAAAATTGGTGTCAATTAGCTAGATAATTAACTAGATTAGGCTATAACTGAACGCGTGATTAATTAGTTGACATGTAGGGGTGATTGATGACGTGATTTCTGGCTAAAAACTAGGATCAAAAATCAAACAAAAAAGTTTCAACCAGGGGGGGAGAGATAGAAAAAAATGTTTTTCAAAAACAATTTACACTGGGGGGGAGTAGGGTTTATGTTCGGCAGAGGATGTTTCTATATATGCTTTTTTGGCTTCGAGAGTACAATCATGGAGTTTTCATGGCCACGTTCTTCGGGGTTGTGATATTGATGTGCTGGACTCTGATTATGGGTGTGCGATGGATCGTTTACGTACTTCACTTCCCGATTCTGATCTTAGCGGGTTCTCTAATAAGGACACCACCCCCTAAAGCCCAACATGCTTTCGCGAGAGCCTTATTTAGTGGAATAGTCCAGAGTTTAGAAGTGAAGTTTGATTCATCCCCTCACCAAAAGGCTGCGTTTGAATGTCATCAGGCTCCTCAGGTTCAAGATATTCTAAAGGCCATCTCCATTGAAGGGTTGGGCCAACATATGTCGGGGGTTGGAGTACCGGGCTATCCTTAAGTGCTGGCTAATGATTGATGCATGTTGTGCGTTGCCTTTAAAATGTAAGAGATGGGATGATTTAAGATTTTGCACAAGATCGTGTTTTAAATTTATAAAAGTGATTTCTACAAAGACTAAACACACACAAAATAGGCAAGTGTACCTATCGTGTACGTGGAATAGTATTGGTAAGAACCAAGTATCGATCCGTGAACACAAATGTTTATAATAATAAATCGTTGTTTTACTTTAATCGGATGTTTTAATCATTTTGGGGTTAATTTTTGAACTGTTAATAAAATATAAATATTTATATGTAATATATAGGTGACCAAGACGAGAAATTCTAAACAAGTAGTTCAATTATATGAAGATTATCATCTAATATCTAGAATCCACTCCATTGTTCCTTGATGATTATTAGTTAAACATGTGGTAGACTTATCCTAATAATATATGATAGACTATGAACCTCATTTTTGAGTGAACACATTCTATGACATAATGAATAATAGCATGCGTATTTTCAAGTCCATCCTATGCTTAATAGCATGCTACCCCGAGAATGTCAATTTAAGTAGACAAGCAGTTGTTAAAGCAGAATGATTAGAATTGACTTCGATTTCTAAAATACCAATCCTAACAACTTCGAGTGGTTGTCGTTAACTCACACAACCTCCCATTGGTTGATTAGATTATGCTATAATTACACATTCCATTAGCATATGATTTCTTTAACTAGCATGATAACCTAAGCAATCGTGTTAACACTGTTATTTTAGAATTATCAAAACTAGAGAAATAGATCATAATCTATATCTCATCATTTCTAAGTACAACATAAAGATCCATGTTTTATCTTGAATAAATTACCAAAGTATTCTTTTTTACCATTTCTAGTTTCCAAGAACATGAATAAACATGAATGACTTTTTAGTTATCAACTTTAGTGTATTGGATTAACGTGATAGAACATTTCTTCATCAATGGATAATTGCAAAATAACAATGCACTTTACCAAACTAAACCACATGTTTTACATAATCATCAAGTAAAACAAAGCTTCTTCATAGGTTTTAGATGGTAAATGGAGTTTAGCTCATAATGAGCATAGTTATGAACATTAGGATAGATGATAATAACAAACACATGATTAAACTAGAACAATCTAACCAAATGTGGATGAATCTTCCTTCTTAATGATGATGGTGGGTGGATGATGATGATCTCCAAGCCTTCAAACTCTTCACTAGATCTTCAATGTGAGTGTTGGTGTGTGTTTTTATAAGTGAAAACCAGATAGAACTCTCTTCAAGGCACACCAAATGAGTGCAACATGAGCCACTATTTATAGGCAATCTGGAGTGAGAAGCACGGCCCCGTGCTTTCAAAAGCACAGCCCCATGCTTTCAGAAGTACAATACCATGCTTTCTGAAGCACAACCCCATGCTTTCTGAAGCACAGCCCCATGTTTTGTTGTTTTCTTGGGTTTTCTTTGGTTTTTTCATTCGTTTCCTCGTTTGAAGCTTGGATTCACCTGAAAATACATTTTAACATGATAAGTAGTTACTTTAACTATATTATACGATAGAAGTTGCAGTTTTTAGAGATTATTTGATGCTAAAAAGATGTATATTTTTATATACATCAATGATCCATAAGTTTCTGACTGATGAGCCTTGCCTAGTTTGTCGCAAGGTCTGTTTGGATTCTTTTGGAGACCATACGGTACATTGTAAAGAATTACATGGTTTTAAATACAGACATGATTTGGCTACAGCTATCCTGTGTGATATTCTTAAACGGGCTTGGATTTCTGCTAAAAAGGAGGTCCTTATTAACTTCTTACGAATCTGCTTGTAGGGAGGTTCACTTTACGGCCAACTGATATTCTTGTGTTTGGGTGAGCATGGGAGAATACGACTTTGTGGACCTTACAGGGGTGTCTCTCCTCTTGTTGGGCTCAGGGACCATGGGTCAGACTGCGTTGAAGGCCGAATCGGGCAAAGTTGTTAAACACGAGAAAACTTGTTTAGAGAAGCAGCTTGTGTTTCTCTCATTTGCTTTTGATACATTTGGTTTTCTGGCCCCGAGGCTATGAATTTTCTGATTAGTGTTTAGCGTGTCGTGCATGATACCTTTTCGACTCTTAAGTCCCAAAGTTTCGTCTTTAAAGTATTGGCTTTAGTGCTTTACTATTCAAAAGAGGGTTGTGGTGTAGATTAATGTTTGTTTGTCTGTCACTTTATTGTAATTATATTTTATTCTAATGAGAAAACACTTTTCGGGTTAATTTTTTTACACTTCTAGCCCCTCACATTACAATTTGCCACGTTGAGAACAAAATTAGATAAGAGTGGTTTATGCACATTCCTGATAGTTTTAATTTTCATTTAACGACTAATATATATACGTATGACGCGTTACTAAAAATTAATATAAGAATGATCAAATAATGTAATTATTAATTTATTATTATTTTTGTTTACTAGCGAAGATCCGAATAATTAAACAAAAGAAAAGTTTAATAGGTCCGGGTTTTGGAATCTAGTATTTATTTTAAGATTCTTGATTTTTTACCATTTCATTGCTATAATGTCATGCTAGTAGAGTGGATTCTTGTTTATGTAATTTATTTGGATTGATTGTTTATTGTTTTTACTTATTTTCATTGTATGCTCGCTTAGTTAGTTAAAATTCAATTCAATATTTCTTTGTTCGGTTTATCGTTTACAAAGATTTAGTATAAGAAAATCACCAGATCCATGGATTTACACTCGGTTCTTACCATCATCTTTGTTACAAACGATATGTGCATTTGTCTTTCGTGTGAGATTTAGTTGTAGGTGAAAACCTATTTTTAAAACCCGATTTTTGTGGAGCTTTTTACTTAAACTTTATATATACTTTCGCGCACGTCAGCATGTCTCTTGAGGACTATTGTGTATTGTCTAGGGAAATCAGAATTCGATTGTGATATCCTTTTACTATTTCAATTTTTTTAGATGGATACTTGTTATGTGTATTCTAACCAACATTATTTTGTCTTATTTTTTCTCTTGTTATTGTGTCTTGGTCAATTATTTTACTTGAACACGTTATTCTTGTAGTTGCTTTCATGTATATTGTGTATCATCTACAACTCTGACTACAAGTAGTTTCAAGATGTCATTGTTATAATGGCAACCAATTTTGATATTGGGAAATTTAATGGTAAGTTTTATTGTTATGATATTTCACATGCGAGTCATGTTAACACATCCACGTTCGAAGAAAGCCCTAAACGTCAAGATTGGCAACACAAAATGCTTAAACATTGAGTGGGATATGATAACACACAAGAAGTTATCTGATTTCTAAATATATATTACTCGAGTATGATTCTTGACAGGGGTTTGCGTGGTGCGGTTGGGTGCTGTTTTTGGTTAAAACCGAACCGAAAACCAAAACTTCGGTTTTTACGGTATTTGAAACCGTTTGGTTTTGGTTTTTCGGTTTTCATTTTGGTTTTGGTTTTTTCGGGTTTTGCTATTTGATCTTGAGAATTTTAAGTCAAAAAAAAGTTTTCAAAAAATAATTAATTTAGGTATAAATAATTTTGTTAATTGTAAAATAATAGGCTATTAAACATTTTACCAAAAATATTTGTGTTACATGTTTATTAAAAAATTTAGAAATTCGGTTCGGTTCGGTTTTTATTATATGTAAAACCAAAACCGAACCGTTAGTTCGGTTTTTATAAAAACATAAAACCAAGCCGTCATTTTTTATTTCGGTTCGATTTTTTCGATTCTAGATTAGTTTTTTGGGTTTCTTACACACCCCTAATCCTTGATAAGCAGCTAGTCATATTAATTTGATAGGAACACTAGCGCCCCCTTCAACGGTGCCTGTGTGGAGGAAGACAGGGGTCCGAATCCACAAACTCCCTGGTGACCGATTATAAAAATCTGAAGTTGGTTTGTCACATCCATCCGGATACTATATAAGGTTTGGCGTTATAGAAAAAATAGTCGTAAATACTCACATAATCCTCACTTAAAAAAAAAAAAAAACAGCCCTAGCCTAGTAAAAACCCAACAGGTGACGGCTCACAAAAACCCACATCAAATCAAAAATCAGATGGCTTCTTCATCATCAACTCCAGCTCGAGAATTACAGAAAGATTTAGAGGCTAAAGCCAATGATCTCAGCAAAATCCAAAAGGGTAAGTCTTCATGTTTTTAATATTTGTTTACTCGTTACATAATAATAATAATTGTGATATAGTTTGATTTGATTGGTTACAGACATATCGAAGAACCATCAAGTGAAAAAGAAGTACACCATCCAGCTCGGTGAAAACGAACTCGTTCTTAAGGTACAGTACTTCAAGGGTTTTTCTTTTTTCATGTTTTCTTGAACCAATTATAACTAAAGCTCCAATTTTTAGGGCAAATTTTAATAATAATACCAATAGCTTTGATAATTGTTTAAATCAGTTGTGTTTAAGGTTAATTGTTATCTTGTTTTATTGTGTTTGTAAAGGAGTTGGACTTGTTGAAGGATGATGCAAATGTCTTCAAGTTAATAGGACCGGTGCTCGTGAAGCAAGATCTAGCGGAAGCAAATGCGAATGTTCGGAAGAGAATCGAATATATTTCAGCTGAGTTGTATGTCTACTTTATGTTGAATATCATTCCAAGATTACTGGTGTCTGTTTCTTAGAACGAATGATTAATTTTTCATTATGTTTCTTTTTGAGCTTTTGTAAGTTATTGTATTCATTGCGTTGAAGGAAGTAACTGATTAACGGTGTATGATTTTAATCAACAGGAAGCGTCTTGCTTCGACTCTTCAGGATTTGGAGGAAAAGCAAAATAGCAAGAAAGAGGCGGTTAGTTACTTTTTCTCTGTTCTTGTTGTAATAATAATTTTGTATGTAGAGTTATGTATTAATCTGTTAGGCCATCTATAGTGGGCGAATTTGAGGGCGGGAAGGGGCGATTTTCTTGGTGAACACCGCTCCCCAGGCTACAAAGGGGCGATTTTTAATTTTTTTTTGGGGGGGGGGCGAGAAATATTTTGTCGCCCTTTCTTCCTTTTTTTATTATTATTATGTTCAAATGTGTGATATATATATATAGGGGCTACAACACCACTACTGGGCGTCACATGGCACAAAACGCCCCATTTTGTAGCCCCTCTACTGCGCATAGCCTTATGATAGCTGCGGTTTATATAACTATGGATTCTATAAGCGAATCATGTGATTGTTATAACACCTAAAAGTAAGATAACAAATAAAATACACAATTTAGTAATAAATCGTGTGTTTCTTGAGGAGAATGAAGGCTTTATTTTGCCTCTTTTTTTATCATGGTATATGTTTTTAAACTAGAAGCAGTATAATTTTTGGTCAAAAAGTTGGCTTGTATTGAAGCAGCATATATAATACTATAATGGCATCTAAGTTGCATATTTTTCATTATGACCCCATGATCCTTAAGAATATGATATAATCTAGATTTCATGGATTTTGACATTTGTGATATACATATGACAATAAGCATCTAATTATCAGCCTTTTATCTTGTTTCAGATTTTCAAGTTACAACAAAGGATTCAATCTCTTCAGGCTGGGAAAGAAAAGGCTTAATTTGGATTATAAGAAATGTGTGTGCTTTTAACTACAGTTGTTTCGCTCATTATTCGAATTATTCTATCTTTTTGTTATCATGTAAAATTTGGTTAAGTATATTTAGAATTATGATTTAAACTTTTACCCGAGTTGGCAATTTCAACATTATCTGAAAATAGATTGATTTGAGTTCGGATTTTCTCTATGATGGGCAAAACTTTTGAAAAACTGTCCAAATTGTATTCGCATGCTTAAAACTTTTGAAAAGTTGATATAACTTTTATAAAGAAACATGTTTACATTTCATTCAAGACTGCAAATTTGGGTATATAGCTTTTGAATGTCAAGAACATTAATCAAATGTAGATGCCAAATACATTTGTCAATCTATTCAGGCGTCGTTTCATATATCCACTCTAAAACATCATAGTTGCGAATAAATTTACAATCAAAACTTCCATTTAAATGAAACTTCTTCGATGCTACCATACTTACATAGTTCAAATATCATACAAAACATGAAGGATGAATTAAAAGAACCGCGTGCCTGTCCTGTGGCTACTGGATGTCCATATATTCACCAGTTACTCTGCACCGGTAAACATTCAAAATATAACCATTAAAACATGCGCATCTTGTGTTTCTAGCACTAATCATTTTTTAATCGAAAAACACGACCACATTTTCCTCAAAGGTGTTACACTTTTAAATTACTATTTTAAGGAAAACCATAAGCCTGGTAACAACTTGGATCAGATGTGGTAAAAAGATTAGAAATTTGAAAGTAACATACCGGTTGTATCGCAAGAACGCATCGCCTATTGTTCCCGAGACTTTATTCCGTACCTTTCGCATACAAATCTAGACAAATATTTTAAAAAATAAATAAACAGAAGAAGAGGGTAAGACTGAAATATGTCTAGAAATATTTAAGGGCGTGTTTGCAATTTGTAACAAATTTATTATATATCAAAACTTATCAAACATTCAAATACCTGCACCAGGTCCAGTGCACCTTCTTCTGGATCCCGATTTCTATGAATAACAATTCCATTATCACATTTGTTTATGAAATGTGCACTTCCACTAATGTCATATAAATTCGGAGGCTTCCCGGTCCAGTGTTGCAACTGTTGAACAAATCTTAAAAGTTAGATCAATGTTGTATTTTTGGTATGGGTAAAAAATTATAAATTTGCAACTTTAATAATGTTGCGAAAAGATTCACCATGATGCTAACCTGTCTAGGGTGGGCAACAAACCAAACGTGGCATGAATGGTGTTGGGCAAATCTCTTTATGCTGGTCAACATTTGACTTACATACTCTGTCTCAGTCCTGTTACAAATAAACATGATTACAAAAAATATACTATTACAATAATAATATAAGTGTATTGAAAGGAGATTTATGTGAAATGTGATCTATACTCACTGGTTGGGAGGTCGCTGGTGATCGAGCTCATTGTACGGGTCAATCACGAGCCCGTTCACACCGTGTCTAAGAACTGCAGCTTTGGCAAGCCCGAGCACCCAATTGATGCTCGGTAGGCAATCGTTTTCACACCTATTTTCATACCCTTAAACTTTTAGCATAAAAAAACTCATGTTGTAATATTTTGTAAGGTTAGTAGGGGTGTAAAAAAGCTGAGGTGCTCATGAGCTACTCGAGACTAGCTCGCTAAAAATCTAAACGAGCTCAAATAAAACCCCGTTCGTTTAAATGTCCGCGTTCGATCTTTTGTTTGCATAAAGTTAAATGAACACAAACATGCCATGTTTGTGTTTGCTCGGCTCGCTTAATTAACAAGCCGAAATCAAACTTTAGACATAGAGCTCAAAACGAACCAAGTTCGAGCTCGGCTCGTTTAGACCCCTGATAATTTGTGAAACTCACCGTATGAGATGAAAAGTATCACTCAACCATTTCTTTCCTTCTTCCAATTCCTCCTTACTCATTCTTTCAACAGATTGCCCATACCTAGGATGAAAATATAGCAATGTATTAGGTCTTTTTGGTCATGTAAGACATTTTGAAGTTCAAATATTAATATAAAGATAATAAAAATAAGAGGAAATTTAGACTGTAACGGTTGGCATGTGTTGATATTAGGCTCAAACCAAACCAAAAACCGAAAATTCAGTTTTGGGGTTTTTGAAAATCGTTCATTTATGTTTTTTAGGTTTTCACCTTTTACAATGGATTCGGTTCGGTTACATTTTTTTTTTCGTTTTGCCATTTCGTATTTTTTGGCAGAAAAAATCAGGCCCAGATGAATTTAGACCTCAAACTTTGAGCCTTCTTTTAGTTAATGATTAATTGATTATTACACATTTGGGCCTAAAAGTTTTGGGCTACACAATTTATTATTTTTCTATAAGTTACTAAACATTAATAAAAATGTAAACTATAATCCATAAATTCAATAATAAAAGTCGGTTTTTAACTTTTTTTGGTTCGGTTTTCCGATACATTCTAAACAGAACCGGATATTCGATTTTTGAAAAGAACATAAACCAAATCATCTTTTTGGATTGGGTTCGGTTATGTCAGTTATTTCGTTATAAGTTGGTTATTTCGGTTTCATGCACACCCCTATAGAACGGTGCTTTGATCATACAACAGTAAAAACTTAACTAACCTCACATCAAAAAATGGTTTCTTTATGCGCTTTTCAAGAAGTTTTCTCGCATGCTCTCTGACCTAAATGTAAAGAAACGTATAATCACCATCCATCAGTGATGTATATGTATTATTACTAGTATTATTATAAAGCACAAATAAGTTGTGTTTAAAATTTGAATAAGCATACCTTGTTCTCCATAGAGCAAAGCGCGAATTTCCAACCGTTACTTTGATTAAGGTTACATAACAATGCATCAATCCACTCGCTTTTTCCTGAATTCGGGACTCCAGTGACTACAGTCAACTCTCCTGGTACAACCTGGGTACATGCAACATGATAACATCACACTCACCGTTACAAGATGATAACATCTAACTAAACAAACAATAATATAGTAAGTTTTTAACTTTTTGAAGAATAAGTATACATACATTATATAAATCATCCATAGCTTTCCAACCGGTTGAGATTCCAATCTCGGTACCAAGGGTTTGATGGTAATACGCATCGATTTCACCGAGGTAATTTTTGAAGTTAAATAAACCTTTGATAGGGTACAGGTCAGCAGACTCAATAACTCCCCTCAATACAGCAGGACCCATAAACATTAACACCTCATTAGCATCTTTAAAACGCTCCTTGTCGTTTTTACGTGGCCACGTGACTCGCCAGCATCTGTTTAAATAATCACCATATTAAAACTTAAAGACGTATTATTTTAAGTTATAAAAGGTCAACATCAACAAGTCATTAAAGTCAACCGTTCTCTTCCGAGGCGGCGTGCTAGCTCTTCAGCCAAGGCTTGACCGGGCCTGTCACCATCGGTGGCAAGTATTATTCGAGACGCCTGCAGTAACAACAATATTCTGTAATATGAATAAAGTGAAACTAAAATTTGAAAGTGGTTGAACATACCTTTTCCAAATACTCTTTGCAGTTCCATAAATATTGATATTTTATGTCCTGTGTACATAAAATATAAAATGTTAAAACAATAATCCTAATATTTACAAAAAACTTTAAAGTTGAATTAAACTAAAACCTCTTCTTGAGACGGTAAATCTTTAGATGAAACTTTTTGAGGAGCACCATCAGGGACACTCACACAGTTCCTAAAACCTGCTTCTTCCATTGCAAGTTTGTCCATTTCGCCCTCAACCTGTTATAGAATATATAAATTAAATCACAAATTAAAAAACAAAAAAAATTAAAAAAATGATTATATTACAATGATGACGTCACGCGCTCCTTCTATATCATCGAGTCCATACAATATTTTCTGAGCATCACTTTCCTATATATTAAAAGTGACACCATCATAAGCTATAATAATAATACATCTTTTATCATACAAACAAAGATGTGGAAAAGAGAGAAAACCTGCCAGAAGTGCTTTGCAAGATCCCGGTACTTGCAACCAACAAGTTCCCCTTTTCGTCTGTAAGTAAACGCAATAACAATCTACCAACGCATGTCAAAAGAAAAAAGTCAGCATGGTCAACCTTACTGGCAAGTTAGCATAAGTGATTCCAATAAGATTAAAAGGGGTTGAAATTGACAATTGTTACCTATATTTTTTGAAAATGACGATAAAAAATTTAAAATTTTATAATTAGTACCTGGTTTTCATATCGCCTTTGCATGACAGAGTTTCTTAGTAACGTCTCTTTAGATATCATTCTTTCAGCAAAATATTCACATAACTGAATCACATAAATATAACCATATTAAACATCCGAACACCCTCTACGCAAGATAAGTAAATAAGATAGAAATTATTACATCGTGACACAAAGGTTCGAACTTTAACTCACGCTCTGTAAATTCCTTAGCTTTTTTCACTTTGGTGAGTTTATTCATACTGTTGTAACTTGACTTAACACCTGCAGAGCCCTGTAACACCATTAGACCATTAACGATCACTCAAAATAAAAACAAGTAGTAAAAAAATGAAAAATAATAAATCTTTACCCTTGTACTGCCCTTCCACCTACACTTAGCTCGAAGACAAATCCACTCCGCATTACTACAACATTTTAAGTATAGTTAAATAAACTGAAAAATAGATAATAATAATAATAATAATAATAATAATGTAGTGGCAAGAATATGAGGCAGCCTACCCGTCATCAGCAATGAAGAGAGCGAGTTTCTTCTCTTTAGAGTCACCGCCATTTCACTAATAAAAGTGCATACAGACTTTAGATTCTAATAAACTTTTTAATCTTGATAATAAATAAGAAAGAAGGTAACTATTAGGAATTATATATAAATTTATATAAAATATCTGTGCATACCATGGGGCAATGCAAGTCATATGTCTGGCCGGGCCGGCAAGTTCCAGAGTCGATTCCAATTTCCTTTAATTTCAGTCTAAGCAGCTTTAACTGTGCATTATCGTCTATTTTATCATCGGGCTTCTCCAAATATACTTCAGAAACTGTAACAGAAGATAAAACAATAACAATGTTGGTTATGCAATGTAAAGCATGTTTCTTGAAATGTGATGCATCAAAATGCATAATCAAAGCCTATGAGAAGTGCTAAACATCAGCAGTAAACTTTAGGGGTGTTAAAAATACGATTGAACCAACTCACCAAGATCAAATCGTACGGGCTATGAGTAAAATATTCTAAAAATCACATATCTCAAATGTCAGAATTAGTATCGAGTTTCCACTCAAGGATTAGTAATTCTACATCTTACTTGAATCTAAATTGAAATCATTAAACTCGTATTTCTAGCTAATTATTTGCTTTTTAGATGACCAAATGATTCCAAGAACAAAGAAACAACAAAAAGATAACAAATTTATGTCATTTTTTTTTTTTTGCAAAAAAAAAAACATATGAATAGTTGAATGAAATAATAAAAGATAAAAGCAGGGTTAGTTGGTTAGTTGGTTAGTTAGTAATGGATTCACCTGGTCTGGGGATTCTGGCACGGGTAGAAGCCACCGATAACTGATGGGTGGTTTTAAAAGATAATAATAATAATAATTTGGGGAATGAAGTTGAAATGAAATTGTTTGATGGATATAAGTTGGATTTGTGATTAAATGAAGTGGGTGTGGATTTGAAGTTAAGGAAGTGATGATTGGAAGACTGCATAATGGAAGTAACTAAGGTTTCTTCAATGGCGGATTGAGGTGGGTGTGAACGATGATAAGACAGACATCAACTGGGCGCCAAGCTTATTGGTTACTAGGAAGTAGGAAGACACTAAATTAGACATGTGTTTCATTAAGGGTTTTGGATCGGGTTAGCGGGTTGAAATGTGTGACTCAAACACGACCAGTATTGTTATTCGTGTTACAAGCATCAGTTTTAACTTTTAACTAGTATATAATTAGTTGGTGTTTGTTTTCTGAAACAAGCTTTGCAGGAGCTCTTTTGTGACCTGAGCTTCTGCAGAGAGCTTGTTAATCTCGCAATCGCTTCATTAAAAAACATATGTGCGGATTCTTTTTGGTACAGACTTGGCGCAACCTCTTTTTACTTCTTCTAACATCTTATCTCATAAAATAAACTATCGTTCTTTCTCCTTAATAGGGCTCTCAACCCTAGCCACCACCTCTCCTCCTCCTCGCCGCCACAATTATATAATCTTTCATCTACATACGAATTAGGAGTATTTGGATGTCCCTTTTCAAATTAATTGTTGCTAATTGAAAAGCACAGGTTCGATTTTTGCTTGAGGAAATTGGATCACCAACCCTAAATTTTTGTTTATTTTAGTTGAGCCAAGTTCGTATCAAAGTGTTATGAAACGGTTTCTGATAAAACAAACATACATAATCAATATTTCCTCATAACATTCGAACAAATAGTTTGTGCATCAAGCGTGACGAGACCAACAACCATGGCTTCAAAGAAGTATCGAACAATGGAACGAGAGGAAACTTTGTGGAAATGTGGAAAACCGAAAGTATTGAACGAGCAATTAAGGTTTGAAATTGAACTTTGAAATCAATACAAATAGGAAATTTTAAAAATAATTCAAATAAAATGAACCGAACCAAACGAGACTTTGCTCGTGTTAGGCTCGTTTTCAAACCATACCAAACCGAACCGATTCTATCGACTCATTTTTAAACCTGCAACCAAACAAAGGCGTCATAAAAACGCAACATCCATCCTCCACTTCACTCCCGTTGCGATTCACCGAGAAATCCAAATCAAAGGTCTCCGATTCCGTCACCAATGGTATTATCTTCTTTCTTTATCTTTATATTTACTCATCCTCATCATGTAGTTAGATAGATAAATAGATAGATGCGTATTCATCTATATATGTATGTATATGTTGATAACAGTTTTAATCGAACCTAGGGTTACGATTATTAGAGGATTTAATTATCATCTGTCTGCTCATATCTGTTTGATGCTTACGATTCATCCTGCACAATAATACTCAATTATTGATATCAATTATGCTGAGATTTTACAGAAAATACCAGTTGACTGAGCAAGCTATGTGTAGATGATGAGCTAAATAAGAATCAAAACCTTAAGTTCTGTGCATCTGTTCATCATTCTAATGCTAAAGCCTAAACTTAAAGCAGTAGATCAAAATGAATAATAATAGTTTTGTGTAGATATTAATTAGGAAGGCGATATATAGAGCTCCATGTTGTGTAAATGTTCGCTGTTTGGTGCTGATAGAAGATTTTTATGTGTTTTGTAAGGAATAATGAACACATTCTTTAATGTTTTACTTTTATCTGTTTTAAGATATAGATGGTGCTCTTAAAATTATTAATTGTGATGGAAGTAACTTCAACTGTAAATGTTAACTATCGAGATTTTGTTTCTGAACTGTTGAATGGTGTACACGCTATGATCAAATTCATATTAGGGTTCAGTTTGGATTCGTATTTGCTAGATATTAATCTATTATACCCTGCTATTGGCTGATTGTTGAACAACACGGCTTGGTTGTATTACAGGCTGACCCAGAACTAGAAGCTATCAGGCAAAGAAGAATGCAGGAGCTAATGGCTAAACATGGCGGTGTAAGTGACATTTTTGTTAATAAGCTTATAAACTTTTTTCTTATATTCTATTGAATTGGCGGTAATAAATATGTAACTTGCCTATAAACAGGGAAGCCAACAAACCCCTGATCAACAGAAAGCTCAGGATGAAGCAAAAAGGTTGTTTTTTTTCCCTTGAATTAGTAGCATTAATAGTTTTATAGAGAATATGTTGGAAGAATCTTAACAACCAAAAAGATTAGTGAAAATATAGTTTTGTTACAAAGAGTATGATTGTTATATGTTCTTTTTACTGATTAAATTTTTATAAATAAACTCATTCAGCGAGGCAGATGAACGAAGGCAAATGATGCTTAGTCAGATATTATCATCTCAAGCACGTGAAAGACGTAAGTAAATTTCGGGATACATGTGTTCTCTTTGATGGAAGAGGTGTTAGCTATTAAATATATGTTTTTATATATATACAGTTGCACGAATAGCGTTAGTGAAGCCCGAGAAGGCCCGAGGAGTTGAAGATGTTGTGCTAAGGGCAGCCCAAATGGGTCAGATTGTCGAGAAGGTTAGTTATTATTTTCTAAATGCATATTAATTTTATAGTTAACGTTTATGGGTGTGTGTGTAAAAATTTGTGGTTATTAAATGTAGGTTTCTGAAGAGAAGTTGATATCATTGTTGGAACAAATCAACACCCAAACAACCAAACAAACTAAAGTCACAGTAAGTTTAAACTATATAGCATGATTTATAGTTAAGATATCTAAAAGATGGACTGATTATTAATTAAACTAAAACTTTTGCTTGTTATTTACTGTAGATTCAGAGGCGCCGGAGCGTGCTTGACGATGATGATTAGATTAATGCTGGTATGTTGAATGATTGTTATGGTGTTGTCGGTAGTGTTGATTTGACTTGACTTGTTTGTGTGTTTTATGTTTAAGCGTTGTGTAATTCTATTAAATTTGATAACTTGTTATGTGACCGGTGGGTTTGATTTATTAAATAAGTTTAAGCACAACTCGATAGCCAGACCGGTTCGGCTTGAAAAACTGAGAAAGCTAAGAAAAGTGGTACCGTGGGCCTAAAATTACTTCGAATCATGTTTCGATTTATATTGATTACCCCCCCCCCCCCCCCCCCCCTTGTAAGGCCCCGTTACCGGTAGCCCTACTTTCGTGTTGGATTTACTCATAAACGCAGTTCTAAATATTATAGTTAATTAAAACATTCGAGGAACATTAAAAACATTCAAACCATTACATTCCATAACCATAATTCTTGTCTTATCGAGCATTCATAGTCATTTAAAAACAAAACATAGTCTTTTAAAATAAAACATCATAGCAAAATCTTCAGATGCCAGCTTCGTCCAACTCTGCCATGTGTCATCCTCAAGCTGCCTGCCTTATTCTACTCACCTGCGTGCATACTAAAAGTCAGCTACGCCGAGTGAGTTCTAGTTAATCACATAATCATACAATACCTTCTTACATTTCATACTTAACCTCTTAACTTTCTTTCATACACACATAAATGCATATACTTTCATTCTTACCTTCATACTTTCTTTACATACATAATCATACGTTTTAAAGAGCCTTTCGCCCTATAACCTCACAGATATTATAAGGGTCTGGTCCCTAACATCACAGATATTATAAGGGTCTGGTCCCTAACATTACAGATATTATTAGGGTCTGGTCCCTAACATCACAGATATTACTAGGGTCTGGTCCCTCTTCGTTACCATACAACCATGCATTTCCTTCGTTTGTTAACTTTATCGCATTCATACATATAAGCAAATACATTATACTTACCTTATACGTAACACTACAACCTGACAGTACGTGCAATATCCGAAGATCGTTCACGTACTAACAAGCAATCATTCATACATTTCACATCATTCATATATGGCATACACTTATCACTTAGGATAAGTATATTAACAAACATATCGAGTATGCACACATCCCCGAAAACATAACACAGAAGTGGGGCTAGAAACTCACCTGAATCATGGTACGCTCTCCGTTAATCGTTATTCCCTTCTTGAGCTGTGCACGGCTAACTGTATAATATTTACATGTATCAATTAACTACTACTACTCATGTTGTATTTCTATCTTTATATAACCCACAACGAACGGGGGTCCGGGGGGCAGCGCCCCTGGCAGCGGGGTCTAGGGGCGACAACCCCTAGCAGGGTCCAAGGGGCAGAGCCCCTGGCTGGGGTCGAACTGCCAGGTCAGCTTGGAAAAATTTTATTTACATTAACTGTCTTAACACATTTTCCATTAGGTTTTAATTTATTTTCTAAGCGAACTTAACTTTAGGCGAAGTTAACTTGGCGAAGTTAAACCTTAAGCGAACTTAGCTTTGGGCGAAGTTATATAGCAGCGTACTTATATAACCAGCGAACTTATGTATCCAACGAAGTTAACTAGGAAGCGAACATATAGGGCGAACTTAGCTGATGGCGAACTTTAAGCCAGACGAAGTTAGGCTTGGCGAACTTGGCCTTAGGCGAAGTTAACCTTGACAGCGAACTTGGCCTTAGGCGAAGGTATCCAGCTGCGGCCTACTGTTCGTCCCCAAACCCCATAATCATCATCGTTTCATCACGAAAGCCTTGAATGCGAGTTTAACCAAACCCGTAAACATTCTTATGTTCATTTTCGGATAAAACTTAACACGTAACAGCATAAAGCATGAATCTTTAAGGCTTAAACGTTTACTACTAGATCTAGGGTTCATTTCACACGAGCCGCACATGTTTGCGGGTCTAACGAGTTCGTTTTAGCATCAAGTTCGCAACTTTACGTTTCATTTGTATCCGATCTATACCCGTTCTAAGTTTCAAGGTTAAACGTTACTAAAAACGTAAACTTTAAAGTAAAATGGCTTACCTTTCGGTCTCGGTTAGCTTGCTTATGGACTCTAGATCTTCGTGTATGGCTCGTATAGCAAAGATCTACCACAAACGGATGTTCGCTCGATCTCGTTTTCCCTCTTCCCTCTCGGCGTAAGGTTTATGGTGGTGTAGGGTGTGTGTGTGTTTTGAGTGTGTAGAGAATAAGATGGAAATGAATGAGGGTTTAGGGTTTTAGGTTGGTTTAGGGGATATTTATATCCCTTAAAGCCCATTGACCTAAGGCCCATTCCCATTTAACCCACTTAATTAATCTAAGTCCATGATCCATTCTTTACTCGATATTACTTAATTAATAACGCGAAATCACTAAACGTAACTTTCTTTATTTATCATTATAATATCAGGATGGTACACCTTTTTTTTCCTTCTCTAAGGGCATTCATTGTTCAACTGTTAAAGAATCATTTGGCCAGGGTGCAGAATATAATAAAAAGTGAGTGCTCAGTTATATCGGGTTTGTTTGGTTCCATTGGATTATCTCGGGCTTCCAAGACTAGTCGAGAACGTTTTTTGTTGGCCACGTCTCCCTCTTAAGTCTTTGTGACTTATGAGGCTTTTGAATGACAACCCGAGATTTCCCTAACTTAGAAAATATAATCTATACATCTTGCATTTGTAAAACAAAAGAAAAAAAATGAGATTATTGAATTCTGTTACGTATTGTTACGTATTTCATTTATTCATTCTAAATGGTTATTAAACGGTGCTTATCTTTTCACGGTCATGGATACCTAAAGAATATCATTGTAGCTTGTAGTTTTTACTGATGAAAATGTAAGTTATCATTATCTATTTGATCTGACCCAAACCAAACTGGATGAAAACAAATCATTGGTCTGCATGTCGTCTTATAACACCGTCAACTACCTATGTGGGCTATGCACAATCATAACATCACCTATTGCCTCTTAACATAATCAATAACCTATGCATAACCGCAACATCTCTATTTGAGCATGCAAGCATCAGGTGATTGCTTTTGATTATTTCAATACGTTGTCCAAAACATAGTCAATATTATCACCGATAGAAAACAAAGTTATAACCCAAAATGGCAAAATATCAAACATAGCCATATAGCGATAAACTATTGCTTTAGAAATTTTTTTTGTCGCTTGAGCTAGGGTTTCTATAATCTGTTGCTAGTTATGTTTTAAGTTATCAATCTACATGTCGCATTCATGTTTGGGTTTGACTTGCGATTTGGTTTGTTTATGTGCAATTTCACGAAAATCACGTTCGGACAAGCATGTTTGGATGCGATTTATAAATAGTTTAGAAATAAAATTCTTAATGTACGTCTAATCGCACTAACGATTTATGTAATTTTGATAGAGCCGATTTGAGATGACGGTTTCTTAAAAAATTTAGAGAACTACTCTAATTATCTAACAAAGTGAAAACAAATAAAATGTAATGAAAAACAATTGCAAAGAATTCCGTGAATAAAAGATAATGCATGGCTATGACATGGTTTAAAACTTTAAATATGGTGTGATTGTATCAAATCTATCAATTGTAACAAAATAATAATCCTTAATTATTTAAAATATTAATCTAAAAAAGTTACTGTAGAGGGGGTTGTCTGTATTTTATTTAAGAATGAGGGGTTGTTAAGCAACTTCCGCCGAAAGAAAAAGAAATAGAATCGAACATCCTATGCGTTAATTCCGGGGCTTTACTGGAATCAAATGATGACCAAACTTGAGTAAGTGACTTGTAAAGACATTCACTCTCTTGAAATTAAATATATATTAATCAGAAAAATTATATATTTGAAATGAATTACTTTTTATAGTTATGATACTTGGCACCCTTGTATAATTGCTTATAGTTACGTATCATACTATATTTTAAGTTTGATACGTGATTGATATGTTGCTGATGTTAATGTTATCAGGCTATATTGATACTTAGAATTTGCTTTTAGACCAAATGATAATATAAATATGCATCAGCATAAGTTTAGATACGTGAATTACACACTTGTTCAAAACTATTGTAACTTCAATACCAATAAACCTCTATCACGTAGGTAGCCAAGTCAAGTACAATCAAGTGGTTCCACGGGAATCGCCTTTTGACAGGTACGAAGCAACTCCCTAGTAGGATTAAGAGGTTGGTATTTGGGGGTCAATGGGCTACTTCCCTTGCTAGGGTCGTGTTACCATATAAGCGTAGAATTTTCCTAAATATTTACTATTTAAATTATAAGTAAAAGTTCTTACTCTTCTAACCAAGAGCTGTAGATAGTTAGGGTTGTAAACGAGCTGAGTCAAGTCGAGCCAGAGTGTGCTCGAGCTGGCTTGTGCTCGCTTCGTTTTCTTTATCGAGCTGAAAAATCAAGCTCGACTCATTTAAAGCTTGAGCCAAGCTCGTTGAGTCGAGCTCCTTATAATTTTATAAAATTTTATTATTATTATTATTTTTATTTTATAGTTTTTTAAATTTTGATATATAAAAGACAAAAATTATAATTTAACATATATATTATATAAAATTTATAAACCTGAGAATTTATGACTTTATATGTTTTTAGTTCTTCTTTTATAAGGTTTTGATATATAAAAGACAAAAATTATAATTTTAACATACATATTATTCTTTTAGGTAACAAGTGGCGTAATATATGTATTTTATTTATTTCTTGGTTTGCTATTATTATATGTAGATATTAAATTTAGGGTTTAATCTAAGCAAACCAACGAGCTGAACTAACGAGCCGAGACAAGACTGAACCACGAGCCGAGCTGACCCTAGCTCGAGCTCGGCTAATTTAAAATCGAGTTTTTTTTAACGAGTCGCAGGCTTTTTAAACAACCCAATAGATAATATTTATTCAATTTTAACGTTTATTTTCTAATTTTTTAGCATAATCAACTCAAATATAATCCATAATGATTGCTTTAAAGTTAAACCAAGCACACCATTCTACAATGGACAATATCAAGATATGATTACTTAACAAAGCTACAAAGGCGTGGGTATTGTGTAAATAATTCAAGCATGGACACTATCGAAGATCCCTAGGAATCCATCACATAAAATGTTTTTATTAAATTCAACTTTATGTTATCATTCCTTTGTAAATCATTTAATTTAAATATAATATATATAATACACCAAATAAGGGTAAATTAAGACACCCATTTTTAAGTAATTTACAACACTTAAAGCATGATGTACATGTGTTAATAAGGGTAAATATGTCTTTTAAACACAATCTATTCAACTTACAAGTTTGACACCTCATCTTTAACCATATTATGTTTTTAATTTAACTTGTAAACTAACTTCTCACCCATGATTTTTAAACGACTATAGCCTTTTTATAAAATGTTTTTATTAAATGTTTTTATTAAATTCAACTTTATGTTATCATTCCTTTGTAAATCATTTAATTTAAATATAATATATATAATACACCAAATAAGGGTAAATTAAGACACCCATTTTTAAGTAATTTACAACACTTAAAGCATGATATACATGTGTTAATAAGGGTAAATATGTCTTTTAAACACAATCTATTCAACTTACAAGTTTGGTACCTCATCTTTAACCATATTATGTTTTTAATTTAACTTGTAAACTAACTTCTCACCCACGATTTTTAAACGACTATAGCCTTTTTATACGCTAATATTTTTATAAAAAAATTGCACCATAAAAACGAGCATTTTATTCTCTTTAATTTGGATATAATATTGTTGTAATTTTTTTTCATTTTAAATAAATTAATATGTTACGTATGGGTGTTCAGTGTCGGTTTTGATGGTTTTTAAGTTAAACTTGTGAGTCCAACCGTTAATACTGACTTTTTGTCGTCCAAAACCAAACTCAACCATTGAAAGTTGAACCCGAATCGTTACTAACGGCCTGGTTCTAGTTTGGTTTCACAGTTTAAACTTTAATAATAAATTTAGTTTAAAATAATTAATAATGTAAATGTACCGTCAATGTTAACTAACAACCAACATAATATGATACTTGAGATGATCATACATAAAAAATGATAATTTTAGCCACATAAATGGTAAATATTAATGGAAGTTTTAGGACGTGAAATAATAAAAACAAATATTACAAAAGGAATCATATTGTAGTTAGGTTAATTTACAGTCCTTTCTGGTTTCATATGGCCAGTTGCCGATATAAACCGCGAACCAACCGTTCACTACGTTTTGAAAATTTTGAAACCGACCAAGAAACCGAAAGTAAAAAAGAAAAAGAAAAAAGAAGTTAAACCAATGACCGGTTTAAATGATTTCAAGGTTTTAACCGAACCATAAAAACTTATATTTGTACGTGATTAATGAGGTTCAAACACCCGCTGCATCGCGCGGGCACCCGTCTAGTTTAAATATAAATACGTCTTTGGTTTTGTGTATTCACTTCTAAATCTCAAACACATCTATGGAAGTGTGGTTAATAACATGAAACGATCTTTCATCGGTTTGGGTATTAAAACAATTTATTTTTTGGTTAGTTTTAACAAAAGTTTTAATTTCCACCTTGAATTATTTACACAATCCAAAGGCTCGTACAACCAAATACTTTGGTAAGCTACACAATCAAATTTAATGCATTCTAACAAGTCCAATTAAACATACTTTCTAAATCTAAACCAGTAGATGTCTTAGATCACTTTTTGAATGACAAAAAATAAGATGCTAACTTTGCTAAGCCGGATGCCTGATTAACTTTCGATGTGATGATCACAATGGTAGTAAACATGTTGACTTGCTTGCTATACTTGCATATCTAAATAGTTAAACCCGTTCAACTTTGGCATCGCTAACAACGGAATCGGGGAAAGTATACAGAAAATATAGTTTTTTATTCTATTATATTAGTATTAGTTAATTCGTATTAAGATTAGTCGTAATTATGATCCCAGCTTAGTGAGTCATTTGGCAACATTTTGAGTAACTCCTCAACCGGGAGTTTAGCCTGCTTCTCAGGCTGCACTGGCCTTCTTGGAGCCCCTGGAGTTGTTAAAGACTTTTCGACCTGGTTTTTATTTGAGCTAACGAAGATTGTTTGAGTTAAATATGCTTCACTGATGTCCCTTAACGTTTTTCTTAGCGGGATAATGCTTTTTTTCTTCTCTTTTCATGTTTTAATATTTTGACATTTAATACCGTACACTTATTGATTTGATGTAGAGTAGATTATGAACCAATATATAATGTATTCTTATATATAAGTTCTATTATAATTAAATAAAAGAGGTATGTGAGCTACTAGATATCCGCTGATTAAAAGATTGAATTGAACTGAGCTTAAGCCTTAAAATAAGTTTGGTTAATAAGGGAGAGTGTGAGCTAAAGCTTTCTTTATCAAGCTCAAGCAAGCTAATGAATATAAACGAACTTATATTTATCTATTTTTTATTTAAATTATAAAACATGTTTATATAATAAATATTTATTATATATAAGTTTATGATAAAAACTAATAAATAATAGATATTATGTTATATGTAAAAACTATTAGTAAAAAAATATTGAAAAATAATTACAGATATATATAAATAATAAACCAGTCGAGCTCAAACCAAACGCAAGTTTTAAAATAAGAGTTTAAAACGAGTAAAACTCAAGTTCAAGATCAAGCTAACATAAGTCAAAAGATCGAAAGCTTAGTTTAGGCATGGGTCATCTACAGCCACAATTTAACTTTCATTAAAATATATCAAATCTTGTGGGAGTAGTATATAATAGGAAGGGGGGTTAGGGCAAAACTACGATTACAATTACAATTACAACTGAAATTGGCTCCTAGAAAACTATGGGCAGAAATTTGAAGAATGCATTGATTGCATTTCTTGTACCTCTTCCATCAATACTCTTCTACACCACCTTCCTCCACCACCATAATCCAATTTGGTCATGGTGCTTCCACCACCCTTTCCTCTTAGTCAACCTCCTCTTCTTCTTCAACATTAATGTCCTCTTCTGGATCATTAGCCAAATCCAATCCAGCCATTGGGTAAGTAACCATTCCTCCACTCAATCTTGTAGTCATATTATAGTGTTGTAGTAATCCCTAGTCGGTCGGTGAGGCGGGGACTAATATGCTATTAATATATATATATATATTTATATTTATTTATCAGGGATTAATCTGCGCGGGGGTGGCAAATGGAATTTTTTTTAAAGTGGTGTTTATTCAGTAAAAAAAAGGAAAACGGGGAAGTCAATAAAAAGAAAAGGGAAATGGTGTATCCGCAGCAGATTAGGAAGAAAATGGAGCTGGATTCGCCATTGGCAGGAGCGGATCCATCATTGGACCTATTTCTCCACTGCCAATGGCGGATTAGGATAAGTATTCCTTATTCCGTTTGAACTAACGACGTTTATCTAATATATTGGACCGTTTCAGTTTGAACTACCGATATCGTAACAACAACATTCCCACCGTGTCTCTGCAGCAGCGTGCAGTAAGGGTGTGCACCGAAATCATCGGTTAATCTAATATATTAACCAACCGGTTTTGGATAATCAGTTCTTTATTCAGTTAGTTTGTCGACTTTCAGTCAGACTAATTTCGATTAATAACCAAAACCAAACTTTTGCTTACAAATACATAAAATCGTTTTGGCAAATTGTGAACCGTTTTGGATAAAATCGTTGTATAAATACATGAAATTAAGATATAAAACACAAAATATATGAAACAAATATATAAAAGCTAGAAATATACGAACATTTCGGTTAACGGTCCAATTTAAACATGGCGTAACAATCGAGGCCTAAAAGCTTCGATCCCGTAGACCCGATGAACAATTTCAATAACCCACTTTTATTAAAATCAATAGAATTTAAAACCAATGCTAAAAATTCATTTTATTATTAAACTAACTACTTATCCTAATCCGCCATTGGCAGTGGAGAAATAGGTCCAATGATGGATCTGCTGCTGGCAGCAGCGGATACACCATTTCCCTTTTCTTTTTTTTGACTTCCCCGTTTTCCTTTTTTTTTACCGAATAAACACCACTTTAAAAAAAAATTCGTGGCAAATGGGTTGGGTTGGGTCGAAACGGGTCATGGGTCGGAATGGGCCATTTAGAAAAGGTTGTTTTGCTTCGGGTCGGAACGGGTCAGGGTCAACAGGTTTAGGTGATTGGAATGGTTCCAGGTGTGAACTGGTCAAAATAGGTTTCAGGTCGTTTTTTTTTGTTTTTTAAACGAGGACAACAAAGGAAACATTTAGTTTTTTAATGTTTTTTGTTTTTTATTCAAATTTTGAGTTATCAAAGGAAACATTTAGTTTCATTAATTTTTTTTTGTTTTTGATTCAAATTTTGAGTTATGATTATTTTATTATTATTTTTTTGAATTATTTTTTGAGGGAACCAGTATATTTTTTTATTAGTTGTAATATCTGACCCAGATCAACCCGTATATTTTTAAATCAACCCAAACTGACTCATTTGAAATGTTTTGGGTCAAGATTGCCACCTCTACTGTTAACCTAATATTTGATAAATCATTTAATCTATTTATCATATTTTGCAGATGATTGATGTGTACTGGACAGTAATTCCAGTGTTACTAGCACATTACTTCCAGTTCCACCCTAGCTTCCAATTCAACTTACACCGGTCGAGATTAACGGTGTTGCTGACGTGGATCTGGTCTATCCGGTTAACCCACAGCTACTTCCGCCGCGAAAAATGGCAATGGGGCGTCAGAGAAGACTGGCGGTTCACCGATCTCGCACAACAGTATGGCAAAAACTGGTGGTGGATCTCGTTCTTCGCGGTTTACTTAATCCAACAAGTGTTTTTAATCGGTGTGTGTTTACCGTTATACATTGTCCATTCCGTTAACGCGCCATTAAACTTAACCGACGTGGCTGCAGCCATTGTTTGTTTGACTGGCGTTATGATTGCATACATTGCGGACACCCAGTTGCATGAATTTGTGAGCCGGAATGAGCAGCTGAAACGGCTTGGGAAGCCGTTGCAGCCGAATTTGGATGCAGGGTTATGGTATTATTCCCGACATCCTAATTATTTTGGTGAGCAGGTGTGGTGGTGGGGTCTGGCTGTATTCGGGTGGAACCTTGGGTGCGAGTGGGTTTGGGTTGGTGCGATGGTTAATACGGTGTGTTTGGCGTATGTGACGGTGCTTGTTGAAAGGAAGATGGTTAAGTTAGAGTATAGGGCAGAAGAGTATAAGATGTATCAAAAGAGGACTTCTGTGTGGGTGCCTTGGTTTAAGTTTAGTCAGGTGGCTAAAGAGAAGGCTACTTGACTTTTATTTGGTCAACGACAATTGTGCGGGATTAATGAGATGAGTGTTTATTGAAATGTAACATGTATCTATCTATTTTTGGTATAAATAGCGAGTTTGATGAACGCCTTGTGCGAAAAGTACCTGTTTTTAAGTGAATTATATCGTTATTTACGGACTTTGTAAGATTGTAAGAAGACTTGATGAAGGCATGAAGCAATCTGGTCTCTATGATATTGAACCTTTAGATAGCTTATCATTCAAAGAAATAATGTTGATTTGACTGTTTTGGTCAAATAAATACATGTTAGACAATATATGGATGTAAAAAAAATACAAACAATGATTTTTTTTAGAATAACCACTTACATATCATTTAAACACTGTGTTTGTATAGATGGCATGGTCATACGAGTCGTCTGACATGCAAAAAATGGTCATGTGAGTTGTATGACACGTGAAAATATGGGTCATATGACATGCAAATCATATGACCTATATAGTGTGTATAACCAACACATAAATAACTGACGTGACAATTGACAAATTCATGAGCCGTAAGAATTTTTTTCGCTACATAGTACGGCTGTGTGAGGTGACCAGCTCTGCCGCTCTGGTATGTCGCATTTTAACTAGAAACTACTTGATTTGAGTATTTTGCCAAAAAAAAAAGTCTCAAGTCTTGAGTAATCATCTGTTTTTGAAAAAAACTTTGTCTAGATGTTTGAGTGGTTGGTTTGAGCCATCCGTTGTTGTTTAAGCCAATGTGTCAACCATGATGATGCCTTGGAGTTGTTTTTATGAATCAGCCTTTAGCTAATAAGAAAATGGCTTGGAAAAGTTATGAGCCGGAGCAAAATCTGACTAGCGAGTTTGATTCAGTAAAGAAATGATCAAGTTTGATTATGTTAAGCCTTTTGGAAAAAAAAATTATCCCTCATGGTAGGTGGAAAGCGTGAAAGCTTTTAGTGAATTATTGATGTCGTGAGAGGATTAATATAGGTTTAAAATGTCATTGGGCTTGATGGAAATTGTAAAAGGTGTATTTTGTTGTTTGGGTGTGGGCTGTTGTCTAACAACTTATTAGGCCCAGCCCAGTTGTATTGGTTGTTTATTTCAAATAATGAACTTTATTATTTTTTTTAATTCAACAAATTTCGTGTAATACACAAGTTCAAAAGTTAGTGTTTTAATAAATAAAATGCCTTTTGTTTATAAAAAAGGGAAGTATGTTGTTACTTGTTACCAAACATCTTGGTTTCTTGATTTATCATTATTTTATAGTTATAGTAAATTACACAAACACCCCACCAATTATATATACTAGCATAAATAGTTTTTCAGAGGTAAAATGAATTAAATAAGCATCCACGTAACAAAATAATCTAACAAAATTAGTCAAAATGACGTAAATGGTTAAAATTTGCAAACCTTAGGCCTTAAATCGTTAAAAACGAGTTTGGTACTCAAGTAGTTAACTGGTTAAACCAAATCTAACTCAACTATAGATATAGCGACTCAAATACAGTTAAAAGTCGTGATTGTATTTTTACTTTTTTTAACAACAAATGTTTTCACCTAAAATCCCTCTAACCTAACTTTGTATTTGCAAAGATTTAAACCCAACACCACAATTTTAAAGAACAAACACTATATCACCAAACCAATATCACCAAACCAATATCTGAGTGTCATTTTACTTAAAAGAAGTAAAAACTTAAAACTAATTATAACCATTTTGAGTAGTATTAAACTTTTGTATTAAATATAATAAATGTTGTGACTAAAATTAAACTCTTACATTAAATATCAAAAAAGTACATCTTTAAAATTTTTGACCAAATTTATGTGTAATTTAAAATTTTACCAATAATGTGTGTTAAAAATAATGATATAAATCTTCATTAATGTATTGTCCTTAAAACTATATATACATATAGTGAATAAGATTCACTACTAGAGAAGTTATAACATTTAACAATAATTACTTTTAAATATGTTCATAACATTTAATAAAACTGTATATTTGCATATATTTTTAAAATGTTAAAACTATATATTCTTAATTTTTTAAAATTATCTAACTGAATAATAACTAAAAATTTGAATTCGCTTGTTATACAAGTGAATTCACTTTTGCTATTTCCAATCGTCTGAAGCTGTCACTATAAACAACAAGAACACGTATTCTAAAAATAAGCAAAAAAATCCAAAAATAACCCGCTTTTCAAAACAATTTTAAGCTCATCTCAGTCTGTCCCGACTTAAGAAATCAAATCGGGCTCGTTCACACATAAACAACTAATATAGGTCATTGAACTTTTTCCTTTGATGCTAGAACCTCATCTACCATTTCAAAATCTTTATTGACTTTATATATATTCAAATTTTAGAGTGTTCCAATTTGTTTCATTTACAAAAACACAACAATTTATAAGACAACAAACCCCACTTACTTCATATTATATCTTGTCTTTTTCACCCATCCACAGTCATCAATGTCAGAAAGACCGAAAATGGTACCATGGCCCACTTGAAGAATTTGATCGTTACATTTAAAAAAAGTGGTACGTCTTCCAACCCCTTCTTTCTTCTCACTCTCACTCACACATTCGAAATTCAAAAACTCAAACACAAAAGCATAAAACTTGCTTCAAAGGCTGCTGATTTGTCAGACAACTCACCACTTTTTTCGCCGTTACGCTCCCTTAAACACATCCCGATGCCTTTCATTTTTAATCTTTTGAGTAAATCTTGAATCTTTGTGGGTTTTTAAACTTGCACATAACCTGTTCGACGAAATGCTTGAGATCCAAAATGCAAGATTTTTGCATCAGATTCTAATGAATCGTTGAACAGCTCGACCCTTTGTTTGTTTTGTATACCAGTAATGATCTGATTAAATCTTGAAGCTTTTTGGGGGGTTTTTTGAAACTTGCACACCACCTGTTCGACGAATTGCTTGATACGTTTTTAAAATGGAGGAAACTAAATCGGGGTGGGAGAATCGGTTGAAACCATCTGCGAAGTGTTCGGATGAGAATCAAGTGCCGTTAAAGTGTAGGAACAACAATGTACAGTCGAATTTGAAGCTGAGGTCGATTTGGGGTTCTAACATTGTGAAAGGGTTTTCGGGTGATAAAAAGACCAGATCGAAACAAGTCGTGAAGAAATCGAATCCACCGCAGCCTCTTGCTAATATCACCAACGCGAATTCGAAAAACCCGTTGGCTCTGACTCGAGCGAAACGGTCGCTTATTGGAGATTTATCGTGTTCGGTCACTTCTACACAAGTTCATCCTCAAGGGGTCCAGCTGTATAAGTCGTCGTCTTCTTCGGGCTCTCGTGATCTGTTTTCCGAGCTTGATCAGCTTAGAAGCTTGCTTCAGGAATCTAAAGACAGAGAAGCTAAATTGCAGGCCGAGTTGGGTGATTTCAAGAAGAAAAATCTCAAGGCTTTGGAGCTTGAACGAATGGTTGAATCGAAGACTGGTGAAATTGAAGCTCTTAAAAGCAAAGTTGATTTGCTTGAATCAGAAAACGCCAGTCTTTCTGAGCAGTTGAATTCTCAGCAGTTGCAAGAAAATATAGCAAAGGGGGTTACCAATAGTGTTGAGGTAGATGTTCTTAAGTTGAGAAGACTGAATGCTGAGCTTCATCTTCAGAAGAGAAATCTTTCTTTCAGAATTTCTTCAATGGAGTCTCAACTAGCTGCCATTGCCAAAGATTCTGAGGTTTCCAATATCATTATTTAACTTCCATATTTTCTTTTAATGTCTTGATAACATAAGTTTATTAGGGCTGTTAACTAGCTGGGCCGAGCCAAGATGGGATCGGACTCGGCTTATATTAATGAGCTGGGATGTTGAGCCCGAGTTCGGCTCGTCAAAAGCTCGAGCTAGCTCACAACTCAGTCGGGCCGGCTCGTTTAAATATAAAGTTTTAACCCTTTTATATAAAATCAAAAATAATATTTGTAATATACACATAATCCGTATTTTATAAACTACAAAATATATAACGTATGTGATATTAAATTTTGGATTATAGTTTTGTTAAAATTTCGGCTACTTTCAATATTGAGATAAATTTTAGTATTTTTTTGGTTAAAAAACTGTCATACGACTTAAGTTGTAAACATGTATATATGTACATGCACACGCACACACATGTATATATACTGTATACATAGATATTAAAGAATGGAATATGGCATTAAGTTATAAGCATGTATACACACACATTTAACAGTTTGTGCTTTATCTTAAACAAACCAACGAGCTAGCTAACAAGCGAGCCGGTTTTGATCGGACTTTTTGAATGACCCTAGTTTTCCTTGATTACTTTAACTATGTTATATACCTCTCACCTTAAAAGGCAGTTAGCAATTTCAGTTTATGTAGCTTATGCTGGTCTAATTATGTTACCTCAAAAATGAACAGAATGAATTTGTTGAGAAGATCAAAGCTGAGGCATCTATGCTCCGACAAACAAACGAAGATTTATGCAAACAAGTTGAAGATCTACAAGTAAGCCGATTAAATGAGGTTGAGGAGCTTGTCTATCTTAGATGGGTCAACTCGTGTCTCAAAAATGAGTTACAAAACTCAACCTTCATGACTTCTGAAGTAACATCAAGTCCAGCTTCTGTTGAATCAAGTGATGCAAGTTCTGACTATAGTAGTACCCAAAAAACATTAAACTTGATTAAGAAAATTAAAAAATGGCCCGTTCTTGATGAAGAAACGTGTTGGTCAGAAGGAAGAAGGCATTCAATCAGTGGAGCAAACTGTTGTCAAGAAGATCTGGTGGTGAATAAAAGAAGGCAATCTGATGGTTTTATATGTTCAATGGAAATGGAGGGTATAGCTGTAAATTCACAATTGCGTGAAGCTACAAAACTGAAAACATTTTTGGATGTTGAAAAAAGGGCGCTAAGGGTTCCTAACCCTCCTCCGAGGCCTTCTAGTTTTACTTCTAAGGAATATATAGAGGTTAGTGGTAAAGCACTACCACCACCACCGCCACCACCACCGCCTCCTCCACCACCTCCGCCGCCAAAGTTCAATGCAAGAAGTAATGGTGGAGGGGTGGTTCAACGAGCTCCGGAAGTAGTCGAGTTTTATCATTCGCTTATGAAACGGGATTCTAGAAAAGATTCCATAAATGATGGGATTTGTGATGCTTTAGATGTTAATAATGTTAGAAATAGTATGATTGGTGAAATTGAAAATCGGTCTTCACATTTGCTTGCTGTAAGTTTTTTTGATAAGCTGTCTTGAAAACATATCTAATTTTAGTTATTATCTGAGCTAATGTTGTTTATCTCATACTTTTGTTTATTTTTAGATAAAGGAGGATGTTGAGACCCAAGGGGAATTTGTGAATTCTTTGATACATGAGGTTAACAATGCGGTTTATCCAGATATTGAAGATGTGGTGGCATTTGTTAAGTGGCTGGATGATGAACTTGGTTTTCTTGTAAGTTTATTATATAAATTTAAAGTAGAATTTTTGACCCATTTATGGATATATGAGTCTATTTGGGTTGTGTTTTGTTTCAAACGGATCCAATGAGTAAAAAAGCTGGCTTGAAACACGGTTTGGATGGAACAAACAGGTCAAAATTCACCAAAAACGGGTTCACTGCATACAACCTTGTAAATCATTTTATTTCATTAAGTTTAAATTATGATTTTATAGTTATATATTTTTAATTAAGTTAAACATTAAATATTTATCGAATTCAAGAAATAATTTAAAGAATGGTTAAGATGACTAGACCCGTAGGCCTGTAAGCAACTAAACGTTTAGCGAACTGTTCGTGAACCATTAGGCATGAAGTTCGTTTATTTAATAAACGAAGGAACATTAACAGATGTTTTGTTCATTTAATCAAACGAACAAACATGAGTCTTCTTCTTTCATTTATGTTCATTCATTTACATTCATTTGTCTAGTTTTAATAACTTTTTAAAACCAACACATTTTTCACATTTACTTTCATATTTTAATTGGTTTTAGCTCAGTTATGTTCGTGCACGTTTGTTTGTATTGTTAACAAAAAAACACAAACGAACCTGAGCAAGTTCATTTTCTTAAAGAACAAACACGAACAAGAAAACCCAGTTCATGTTCCATAGTTTGTTCGGTTGAAGTTAAATGAACGAATATCCATGCTTCGTTTGCATCCGTGCTGTTCGTTTACACACCTACATACCGTCCGTTTTGACCTTTAATTTGCATCTATCATTAATCAATCAAGATTTTATTGGAGTAATCTTTTTAGCATTTAAACAATTGCTAACATTTAAGTGATTGTTTGCATATATCTATTATATATGTGGTTTGACTTTTCTTGAATTTTGAAAAAGGTGGATGAGAGGGCGGTTTTGAAGCACTTTGATTGGCCGGAGAAGAAAGCCGACACGTTAAGAGAAGCAGCATTTGCATACCGAGATCTAAAGAAACTGGAGCATGAAATTTCAAATTACAAGGACAATTATCACATACAATGTGACCTGGCATTGAAGAAAATGGTTTCCGTGTCTGAAAAGTAAGACCATTCTCATACCTTGTCTGATAAGTATGAACATACTTAATTTATTAACATCTGTTGCACAAATGTAGGATGGAGCGTATTGTATATAATCTTCTTAGAACAAGAGAGCCGTTGATGCGTAATTGCAAAGAATTTCATATTCCAACTGATTGGATGCTTGATTCAGGAATATTAAACAAGGTTTGTTATTTCAGTTTTGCTATTTGGGCTTGAAAATTTTGGAACGGGGAAAAAAAGCTCCAAATGATGGATTTGAGCCTGAAAGTTGATGGTTTAAATTCTTTTCTTAGTTGAAATTAATTGTCTATTACACATTTCGGCTTAAAATTTTAGGCTACATCAAAAGATTAGTTTCTTACAAATCACTTAACTTTCATAAATAAAAAATTATCATCTATAACTTAATAATAAACTTTCAAATAAAGCGATTTAATGCATCCAACAAACAAATATACTTAATTAACCTTAAAAAATAAACATGAACTTTAATAAGGGTTCAGTACTGTTTTTTCAGGTTCAAAATCGAAACCGAACTTATAATTCAGTTTTTGCGAAAACATAAAATCAAACGGACGCTTTTGGGTTTGGTCAGTTATTTCGGTTTTATGCACACTCATATATGATCTTCATGCATGCAGATTAAGTTGGGATCGGTTAAGTTGGCTAAGAAATACTTAAAAAGAGTTGCTACAGAGCTTCAAACGAAGGGAACACATGAGAAAGATTCTTCAATGGATTATATGCTACTTCAAGGAGTGAGATTTGCTTTCCGCATTCATCAGGTTCGAACATATTTACTAATAAAACACAAATTTTATAATGTTATTATACAAGTGCCATTTTGACCCGATAATTTGAACATGTTTTATCTGCTTTGTTGCAGTTTGCTGGTGGATTTGATGTCGATACAATGCATGCTTTCGAGGAGCTTCGCAATGTAGCTCTTGTTTTGAACAAAAAGTAGGATGAAATGAAGAATTTTTGGTGCAGGAAATATGGACTTTTTTTTGTATAGGGTATTATTTAAGATGTTAGTTTTGGTATTAAGAAAGAATGAATGCTGTTTAGATATGGATGGGATGGGATGGGATGGGATGAGATGATGCAGGTGTCATCATCTTTTTTTTCCTGCTAAAACATATATGTATTTGGGGGGTTCAAGATTAGTTTGAACCATGTTGTTGACTTTATCTTTCAATTTCTTACACCCTTCACATTTCTATTAAATTTATGTTTTAGGTGGATTTGGATTTAAATTGGTAGAATATCTTTGTTTGCATTTTGCTTATATTATTTTACATATAAAAATATGTCTTCTCTGTTTTAGATATTATATGCATTTACTGGTTTAACATCAATTCTAGTGATTGAAAGGCATGTTGTGCTAAAATGTATATTAGAAAAAATGGTGTGCAAAACCATTGGGCGTCCTCGACTAACCAGTTCAACGGCCAACACGAGAGGGACAAGGCCCGGACGACAAATTAAATGTTGCAGTCGCTGTATAAATATTCAATTCCAAACGATAAAAGCTCTAACTAACCAAAAACACAGCAAAAAACATTCAATATGCACAACAGCAATGACCCGTGACGTCCCATTGAGCTTTCACCCGAAAAACTAAACCTGGTCGAAAGTCGTAGGACAAGGTCAAGTTCCTCAACAACTCTATGATTTGTCATGATCATGCATACTCTTCATTCATCATCCATCATTATGTCACCTCAGCACAATATCACCACTTACCACTAACCCTTCATCATTCACCTCGTCTTTCAACCTATGCTATATCCTCGACCATTCACCGTTCACCTTTTTTTTAATTTAATAATGCATTAAAGAGATAGAGGAGAGACAGAAGAGAACGAGAAGAAAGGGAGAGCTAGCACGCACAGCCAGAGAGGTAATAGAGTTTGCAGGGACTTGATCACCATTGTAATGTTTCACATAAACATTGTATTCAACAATGGCATCACTCGTGGAAGGATCAAACCAAACCGTATAAGCTAAAGCATAGCCGTTGGCATACCTAAACTGCCCACTTCCACCTACCACCGGCATCTCCCTCACATCAGCTGTAACCGGATTCCGCCCTAGCACACTAAGACTACTGCCACTGAAGTCTCCTTGGGTGAACTCAAAAGTTAACACCATAAGCAATGCTGGTCCATTCTTGGCTGCAAATGCATACATTCCTTGTGCTTGTCCCACCAACTTTGATGTCCCGTCTTGGCCTTCTGTCAATGTGTTATCCATCAAATACACGTCACCAAAGCCGCTGGAATCTTGGATCCCAGCTATCTTGACTGCCGTTGGACTTTTGCCGCTGTGGAAGAAGAAATGGAAGTGCGTTGTTTTCTCCGTTCTTTTCATCTCCTCGTAGAATGTGCCACTTGAGAGATGTAAAAGGGATGAAGACAATATTAAGAAGGTGATTGTGAGTGTGTTGTTGAGAAGAGAGTTAGCCATTGTGTTTTGTTACTGTGGATGCTTTAGAAAATAGAAGTAGGAGATGGTTTTACTTAGAAGTGGGATTTTTTAATATGCATGGCAACATGGTTAACTTTATTGAGCTAGTGTGGTGTGACTAAAGTTAGTTAGTTAGTTAGTTAGGTGTGTGGGGTTTGCTTTTAATTAACGCTTAAGCAAAGAGAGTTGGTGATATGTTTGTGTCAACTGTCAAATAAAGCAAAACTACAGTTGTGTAACAATTGGTTTTTCTAGAAGCATAAGTGGAAATATCAATTACTTTTAGACAAAAGTAACCGGTTTGTGTGGCACAGTAATATAATTTAGAGTTGTGATCAGGCTTGAGTACAAGAACTAAGCTTGATAATGTTGGCTAATTAATGAGTAGGCCGTTATGGCCCAGGCCTAACTATCTACATTAATCGAAAGGAGTTTTAGGGGCTTTTGCGGTTTTAGTTACCTTGTTGGTCAAATCGGGGTAACATTAAAAATGGATGACTAATACTATTCTACTTCATCAGTATAAACTAGTATCATCATTGTGTTTCAAAACAAGGTTAAAAGATAAAAAGACAAAAAAAAATAAAAAAATTGGGAATCTTTTAGGTGACAACTGACAAAGGGGGAAGGGGGGGGGGGGGGGGGGGTCCATAAGCTTTGTCTAATTTGAAGTTTTACTGGTTCATGACTCATCGCTTATCTCTGTAGCTAGTTTGATTTTGTGTTAATTCAATGAAAATTTTGGCCGGTTTCAACGCTTAGACAGGCCAAGCGCTCAATTTGCCTACACCTTGCCTACCTGATAAATAATGATTTACCATCTTCTAGCAGTCGATAATCATCATCTTTGCAAAGGAAAAGATAATCCAATCTATACGACCTTAGAAAAAAACCATTCATATCAAATAAACGTTGATAGTAATGCGCAAAAATTAATTGTGTACACGTGCCACTCGTATTTTGATCATTTGGAACAGGTGCAAAATTTGGTCTTTTTTGTTTTCCTTATTCCTAAACCGGTTGGGATTCCGACTTGGTTATTTGAAGAACGGGTCTGATTTGAAACCAATTTTTAACTAGTCTGGTTCGTTCATGTTTGACTAGTTTCAATGTAAAGAGTTACAAACCGATTTCAACCCTTCGGCTGGGCTCAAACAGGGTTCAGTTCCCAACCTGGTTTCTTTGTGCAGATCTATTTCTTAAGGTGGGGATATCTGTGAGCCCAACTGTTCAGCTAATAAAATGCCCTTATTCGGCCCAAACAATTTTCGAATACCAAACTTAACAAGCATATATCTTTACAACACACTTCTTTCGAACCAGTAAATTTCATCAGGTAAAATCCAGAAAATAACTACCAACAAATCTAGCATTATACCAAGTCCGCTAGAAATCCTTTTTGGCAATCAAACCACAAATTTAAATTCAAAACTTATAAAAACATGTAGCGTCTCAGACCGTTTGAACTGCTCTGTCAAAATTTTCTTCTGCGGTTGATACCCGTTTGACCAGCATGTGTTCTGGATGAGACAGTTTCAACTGACTGCAAAAATAAAAATAAAAAAATCAAATCACAATGAATTAGTTTGAGATAACATTATTAAACCTTAAACAGCAAAGTATAAGATAACAAAATACTTATAAACTAATCCCAGATTTCCTTTTTTTATATTTGTATACAATCAAACAAGTTATGTGTATAACAAAACAAGATGCATGTACAAATAAAAAAGAAGTTGAAAACAAGTTTGTATTATTCGTACCTTAAGAATCGCGAAGAAGGTTTCCCAAGATGAAGACAGCATACAACTAGATTTGCTAGTGTTTCTGGATCCTTTGCGTCCTATATCAACAATACATCAAATGTTATACACAACTTAAATGCTATATTATCAAAACTGAAGAGCAGAAGCAAAAATATTTTTTTCTTACTAGTTACAGAAAGAAAATAGCCAAACAGTATATTCAAGAAAAAGAAGCATGCTTTAAACACTTTAAAATTTTACCTTGTTGAGTGCTTCTAATAGAAATGATTCAGCTTCATCAAAGTTACCCATGTGCATGCAACACACAGCTTTCCCGTTAAGGATCAAACTAGTCATCTGATACTTCTCTGAGAAGTCCTGGAAGATGAGATATGCTTCTTGTATCTTTGAACCACCCTGTTTCAAAGAAAATGTACATTAAAAATAGTGTGATTTATAGTTTAATAAGATGAAAAGAATAATAGATTACATACCACAGCTAAATTTAGCCATGCAGTAGCGAGTTGAGTAAGTGTGTGATCCTCATCAATCTGTTGCATAACTCTCAATTGCTTCTCAGCATAATCAGATCTGTGCATCTTCAGGAAAACTTGGACATTCAAGGCGTTCCTGAAAGTGAAAATTGCCGGGTCCAGTAATAGATGAGAATTCTTGCTTACATATGATCATTAATTAAAATTCTATAAGTAAAACGTATTGATAATATTTAATGCAAACAATCACAAAAAAAAGTCGGTGCAGACACAAACACAATAAGTCAATAGACAGACACAATCAGAACACATAAAAAAACATGGGTTATTAAAAAAAAGGAAAAACTTAAACAGACAACTAACATATAAACAACCTGTTGAGCCCAAGAAAACAAGTTTCTCCTCCCAAGTATTTCATACTACCAATACAAATTTCAAAAACCTCACATATAGTCCGCCTATCCCACAGTGGGAAGTTTATTCTTGACCTTGCTCAGAAACTCGCTTGAGGAAGGAACTTATTCATGTCTTTCTTCTTTTTAATCTGCTACTATTATTAGCTTTTTCACCATTTTGTGTTACCAGCAGTTTACCACTACTATTTTAGTACATTTGGTTTTGTTTGCGCCACACTTTATGTTATCTACTTATCTAATTACTATACTTTACAGTTTACATGTCAAGAATTTTTAATTTTTTTGGGAGTGGAGGGACTTAGTGGAAGCAGCTTCTTTATCTTCTGGGATAGAGAAAAGGTTTGACCCACTTATAACTTGCAACAAGTGAGATTTTATTGGGTACGTTTGATTCTTTTGTTTTTTCTAAATGTTAACCAAACTTAGATTCTTCTCGTTTTTCACAAAAAAAAACTCACACATGCATCACCCTTGTCCCAGTTGAGACTTCAACAGTTGAACCCACAACTACAGATAAAGCTAACACCTTAGATGGGCAAATGCCACCAAGTTAATGGCAAGTTGATCAAACTTAAAATTCTATTGCCTCTTAGTCCATTCCTCAATTTATACTAGATAGATGAATGATCATAACGAAAGGCTCGTGGTTTAAAATAATAAATAAAAAACGAAAACAGCGAACACAGACTTTCAAAGAAAGCACCAACAAATTGAAAAACATCAAGTAGGTGAAATTTGGGGATGTGATAACTGTAAATGATATTGGAGGATAAAGATGTAAAATGAAAACCAAAAGTAGACAGTTTAGGAAACTTCTTATGGTTAATGACAGAAACATATAATATCAAGAATCAACGAGAAACATGCAAAAAATAGCAAAACTGTATAAAAAGATGCAAAAGAGGCTGAGTAAGACTAACAGTTCCATAGTTCCCCCAGCATTTGTGTACTTCAGAACCTCATTATAGTCCTGTTCATGCATGAATATGATCCCAGCAATAAGCCTGAGTATCGGGTTGTTCCCAATGGCTGCATCACCCAACCACTCTCGTATGCTTGAAATTACTGTTTCCTATCATATCCAAATCCATATGAAAAAAACAATTACACAAATTGATCATAGAGATTTAAAACAACAAAAAATGTGAACATATTAATTTTACACGTAATGCCATTCACTTTAATTAAAACAACAAAAAAAGTGCACATATTAACTTTACACATAATGCCATTCCCTTTAAGTCCACAGTTATTAAAAGCGCTCTGGGCGCACGCCTAGGCGCTAATTTAAGGCGCAGCGCAGGTAAAGCGCCTGGTGGCGGTCGAGGCGCGTTTCCGGCCAGATTCCGGCTAAAATCTGAATATTCCGACCAGATTCCGGCTAAAACCTGGAAATTCCGGCCTGAAATGGAGGAGAATTACCTGGAAGGAAGAGGAGAGCCTTTTTTGTGTTCTCATTTTCTTGTTTAAAGTATATAAAAGCTGCAACAAGTTCATTGTTTTATATTATAAACTATAAAGTATTACTGTAGCTGTAGCTATGCACTGTTTTCACTTTGCAGCTCTGCTGCTACTGCTAGTGTGTGCTACAGTAACCTTAAGATTATTTTTTTATAAATAATGGTAGGTTAATTCAAATAAATGTTTAATTTAAAACTATTTGTTATTGAACTATTAAAATAATATTTGAAGGTTTTATGAATTTTTAACTTATATATGAATAATAGTATTATTTTCTAAAACATAACATATTTTTAATTTTTTTCATTTAAGTGCGCTTTTTTTTCTTAGCCCCCGCTTTTTTTGCGCTCTGCGCCTAGGCCCTAGGCGAGACCTATGCGCCTTGAGTGCGCCTAGCGCTTTTAATAACTATGCCTTTAACTAACTCAATTCTTCATCAACTAAAGAATGATTTTATATTTTACTTCCGATGATTATCTTTGTTTTCCTCATTATGGGCTCTAAATAAGAAATCTAATTCCTGAACTTAAATCATATACAGTTCACGATTCAATAGAACAGCAAAACACGCTGTGCATGATACAACTTCTAACACAAAAATTAGCCTCACCATCACAAGAAAAAAATGCACATATTAACTGTCCACATGATGCCATTCAATTTAAGTAACTCTGTTCTTCAACAACTAAACAATAATTTAATATTCTACTTTCAATAATTCTATTTGTTTTCCTCATTGCAGGCTCTGAATAAGAAATCTAACTCCTTAACTTAAATAGTAAACAGTTGATATGCTGTGTGAATTCAACTTCTAGTACCAAATTAGCTTCATCATTACAAAAAAAACTAGTTCAATCACACAATCAATATGAATTATGAATGCTATAGATTTTATCAACAAACTAATAACTCATCAAACAAAATAAATGCCAATTTTGACCTAATTTGACCTTAGCTAGGGTTCATGTAACTTACATATTCATAGATCTAATTATCTAGATGAAGAACAATTCACCTTATTATCGGCGCTCAAGAGATACAACGCGAGCAGCTTCACGGCCTGTAGAGGCGTTGCTGCAGACGAATCGATCTCGTTAATCACAAGCTGTTGAACAAAATTAGAGATCAGATCAAAATATTACTAAAAGTGATAGGAGAAGAGTATAGATTAATTACCTGGTAGCTTCCGAGAGCAATGTAGGATCTGTAAACGAGGCAGTCTCTTTCAATTGCGTCATCTTCTGAGAGGTTTTGGACATCGGCACTGTTAATGGCTGCTTGAAATGCTCCGATGTAGAAGTTGTTTCTTAGAGCGAATAACAAATCTGGTGCGCCTGCCATTGTTAGATCTACGTCTGTGGTGGTGTGGTATCAATAGATCCAGAGAGAAGAAGACGATGCACGAGTTATTACAGGAGAATAGATTGCTGGGTTTTTACGGGTGCAGCACTTCTTTATTAGTGACACGATTAGAAGAAATTATTAAATTAAATTAAATTATTTTTCAATTTTCTATTATAAACATAGTTTTAACGACAAATTAATATACTCATACTCATAAGTCTTAAGGGCTGTTTGGCTTAGTTTTTATTTTCTAGTTTGTGCTTACATTTTAAAGTAGTTTATAGCTTATTTTATATTATTTGTAAGCTTTTTTTTCAATGTTTGGATTAATTTATAGACTACAAATTGATTATACATCTTAATAAGTTGTTTAATCCACTATTCTTTGATTTGTTGCCGTAATAAGTTGCTTCAATATTATTAATCTACCATCATTTGAGGGCAAATGAGTAACTTACCCCCTTAAACAAATAAGCTAAAAAACAATCTTCAAGTAAGCTTCTTCAAATTAGCTTATATAAGCTTATAAGCATAAGCTATAAAAGCTAAACCAAACACCAAATCAAACTTATTTTGAAAAAAAAAAGAAGCTAAAAAGCTAGGACAAACACCCCTTAATAGTACTGTTGCTAATCATCTAGACATGTCTTTTGCGAGATGTGAATGAACCCTCTACCTCAAAAATAAAACATTCACTTTATCATTAGATCATATCCCTTGATGACAAGTTACATATTTGAACAACCCGTTTCAAAAGTTCATGAGTTTGCCTAACAAAACAATGGCAATTCATCACGTTGTTGTTGATGGTTCTATGGACAAGGGATAATTTTGCTCCTTTATGCACACAAAATACAACATAACATAGTTACGTAGGATTACCAATTGTAATTATGATGTTTTATTATATTTAGCACATTTATTATACTTATTGAAAAAAAATCATAATTAGTATTACCCTACTATTTAAGAGACTAAAGTTTTTAATTACATGTTATATATTATTTGACAACAATAAAGTATATACAAATGTTATTTGACTTTAAAAAATTATATAGCTGTCAACTAGTATATACTAATGTGCTGTTAGAAAACATGTTTTGTGTGTTGCGTATTCGTAATTCTTTTGACAAGTGTGTTTGTTGGCTCTTGACAGATTCAACTTACATTGTGAGAGATGGATCTACACTTATAATGTAGCAATCAACCGTACCATGTGAAATTTTTTTAAAGTTATATATATGTGTTAATTTTGTTAAAGTTACAAATTGTAAACCGAACCGTTAAATATGCAATTTTCTTATGTGATAAACCGGATCAGATAATCAGATCGGGTGGGCCGGGTCAAGAGGCCATGCAAAGAGGAATAAAAGCAATCAACGCTGGAAATGAAGCCAACGCCACTCAAAACCAGCCACAAATAAAACCCCAAAACAAATCCAAAATCATCGTCACTCACAAATCTCCGATTTCAAACAAAATAATCGAAGCTGGTTTGCAATCAAATGGCGTCATCCGCTACCGCATTATCAGCAAACAGCTGTAGCACTCACATGAGGGTACAGTTCTTCAACAACAACAACCGCTATAAGCATCATCAGAAACAGAATCTCAGATTCTTCAAAATTAGGGCTTCATCTGATGAACAAGAAGACTGCAATGTCGAAGAGTGCGCCCCTGACAAAGAGGTAATCGAATTTGAGTTGTGTGATGAATATGCAAACTGATTAATAGATTCCAGTTTGGGTGAATTTGTTAGATTTAATTGAATGTTTTTTTAAGTTTTATTAATATTATTATAGAACATGTTTGCTTGGATGAGTAATTGGAGTGTTCTGAGGTTTCTTTTAGGTTAGTCATTCATGTAAATGGAAATTATGTATTTGATGGCAACTGAATTTATCGATAACGAACCGAACCGTTCGGCGGGAAGCTCATTTAATAAATGAACAAACATGAACAAGGGATTTTGTTCGATTAACCAAATGAATGAACACGATTACACGAACAGAGGCCGTGTTTGTTCAATTGTGTTCGTGCACGCTCGATAATGTGTTTGTTGAAATATTTTCATTAAAGGTTTAAATATTTTTAATGGCTTTTCTAGTCATATAGATTTAACTATTTAAGAAAAGTTATTAACAATAAAGTAATAAAACGAATTTATATATGTGTATTATGTGGTTAAGTTATATGTAAATTAACATATGAATATGAATGCTAGACCAATACAAACACAAACTTGGTAGCCGGACCGAACCGTTGACACAGACCATTATCGGTTAGCAAAATCTAATAAAACATTGTTTGAAAACTAAATTCATGTTAGAAACTGCTATGGTTTTAGATTGCAGCAATAATATATACTTTTATGGAAGTATAATGTTTAAGTTGATACAATGTGGTCACGGAGTGGGATGAATGTGTCAATATGTTACCCTCGATGTTGAAAACTGAAAATGATGAATATTTGATGTGTTATAAAAACAGGTAGGGAAAGTGAGCGTGGAATGGTTGGCTGGAGAGAAAACCAAAGTGACTGGAACGTTCCCGCCCCGTAGGCGTGAATGGAGTGGTTACGTGGAGAAGGACACCGCTGGACAGACAAATATATATTCAGTTGAGGTTAGTATTTCCAGTATTTTTTAATCTCTTGAACTTAATTAAGAAAATAACAATCAGATGTCAATAAACTTGCGCAGCCTGCAATTTACGTGGCAGAAAGTGCAATAAGCTCGGGAACACAAGGTACGTCTTCTGATGGATCAGAGAATACAGCAGGAGCAGTTGGTTTTGTAGCTCTTATTGCTGTTGCAGCTGCATCTGTGATTCTTCTGCAAGTAGGGAAGAACTCACCTCAAATACAAACATTAGATTACTCGGGTCCATCACTTAGTTACTACATAACCAAATTCAAGCCCTCAAAAGTTGTTCAAATTTCAGTTCCAGCTGAGCCCGCACCTGCACCTGCATCTGAGCCAGAGAGTTCAACCCCACAAGTGGATTCAGTGGCTCCAGCAACTGAAGTAGAGTCACTGCTGACTGAACCCGAGCCACGGAGCTCTACCACACCTGTCGATTCAGGAGCTCCAGCAACCGAGGCATCAACTTCAGTTGGACCAACAGAGAGTGGTGCACAACAAGTGTTGGAACAAGTTGTGGTTGAATCTGGGTAAGTTATAAATATGGTTAGTTTATATGCATGGTAAAGTGTTGTATGTATGATTTTCATTGAGTTGTATACTTTGTGATACACGCTAATTCGTTATACCATTGTAAAATTATTGATCGACTGAGTGTTGGAATAATCAATCTTCCACAACAATGGATTTGAACCCTTGATCAAGTCGAATCAATTTGGTGATTTTGTCTAGTTAGACTTCTAATAAGCTGAGCTACGAGTTCTCAGGGTTCTCTCCGAGAATCGTGAAAACATTTTGGGCCGAAGGGAAAAAAATTAGGCCTTAAATTAGTTGAGAATTGGGTTTAAAAATTAAAATACATATTTTTTTTCATAAAAATAAAATTTTGGGCCTATTGGGGTGTTGGGATGGGGTTGGTCGACCGCCCAGCCCCGCCTCATAGCCGGCCTTGCGAGTTGTTGGTCAAACTTGGAAGGTTTCCAAATGATTGTGGAAGACACTACTGATATAGTCAGATTATAGTATTTATTGAAGTGGATTTATTGGTTGAAAAGAGAGATTTTATCACAATCGACATTGACTACTACTTTTAAGTAAAAATATTGGGTGGCACAACTACGAGTGGTGGTAAACTATATACTCCTGTCCGACTATCAAATAATGTTTTCAAATGTTAACAGGGGATAACTCGAAAGTTTTTTTTTCTTTCACGTTGAATTACGTGACTATTCAATGTCAAATCTAAAAGAAAAGTTAACGGCATTCTGATTTTTTTTTCAAATTACTGATAATCTAATTTTGCAAAGAATTTATAAATAATTGATCAATTTGGTTTTTAAATAGGGATATTGGTTTTTAATACTTCCAACTTTCTTCCGTTGGTAGATAACACTCACAACTTTCACTTTGTCTCCCGCCACTCCCGGCTTTCACCATATTTGTTTTTATCACTCCCCCGTTAACTTTTGGCTAATGTCATTAGTGGAGACGCTAACGTGGCTTTCTTTATACTCTTTTCCAGCTAATGTGTCTTGCCTACATGGAAATTACTTTCTTTTTTTTTATCAAACATCAATTAATATACTTATAGAAATTAATTTGTTTTTATCCTAATGTGTCCTCGACTATCTTTTCAAGCTGATGTGGTCTTCATTTGTTCGTTTGAAAAATATCGCTTGTGTTTTCACTGAACGGGGCTAGTAGCGACTCGTGGGATTTTGTTTTCACTAAATGTGGTTATCATGGACTAATGGAATGATTAAGGAGGTGAGTCCCTCATTCTATTATTCTTTTAATCGCTATGATATTCATTTGTTCATTTTAAAATTTCTTTTCTGTTTTCACTGAACATGCCTAGCAGCGACTCGTGGGATTTTGTTTTCATTAGCGTGGGTATCTGGAAGTCCAAGTGAGTTATACTGATGCTTGATAACCACACTAACACTTACAGATGATGCTATTAAATTGCTTATACATTATGGTTTCCTAAGATTGCTAAAGACCTTAAATATATATGCACTCCTTTGACAAAGTTTAGGGCTAGCCAAGGCTACCCACCTATATCCTACCTAAATCTACCCCATTGTGACTATGTGTTTGGTTTTACACAGTGATATCATTAACTGTAATCACAATATGACATGAGAATCAATATGTGCTATGTGTGAGTAATGAAAGACGAGCGTGAGCGTATGTAAGAAGATGTTACCTAAGGAGGATGCTCCTCCTATTTATAGCCGAGATGATGGAAAGTTATTGATCGGGAAATTCCTTAGACCATCACGTGAAAACCGTTAGTAGCGGTGATAGTCGGTCATACCTGTTGGCTCCGCCTCGCCCTGGGAGCACCTGCCATGCACAACGTTCATATCTTGGTTATGTGCTCCCAAGTATGGTGTAGTTGTCATCGGCGGTCCTTACGTATGCCACTTGTGCAAGTGGTCCTTGGATGGTTTACAACCCAAGTTGTGAAGTATGACTCCGATCCGCTTGGTTCCAGTTTTTATCTCCTTAATTAGCTTATCATTGATCAATGTTATATTTCCTTTAGCGAAATCAATTTGTTAAAGTAAATTTTGAGGTTTAGCATGTTAAAAGGGAAATTTATAAGGGATTCTATAAAAAAATCAATCAACCAAAATATAGTAAAAAAATAATAATAAAAACCACAGATCATTCATTTCGGCCTATTTTTATGAAAATCATACGCAACAAACAACTAAATAATAATCTATGTTAAAAGATGATCTTAAGTTATAAACACCAAGTCACCAACAACTGATTAAAAAAAGATTTAAAATTTTGGGCCAGATGTCATATTTTAATTGATGTAACTTTTGTGAAAGGTAAAATTTTCTTAAAAACGTTAATTATTTTTAGGTGATTTGTTTAGTAAAAGTGACAATTTATTTTAGAAGCAATTTATGATAACTGAACAACCCGAGTCAACTCACTCGTTCGTTTGTTTGTGAAGCCATGAAGAAAAAGCTGGATACCCGTTTCCCTGCTGTAAGTTTTCAATTTTAATCCAATAATCACTTTCCTCTTGTTCGTATACACTTTGTCCTTATAAATATGATATTATATAATCAGCTAGCTTAATTAACTGTGTCCAGTATTGATACCCTAATGATAATTTTGACTTTGACTCAAAACATTTTATTTTTAATTTCAAATCAGTAATTGAGTTGCAGTCTGTTGCGATCTTATAATATATGTTTCAGATCGAATTTTCTTGGAGTAAAATCAACATATTTCATTTGAATTTGGTGTTTTCAAATTCTGATTTGACATACATTTTGACATTTTAGGGTTTTTGGTATTAGTTAAGATTATAAATTTTTATATGTTCAATTCATTAATAATATATAAGATCTGAATCAGTTAAAAGGGAAATTATAATATATATCTGTCTTTGCAGGTTCGGATAAAAAAGATAATGCAAGCGGATGAGGATGTCGGGAAAATTGCCATGGCCGTGCCCGTTTTAGTTTGTGAGTTTTTATCCTTTTAGGTAGATGTGGCAATTTTGACACGTTTACGGATAAATTGATATTGTAGTAATAATATTGTGTTTGTACGTATAATTATTGATGCGTTTATTATTTATTACGCAGCGAAAGCGTTGGAATTGTTCCTGCAAGATCTTTGTGACCGTACGTATAGTATCACTGTTCATAGAGGAGCAAAGACGGTTAACTCACTGCATTTGTAAGTCATGATCTTTGACTTTGACTTGGTGTGAAAAGCTGTAGTGAAATAGATTAATGGATTTATATCTCTTTTCAGAAAGCACTGTGTTCAAAGCTACAATATGTTTGATTTTCTGAAAGAAGTTGTTAGCAAGGTCCCTGATTATGGCCACTCGGAAGCTGGTGCTGATGATCACACCATGTTAAAAAGAAAGTAAGATTCATAAATTGAGAGTGATTTGTGTTATTATGTGGAGTTTTCTTGATTAAGAAACGCGAAAAATGTAATCTTTTTGTTTTAGGAAAGTTGTTGCTGATGAATTCAATGGAAGTGATGAAGAATCAAAGAGAATCCGAGTGGTAATGATTTTCTTTTATTTTTTATCTGATGTGGTATTTATTTTACGGTTTTGGTACAATTTTTTGGAAATTATGCCTTTAGTTCTCACGGTTCACTCAGACTAACACGTTTGGTCCTTGACGCTAAGACCATCCGTAGTCAAGCTTTATGGGAGGCGTTTTGCCCTATAAGGGAGGGGGGGGGGGCGTTTTTGGGTATTTTTTTTGAGCGTTTTGTATATAACACGGAACATGTGGACGGAAATTAAAAAAAAAACATTTTTTAGGCGTTTTGAGGCTTTATGACTACACCATGTTTTTGTAAAAAACCATAACTCTGACTGGGTGCCACTACACATGGTCTAACAGATGCAAATGTATCTGTTAAGTTTTTGTGCAATGACTAAAATAACCTTACTATATAAAAAACCAAAAAAACGTAAATTGACATAATAACATAATGTTTGATACAGAGTGAAGCGGGACCCACAAGCAGTAGAGGCAGAGGTCGAGGCCGAGGTAGAGGAAGAGGTCGGGGCAGGGGCAGAGGCAGAGGCAGAGTATCTGCAGAATGGGATCTTCCCGTGATTGAACCGGAATCAGAATCTTCAACATTATCTATTCATAATATCAGCAAGGAAACCCCACACCCACAGGAGCCAGTGGACAACCAATCAGAGTTAAACAAAAGCAAAACTGCAGTCAACATTGATCTAAATGGCGGTTTTGATGGGAATATAGATAAAGGGCATGATGCTGCAGATGGCTATGCAGTATCGTCATCACAACCACCACTGCCGCCGCCAGCTGCGGAAGCTAGTGAGGTTGCTAACAGTGAGTATCTTTGGTGGCCGGTTTCAGAAATTGACAGGATGGCTGTTGACCCTGGTCTTGCACGAGTCAACTCGAGGTTGATTGAGGATGATGAAGACTATGATGAAGAATAATGGTTTTAAATCACCAGAAGTGGCTTCTAGTTAGGTGATAATTTATACCAAGACAGATATACGGTAGTTTGCTTATTGTTTCTAACTTTCTATAGTTATTTAGTTTTCCTTGTGATATGTATTTTGTATTTCTCTTTGTTGTGTAATAGTGATGTTGTCATAAGTCTGTTGTGAGCTTGTTATTGAAGTATTGGATCGCTATACTTTACAATGCTGAAACTTGTCATCATAGAATGAAAATGATCACAACTTTTATTTCGGTTTGCACTCGGTTTTTATTTCGGTTCCCATTAAAAGATTCCTTTTTCTACCGTAAATATCCTATGGTATGTATCAAATAGGGCATGAGATAGAAACGGTTTGTACTTGATCAATAGATCTTCGTTCTATATACTCCATCGTTTCCATTCTCATACCAAATTTTACCTTGACGCGTTTTTGAGACCTCTTCGTGAAGTATGTCATATATGATTGGTCAATTAATGATGATAAAAAAGAACCGTCAACTTATAAAATAAAGTAAATTCATCATTTACTTCAATATAGTAAAACAATGTTGATGTATCATGTTTAATAATCCCATTCCTTATGCATCTAAACATATTCGTAGTTTTTCAAATATGGATCCATCTTTCCGCTGCACATTTCCTATATATTGATGTTCCAATTCAAATGAATACGAATTAAAATTAACCCAAAAGGAACTAGATCAAAATCAACACATATAAAAAGTTGAACCTTGTTGCAAATCACATTCAATCTTGTCTTAAATCACTTTTAAGACTTAAAAATTGATCTTTGAGAACCCAAAAAATTAATTTCTAAAAACACTACAAGTTTATTTTAGTTTTTATTATTTATTTTAGCTTAGAGTAAACTGCGGTTTTCGTTCCTAGGGTTTGTCCAAATCTGCGGTTTTAGTCCAATAGTTTCAAATGTGCGATTTTCGTCCATGTGGTTTCAATTCACTTGCAATTAAACCCAACCACATTAACCAGGTTAAGTCTGATCGTTAAACCCATCAGCGTGTCACTCACGTGAGGGGCAGTTTTGTCCTTTTTCTCCCCACGCCAGCCCCCTCACGAGAGAGGCTGAGGTGTATTTTGGGAAAAAAAGGACAAAATTGCCTCTTACGTGAGTGACACGCTGATGGGTTTAACGATCAGACTTAACCTGGTTAATGTGGTCGGGTTTAATTGCAAGTAAAACATCAAAGACAAAAATCACACTTTTGAAATTATTTGACTAAAACTACAAACTTGAATAAATCACATGGACGGAAACCACGTACTTAACGTGGTTAATGTATAAACTGATTTTGAAGTTTATAAAATAAGAAAATAATAAAAATGATGTGGTTATGACTGGTGTTTGTTTGTTTGTTGTACGGAGAGAGGTGAGCTTCGGGATAAGCATGGCGGCCATTATTAATCCCTTTACATCCTATCTCAACTTCCAATTTCGTAACAACCTGAAATTAACAAGCTTAACTAGAAGTAAGCTCAATTACAGACCTCTAGTCACTCGCTCCTGCTTAAACCATAGCAATGTTGTGCTCTTTGATGCTGCTAAACACACGGTACCAAACTGTTTTATTTCGACTTAATTTTGATCAGTATATGTCTATTACTTAATTGTTTCATTTTAGGAATTTATAATTTAACCACTTCATAGCAACACATTGTAAGCTTTAACATCTCTCTTATTATTTTGCTGCCCATCATTTTCTTTCTACTGTTTTTTATTATATATAATAACTTATTATTAATAAGGTAATAATAGTTTGTAACTGTTTCTTTTAGGTGGATACATATCTACAAAGTGGCATGGTGGTTGGACTAGGGTCTGGTGTAGCCTCATCTTTTGCTATCGAGTATTTGGGTCACAAACTTCGTGTCGGTCTACTCAAAGACATAGTTGGAATTCCCACGTGAGTGAGTGCATCATTTGAATTACGCGGTGCTACCATATTTTGATAGCATACGTGTGTTTGCATTGCCATTATTTAGGACGCCTGTTTAGACACGATAAGACCTGTTGAACAAAAAAAGTGCGCTATGCAGTTTTTATACTTTTTTAATAATAATTAAAATTAAGAGGCTAGGGTACATTATTTCTCCTTCTTGGTACATAAAACGTACAACTGTCATGCTCAAACCAACAAAGGCAAATGTTCAACGAGTCGTTTTCATGTTTGATTCTTGTGTTAAACACGTAAGACATGAACTGACAGCCCTACCGTTATTGATGCAGTTCTGACCAGATTGCAAGTGAAGCAGAAAAGGCAGGAATACCTCTGCATCAGTACCAAGATAGTACACAAGTGTGATCCGAGTATCCGTTTACTCTCTTGCTGCTGATTGCTTTTTAACTAGGTTTTATATTTAAAACCATATGGAACAAAATTAACATTCTTATATTGATATAATAATTTCACATACTCATACTCCATTACATTTTAGTTATTTATCATAAGATAATGAGAAGGAATGTGAACATGATTCAGAAGATTAAGAAACAGAAAAAGTGTTTGTAACTAAATAAACCGTAACTGATTATAAAGTTTCCTTCTTTTTAGAGCTATAAGCCTTGATAAGATCTTTCCTTTATGGAGATTTTGCTTCAAAACCTGCAACATAATAATACATAATGGAAGATCTTTGCTTATTAGTAATAAGTTTTCCTTAGATGCTACAGTGAATTATACAGCTTTCTTAATAATGAATCCTATATATAATCTGTTGACTTGTTTCTAGATTGATTTCGCATTCAATGATGCTGACATAATGGAAGAAGGAAGCCTAAATATCGTCATTGGTCGTCAAAGACTTCAAGGAGACGAGTCTATAATTGAAGAGAAGGTCAATGCAAAATTATTCGACTTTTTATTTTCATCTTGCCTTTTCCTTTTATATAAAAAAAAGAACCTTCTGCTCTTTCATATATTCATTTTGTCCTTGGTTTTTTATTCTACAGAAAATATTAGATGTGACCGAGAATCTTGTGATAATGGTCAAAGAGAAAAACTACAAAACGGTTGTTGAGGGTTCAATTCCTGTTTTAGTTAAATCTGTAAGTTTCAGTCACTAATAATGATGGAAATCAATTTGTTTAAATCTGTAATATAATAATTATGCTTAAAACTCATATTCTAGGTCAGCTGGATGGACACCGCAGAAGAGATCGATGATCTCTTTGTAGGTGATGCAGAGGTACGGTTTTACACACACACATATATGTATGCATTTATTTAATTATATATGTATATAACTCATACATAGTTTTGTATATGAAGGTATGGAGAAGACCGTCTATGGGGCATGCAGATCCTACGGGAGGCAACTTTCCACTAGTAACAAAAGAAGGACATAATATTCTTGATGTTATATTTACATCTCCTATACCAAACCTTGGTAGCATCACTTGATTCTATAATGAATATCTGTTATGTCAGTTCATGTGCTTCAGACAGATATAATATAAAGGATGTTTCATTTTACATGCAGCTGAAGTAGCAAATCTTCTCAACAGCATTGACGGTGTTGCATGCCATGGCATCATAACTAAAACACCGTTAGTTTCTCTCTCCTTTCTTTGTGATTTTGATAGAAAATATAACCTGAAATGGCCCGTCAAAGACTTCTGTTATAACGGGTCACTGAGATTCTCCTTTTTTCTTTTTTCCTTGTGGGTTGCAGTTGTATAGCAGTGATTGCTGCAGAATCAGGGCTTCGTGTAATTGAAAATAGCATCGCGAGAAGCGTTTAAAACCGACACATACGCTTTCACCTTTTATATCTTATGATACATTTGTATAGAGAACAAACATACCGACATATCAGTAGTAATGAGCTATAGATTCTTGGTTTATAACTTGTGGTGGCATTTACATTATCATATCATCGTTGACATAAGGTAGTAACAATGTTGTTAATTTCATTTTGGTGATTGTACACCCTTAGCTAAGGGTGATGTGGCATGATTAAGCTTTGCAACACTAGACGATGAGTTAATTCGATAACTCCTTTCGGTACATAACTTCTTATGATACCTTAGTAATCATTTTGGTGACTACATTAGTCCATGTAATAATATATAATTATCTCCTTAAACCTTTATTGTAAGTGATACATAGTTAAATACCAAGTGACTAATGGTATCTTGGTTACTCTTCATGGTATGTTTTGGTTCAAATATAAAACTTACTAATCCAAATGGAAATATATGTTATTTTCGGTGTTTGTAAAAGTATATATGACATTATTCCTATAAAAGAATATCAACTACATAATTATGTATGAAAATAACGAGGTGTTGTACTGTTGTACACATGTCCATTCTACGAACACCTCATTGAAGGGTTCTTTTTTATCGTATTATTTTATTTTTATTTTATATTTTGTTGTGTGTTCTTGGTTGAAGATTCACTTATAATATACACTAGTTGTTAATAATTTGCTTTGCTACAAGATTTATACTGTAATATACGGAATTTTGGAGTGATCAAGGAGAAAAAAAAAAAAAAAACTTAATAAATGATGAGTAACTGAAAATTTGTTAATCTGAACATATATTTTTCATATAATAGTAGTAATAATAAATTTTAATTTGTGCATATTGTCAATAGCTAGTATTTGAACGTAATGTGATATTTGATTTATGAATAAAAAAAAATATATGTATGAATAATTATCCAAATCCTTGGAACCAAGCTTAATCCTATTTTTGCTAGATGTATATATTTTGAATGACCCTTATCCCTTCCAACTTATTTACGTAAGCTACAACTAACCACCTACAAATTCTTTGGAATGAATCTCTTGTTGATCAAGTTTCCTTTTGTCAATTTAAATTCTCTCAAATCCTCAACTCTTAAAACATAACCATTCTAGGGCTTCCATGCGACGTCACTGCTCGCCATCCTTCTCCGGTTCCGTTGCGTTGCCGCCAAAGCTTCATCTCGGTTATGTGTTTTCTGGCCACCCATCCCAAACCTCTGTTTATCTCTACCGCATTCTCCACCATCACCTTCTGTTGTAATTAAGTGACGAAGAGAGTCGTCGCCGACGCCGCGCAACTAACATTATGTTATAACCGGATTCATAACCATCACACGCTCGTGTACTTCCACCGCTCTCGCTCTTTGATACGTTCAGTTTGTGTTCGGCTATATATTGAGGTACCGAATCAAAACCTTAGTCTCATTTGAATTTAAAGATATAAATTTTGGTATCGTTTCGATTTGTTCCGGCGACCGCGGTTCGTTTAGTTTTGGTTCCGCGAAGAATATGTGTGTTGTAGATGGGTGCGGTGTGTGAAGCATGTGTATGTCATATTTGTTTATTGTGTGTGTATGGCGTGAGTGTATGGTTCTTGATAACAAAGCGTTGTATGACATTTGCTTTAGAATTGAGAATGCTGATGACTGACGTGTGTGTTTGCATGAGTGCATATATACTGTGTGTGCATGGTGTGTGATTGAATTGTGTTTAAAAGTGTTGGGTTGTGTGTGTGGATGGAGACATGGAGTTGTGTCACTTGTGTATTTTGGGTTTCCAACCATATGATATCAAATTATAAAATCATATTCACATTAGTTGATAAAATAAACTCAACATACTTTATTAGTGGTACTTAATGTAAAGATGAAATAAATTTTGAAACTTTCGACCATCATGACAAAGTAAAGATTTTAAACGCATATGTCGCCGGAGCAAAAGATACCAGCAAAATTAAATTAAGTTTTGTAAATTTAACTCAAACTATTAAAATGTAGGTGTTAGTACAACTTAACGTGGCTCGACTTTGCGTGCTTACTTGTTGACTACTAAGGTACGGATTCTGTTTTTCTTCACTCATAGTATTGGTTCTAGTCCATTTTATATTCGATGTCCGTCACTTCGTAGTGCGGATTTTTGTTATCTAGTTCGGTTTATTCGTATGATATGGTTATATTAATTTTATAGCATGCAATAGGTTATATATATTTTGAATTCATTATTGCATGTTCCTGTTTAAATATCTTTTAGTTATACGACTTTAGTTCAGTACTCTGTTACCCGAGCATTTCTGACTTGTCGTTGGGGCGTCAACGACATGGCACTTATCGTGACAGTGCGTAATCAAAGTTCACGGCGTCTCTGAAAGTACTCATGTAGTACCTTGGCCACTTAGAGGCGTATAGATCGATCTTAGCTCCGACTCCTGACTCCTGACTCCTGACTTCTGTTTGAGATGGAACAATGTGTGCACGCCACCCACACCGTCTCCTTGGTGCATGGACTAGCTAGCTGTGTACCCCTCTGTTTAGGCTCTGGGTGTTTCCGTATTACACGACCTATTTATTTTAACATCATCGTCGTGTATTTTAGTAATTATATTTTGTTTCGCTATATTTCTGGTCCGTTTTGATATGTGTATACGCATTTGGTTAAATTTGAGTATATTCAGATTACGTCCCGATCGTGTATCGGATTATGTTTCGCATCTAATTATAGTTCGGTCTAAAACGTGGTTTTATATCCGCAATAGTTTCAGTTTTATTTCAGTATGTGTTTTGTCTTATGTATGCCTTTACCTGTACTATTGTTCTCTCCGTTGGGCAATTTTTGGCTCAGCCGTATTTTCTTGTTTGTGTCTGTCTTATTTGCTAACAGGTAATTTGGGAAATCGGGGAGATCAGTAATGAGAGTAAAGTGAAGTTCAAGCTTTTTAAAAGTTAATTCATTTTTGTTTAATAATATGACATAGGTTGCATTGATTTTTGATGTATTTTGGATTGTGACATTGATTTGATATCTGTAATAGTGACACGTCAGCCCTCTCCGGGTTGGAGTGTTACATATACTATCGATTGGATCTTATTTTTTTCAATCTTATATTACAAAATTCGGTGGAACTAAAACTTATCATCAAATGATCTCAGCTTTCAAATCATTTGAATTAATAATTATTTAAATTTCAAAATATCTTTTTCAATACTAAATCATTACATGGTTGCTTTCAAATCTACATCAAACAATTCTTAAATAATGTGAGTCAAATAGCGATTTTAATATCTAAACACCTCTGATTACTCTATTAGCTAAATTGTATTTTAAACATTTGAATTATAACTTATTGACCGATAATAATATAAATTATGATCAATATTGTTCATGACTTGCATTGTGCTGTCAAAGACAATCACACTCCATAAAGAAAAACATATTCTTTTACACCAATGAAGTTTCAAATTATCATAAGTCAAACTGTCGAAAATTATCACAAGACAATAAATTCGAACGTGTTAAAATTCAATTCAACTTTTCGTGACGAATTAAACATATCTCCACACATTAATATAATATATAATGTTATCTTATGTTGTAAAGACAGCTCCTTCTCAACTATCAATCTATGATTAAAGCGTTTCACACCACTTTTATGTAATTTCATTTCATTAATCAAACAATTATTATAATTATGATGCTCTTAATATTGGAACTGAGGGTGAATAGACATTGGCGTGTACGGTTGGGTCCGATACCATGAACCCTCCTTTCTGTCCACGTTCTTTTGTTGCGCGTGGGCATTAATATTATTATTATTATTGCAGCTTATCATCATCATCATCATCATCATCATCATCATTTATGATTATCAAACCCATCTTTGCCACAAGAATTCATTCGACCCACCAAACAACAATCATCTTCCATCAATCTTCAACCTCAAGTTTCAATCTTTATGCATCTTTAATCAATTCCCTTTATCTGTAAGTCTTGATCTTTATTTCTTGATAGGTTTTGTTTCAATTTGAACTCTACCCAGATCATAAAAAGATAAATTTTCATTGGTTCTTCAACTGGGTGTGATTATTGATTCAAATCTTGTGATAAAGATTGAAACTTGTAAGGGAATGTTATCTTTTTGGGGAAAAAATTGAAGCTTTGTGCCTTTCATGCAGCAAAAGTTGAATTTGATGTTAGTTTTGTAGATGGGGTTTGGTTGTATTGTGGTTTGATGATTTCAAAATCTTGGATTTGAATTGGGGTTTTCAAGATTTTGTTTCGGGTTGTTGAGTTTGTGAAAAAATATGCAAAGAGTTAGGGTTTCATCACAGCAAGTAGCAGTACAAAAGTTAGGGGATTCACAGATGACATTATCTCCAAAGTTCAAGTTAGCTGCAGTTCAATCGCGCTTACTGGATCCGTTTGTTGAAACCGAGTTAAGTCTTAGAGGCTATCCACTTATTCCCGGTCTTCCTGATGATATTGCTTTAAACTGTCTTCTAAGGCTGCCGGTTTCAAGTCACACGGCTTCAAAAAGCGTTTGCAGACGATGGTATCAGCTATTTGGTAACAAAGAACGGTTCTTTACACGAAGAAAAGAAATGGGGTTTCAAGATCCGTGGTTGTTTATATTATCCTTTCATAAATGTACAAGAAAGATTCAATGGCATGTTCTTGATCTGGTTAATTTCTCATGGCACACGATTCCACAAATGCCTTGTATCGATAAGGTGTGTCCACACGGGCTTAGGTGCGTTTCGTTCCCATTTGAGGGGTCACTTTTCGTGTGTGGAGGTGTGGTATTTGACAGCGATTGCCCTTTGAATATAGTGTTGAAATTTAATGTTCAAAAGAATTGTTGGACCGTGATGAAGAAGATGATAACGGCAAGGTCGTTTTTCGCAAGTGGGGTTATAAATGGAAAGATTTACGTGGCGGGTGGAAACAGTGCCGATTATTTTGAGCTTAATTCTGCTGAGGTTATGGACCCGAGTAAGGGGATTTGGCACCCGATTGCAAAAATGGGGACGTATATGGCGTCTTATGATGCAGCGGTTCTTGATGGAAAGCTTCTTGTGACCGAGGGGTGGTTTTGGCCTTTTTATGTGGTCCCGAGGGGTCAAGTTTATGACCCGAAAACCGATCACTGGGAAAACATGGCGGATGGGCTTAGAGAAGGGTGGACGGGTACGAGTGTGGTGATTTATGGTAACTTGTTTGTTGTAACCGAGCACGAGAGGACTAAAGTTAAGGTGTATGACATGAATAATGACTCGTGGAAAATTGTTGACGGGCCTCCGTTACCGGAGCAGATATGCAAGCCTTTTTCGGTTAATTGTAATAATAATAAGATTTATGTTGTGGGAAAAAACCTTCATGTTGCCGTTGGGTGTATTTTGAGGTTGAACAGTGAGAAAAGCCCGAGCTTTTCGGTTCAATGGGAAGTGGTTGAAGCACCCGAGGCGCTTTGTGATCTGACGCCTTCGAGTACACAGGTTCTCTTCGCGTGATGGTGTGTTTTTGTATGTTTCTTTTTGGTTTTGTATGTTTTGGTTGGTGTTTATGTGAGTATGTTGTGTGTATGCTGTTTATATGATGTTGTATGATGTTTGTTGAATGATATTGTATGTTAATGATGCTTGTATTAAGTTAATTTTGAATACAATAAAGAGTTAGCCCAAACAGAAGTAATTTAGGCTGAATGTTGCATTGCTTGTATTTTTAATATATAGAACTAATGTAAAAAATCAAGAGATTAAGGCTATTGCAGACATAATATTATCAGGTTTTGGATTGAGTTTGAGCGGATTCGGGTTAATATGGTTGACCCGGCTAGCCCGAGTAAGCTAGGTTCTAGCTTTTTTGCATACACGAGTGGCTCGACTGTAAAAAAAGAAAAGTTGACACTTATATCTAAAAGTGACCAAGTTTTTACTTTTTAGCGCTTGACCATGCTTGATTCACATTCGATTTTTTTTCCGGTTCAATGGGAAGTGGTTTTGTGTCTTCTAGTAATCGTAGGGAGTCACGATATTCCCACGGGTTAAGATCTTAAGAAAATAAAATTTAGAATTTGCTTTTAAGTCCTCAAAAAGGTTGAGTCGGCCTTGTCCACGGGTCTTATTTCAAATCGTTTCATAGATGTATGGGCATTTGACCGATATGTCAACATCATCTCCGGTAAGTTATTGACTATATATCAATATCATATACTCTTGACCACATTTAAGATAGATGTAGTCCGGGTTGGCATATCCTATGCATGCTAGTTGTGATGCTCTCAACGTCTATATGCGATACATGACACTTTAGTTTACGGGATGGAATTCCTAATAGTAGAGTGATGTGGTGGATTTAATCTCGATTGAAGCTTCCTGCAGCGTGGTTATTTCTCATTCTCGTGTATTACTGGAGTTGACGCCAGGGGCGGATTCAGTATTGAGCCAGGGGGAGCATATGCACCCCCTCAAATTCGTATTTTCTTCTATAAACTTCTACTATATTAGGTCCAAAGACCCCAAGTGTCCCATCCGTGTTTTTTTAGTGCCCCAAACTCAACTTTCCGAGCCAACTTTTCAAACGCAAGTGTAGTTTTTCTTTCACAAAATAACAATTAAGCTTAGATTATTTAATTATCTAATCACTTCATCAATTAGTTTTTAATATAGTGCTATATTTGTTAGTTTAATCAGACCATTATAAAAGTTAGACCAAAATATGATAGTAGTAAGAGTATCATTTCTTTTTTGTAATTCTACACTATTTAACTTAAAAAAAAATTATTTGTACATAAGAGTGTTTTGTGGCGTAACAATTATGCAAAGGCTTTTCTTAACTGTAATATGTGTTTTGTTATTGTGTTTTGGGGAAATTTATTGCTTACATTTTTATACTTTGTTTATTTAATGTAATTTCATTTGACCAGGCCCATTTTGGTTTGGTTTGACTTGACCCATTCTAGGTTGACCGTTTTTTGCGCCCACTGGCAAAATTTTTTGGATCCTACAAGGCTATTTACACATTGTATTATTACGCAAATTGAATGGATTATTACACTAAACTGGGGTTTGGATACTTAATACTTGGGATTTTGTTATAATATTTAAGTGCATAAAAAGTTGATTATAGTGCCATAGTATGACACTTAGTAGATTAGATCATTAGATTAGTAGGTTTAATGTGATCTAGATCTTTTGGCTTTTTTACACCTTGTGTATTGATAATTTGATATTATATTATATGATTATAATTTAATATTGTTGTTAACTTGCTAGTTGCAACATGTACCCTCTATAAGTTGAATTGAGTTGAAAGTGACATCTAACAAGTCCAGTTAAAAACATTAAGCTAAAATCAACTATACTCGTTTCGTAAACCATTCAAATCAACTAGGGGTGTCATTTTTACCCAACACTGAACCCGAATAACACGTAGCCCAAACTTGAATAAACCCGAAACCCAAAACCCGGTTAAGATGGAACCTGAAACCCAAAGGTAGTATTCGGGTCGGTAATTGGGTTAAAAAAAGCTTAATCGGCTAATCTAAATTTACTTAAAATATTGTCAGTTATAAATACACACACATGATGAACCAAAAAGTTTAGTTTTCCCCCATATGTTTTTCAATAGAAAAGTCCGGCTATCACTTAAATAATCAGTTATTGTGTTAGATAGTGATGTCGCTTATTTGAGCTACAAAAAGGTTTGGTTAATAGTAAATACTATCTTAAAGATGATATGATAAAACATGCATTGTAGCTTATGCTTAAAACCCCAAATATCGATTAGCCTTACCCAAACAAAATCGAAACCGATTACTCGAATTCTATTTGGATCGGTAAACAGATAGAACTAGATTTTCGCCGGGCAGGTTATTAAATCTCGGGCGGTGGTAAAACCCAAGTGTTGTCGATTCTGAGCCTTGAGATAGTAAGTCGACACGAATTCGGTCGGTTAAGGTGACATGTGTTATTGTACCGAAATTAAAACCAAATATATAAACAAAAACTATAATAGTTGAAATGGACCAATATGGTGGCGTCAGCCGATAAAACTCGAACGTTGGTAAAAGCCAATCGTTGTCGATCCTGGAACTTCAACAAAAAAAACTGACGTTAGTTCGGTTTTCATTATGTTTGTTACGTTGACAGAACTTGCGCCCGGCAGGTTATTAAAACTCGGAGTACGGTGGTAAAACCAAGTGTTGTCGGTCCCAAGCATGAGCTGGTAAGTCGACACAAATTTGGTCGGTTTTGGCAACGTGTGTTATTGTACCGGAATTAAAACAAATATAAAACAAAAAAGTATAAAAGTTGAGGTGAACCAACAGGGTGACATCAGTCGGTAAACCACGAGCGTTGTTAAAAGTCGATTGTTGTTAATCCCGGAACTAAAACACAAAAAAGTGACGTTCGCTCGGTTTTCGTTACATTCGTTTCGATGACTAAACTAAAAAAACAAAAACAAACTTTACGGACCAGTTCGGTGCCGCCAAGTGGCCAATAAGACACTAGCGGCACCAAACTTTTTATTTATTATATACTAGAATTTTACCCGGCTCAATGCGCCGGATAGTTGGTTGGTATAACCCTAGCGTTATGATGGAAAGTCAACGTGAATTCGATCAGTATCGGTTACGGTCGTTATGGTATAAACACGTTGAAAATCCAACCGTTAAAACCACAAAATATAAATTCGTCAAAATTAATATATAAAAAACAATATATTTAAAACGATGTTTATTCGGTCGGTAAAACACAAGCATTGCGGTCCCCGGTGTTGCGGGGGTAGGTCGGTAAAACCATGCGCTGGAAAACCAGAGCGTTACGACAGTCGATGTGAATTCGGTCAGTTTCAATTACGGTATAACCAGCGTTTGTAAAACCCAATTGTTAAAATCCAAAAAAATAAATTCGTCAAATTAACAAATAAGAAATCTATATATTTAAAACAATGTTTATTCGGTCAGTAAACCCAAGCGTTGCAGTCCCCAGTTTTGTGTCCGTGAGTCGGTAAAACCCAGACGTTGTCGGTGTTGCGCGTTGTGGCGGTAAGGAGACACAAATTCGGTGGTTTTGGATGTGTTTGATATGGTACCAGGACTAATAAAATAAATAAAACCCCCGGTGTTGGTAAAAACCGAGTGTTGTGAGTTCGAGCATTGCGATGGTGAATCGGTAAAACTTGGGCGTTGGTAATACCTGAGCATTGTCGGGCATGGATATTATGGCGCTAAGTCTACGCAAGTTTGGTCGATTTTTAATATGTTCGTTAAGATATCAGACTAAAACCAAAAAAAAGAAAAAAAATTGGTCTGGTCAATGGTGCGGTGCCACTTGGACCAGTAAATGGCCAAGCGGCACCAAACTTCACAATCATATATAGTAATAACTAATATTTCTACCTGGCGCGTTGTGCCGGGGCAGCCGGCAAAACCGTAGTGTTGAAACCTGAACATTGGTAAAACCTAAGTGTTACGACAATGAGTCGACACGAATTCGGTTAGTACCTGCTGCGTTCATTACGATATAGACACCGCTGATAACATCTGAGCGTTGAAACCCAAAATTTAATTCATCAAATTAACATAGAATAAAAACATTAACATATAAGAAATTTTTTTAAGACGATGTTTATTTGGTTGGCAAACCCAGGCGGTGGTAAAACCGAAGTGTATTTTATTCCGAGCATTGAGGCGGTAACTTCACACAAATTCGGTCGGTTTTAATTATGTACGATACGGTACCGGAACTAAAAAACGAAAAAAAATATAAAAATTGAGGTGGACAAACAACCAATTTGGGGAGGGGGCGGGGGTCGGTAAACTTGCGCATTAAGCGTTGCCGGTCATGGACTTTAAATAAAACAACGAGTTTACACAGCTCGGTCGGTTTCTTTCAGGTTTATTATAGTACCGGGATTAAAACAAAAAAAGTTGACGTCTGGTCGATTTCCATTACGTTTGTTATTGTAATTGAACCAAAAAACAAAACAAAAGGTCCTCGACTAATATGATGCTGCCAAGTGGCCCAATAGGCTACTTACGACATCAAAGTTGTCTTTTATATATATTAGTAATAATAATTCCTATAACAAAAAAAATCCGAACACCACCCTAAAACCAACCCGAGTTGATATCGTAAAAAACAACATCAGATCTTCTTCATAGTATATTACTATTATAATGATAATGACTTTTTAAATAAATATTTTTAATAATATATACATACTATTTTTTATTTTATATATATATATATATATATTATGATTTCACATATAATAATAATATTGTACGGACAAAGCTTCCATCCTGGTTTTGTTTCCGGGTGAATCTGAACCACGAAATTGTCCAAGACGACAACTTTCTCATTACTCATTACCAACATCATCGAATTCATTTCAACCGGAAGAAGCTTCAAACAGGTCATTCAAACCCTACTTCTGCATGTAATCTCAGCTAATTAAATCCCAACAATTACGGGTTTCTGTTTTTCATTCAAAACCAATTTTCTGGGACCAATTTGGTTAATCATACCTTTAATTCAAATTCAATTTGCTGAAAATTGATGTTTGCTTTGACTTCAAATACTTGTTTTTTTAATCTGCAATTTAGGTGAATCAGAGCAGTAATCTCAAATTCAAGATTTTGTTTTTATTAGTTTAATGGCTTCATCAGTTGTGCCTGTAGCATATATAATACATATTAAATAAAAAAATAAAGATTATTGAATATGTAGTAACTAGTAGTCTAGTAGTAGTAGTGTTCATTCTAATCCAAATTTAAGTTTTTGAAATATTATTATGCCATTATAATATCTTCTTTTATGATGCTGATAGATCCAAGTTCATCAAAATCTGTGGTTGGCATTCACATAGCATCATGTCCTCTGCTGCTCCTCAGATTCCCGGTAATTGTCATGATTTTTTGTATTTTATGCTTCATATGATGTATGCAACTATGCATCTTGTACAATTGTCTTTCGTGTCCACGGGTTTTGGGTAACGGGTCAATCCGGGTGCGAGCTTTAACTAGTAATTGTTTAGTGCGGGCTGAGTCGTTGATACAACACTTTTTTGTTTCCACTTTTTTAATCTTTATTACAGTTAATGCTTTTGATAAGATCATAACAAATTTCTTATTACAATAATAATCTGAATGTTTTGAGTACAGTTTAAGTATCTTTCAACCCGTTTAACCAGACCCGACCCATTTTCTTCAACTGTTCTATAATTGGCTAAATTATTTAATTTGACCCGTTTGGGATTAAGCATAACACGAATAAGCTGTTTCATAAGTAAACGAGTGAAAAATGCCACCTTTCAGTATGCATTGCCTTCATGATGTGTATATATAGTTAGACATAAATTTATGATTTTTTTTAAAAAACAGATCATAACAGAAGTGAGACCGGTCAAACCCAAAAGGATGGTCAAATTCAGTCCTCACCTTCTGCAACTGCAAACGGCATGCCTCATCCTTCAAACGTCCAATACCCAACATTGGGATCTCTCTCTTTCGAAAACTAGTATGGGATATCCGTCATTAGGCGTTAGGCCCATTATTTAAGCCTTTCAGGGTGTCTAATAGTTTTGTTACTGCTTGTTTCTGTTGAAGTTAATGCATATATAATCACAGGGCCAAGCAGCTTATCCTTATCCAGATCCATATTACGGCTTGTCCTTATCCACTCCCTATGAAACACAACCGTATCCAACTCATCCGTATCCGGTGCCGCCTATGGTACGCTTCCTCCTTGTTCATATTTTGACCCGTTTGACACATTTAGTTATTTTACTTGTTGGACCCGTTTGCATCTACTTCAGGTACATCTTCAGTTAATGGGAATTCAGCAAGGTGGTGTTCCGCTCCCATCAGATACAGCTGAGGAGCCGGTTTTCGTGAATGCTAAACAATATCATGGAATCTTGAGGCGCAGACAGTGTCGTGCAAAAGCTGAATCTGAAAATAAAGCTCACAAGTCTAGAAAGGTAAATTAAAAATGTTATATAATGTCATATGCTTTGTGTATTACTTGCATGTAGGTCTGGTCTTTTCAGCAGAATTAAGGTTTAAATATTATTAATTTGTATAAATTCTGTGAGCTAATGTCTATGAAACTTTAGCAGCCGTACTTGCATGAATCGAGGCATTTGCATGCACTGAGAAGAAGCAGAGGGTGTGGTGGTCGGTTTGAGAAAAAAAGATAAGCAAAAAAAGGAGGGGTCTGATGATAACTCTCAGGTGAAAGATATCAATCTCAACTCTGATAAACCCTAGAAAGTTAATTAAAAATCATCAAGCTTTACTGCGGTTTCGAGTGTATAGTCAAGTCAAGGTCCGTGCTTTTTAGCTTTCGTGTCGTCTGTTTTTGGTTATCTTTCATACCCTGGATCTGTTTTTGCTGGTTTGTTGAACATGAATTCAAGTTGTATTCAGGAATAGTGAGGTGTTTTTTTTTTGTGGTTAGATATATGTTGATGTTATGGCTGATATGTTGAATAAGTTGTGGTATATTTGTGCAACTATCAATGTGTTGAGTGGTCTTTTCTTGCTAGAAAAAGAGTTCTGGCATTCCATTGTCCAAAATCAATAGAATTGTTGATGTACAATTGTGTGGTTTTATAAAATTTTAGATCCCGTTGGTTAGCAGGGTATAGACAAGTCCGTGAGTTTTTCCTAATAATGGATTCTTATGGTTAAAGAAAAAACTAGCTAGAAACACCTTAGGATGCATGCAACTTAACAAACAAAACTAGGAAACTGTAATAACTTTGTGAAAACTAAAATTATATTTTAAACTTTTTACTTTGATTCTATAAAGCCAGTTGTTAAACTCTTGGAAATGTTATTAGATCTTTACCATGCAATTATACTTTCTGAAGGCATACATCAATAATTTATGCTAAACATCATTACATTATCATCTTATTTGTTGTCATGATCAATAAATCAACTCGCTAACGAGGAATATTACATAATAAAAACGTGTTCATGCCACAAAATTGATCCAGTAAACACCACTCAAGATTTGATATGTACTTAGCTGGCCAACAGCACCATAACACATAAGATCAAAAAACCGGGCTTGACACGAAGCCTACATACGCGCACTATCTGCAAAAAGCAAATTTTTTCGTAACTTAAATCTCCAAGTCACAAAATTCTGCATCATTGTTGTAGTCGGTTTGATATTGGCTGTACGTGTCATCAAAATCAGTCTTATGGAATACGAGGCTGGCTACCGCTCTATCAATAACATTTGTTTTATATTCTGAATCTCCTGTTTCTCCCGCCCTGTCAATTAACAAGATAGTTTTTCAGGTTATGTTTAATCGGTGTATATTTAATACATAAATTAAAGAAGCAGATTATTATTGAAATAATATAGTGTTTGTAAAATCATATTTCACACTATATTATAGAAACATGCATTCACTATGAGTGAAGAACACAATGTTATTTATACATACATGCATGATGCATATATACATACATACCTCCATGTATCATCGTTAGAAGTCATCATACATTGTTTTGAGCTTTCCGCAAGTCGGTAGAAAGCATCACGTAAGCAAATGCGAGTTTTATCTGTTAACTGAAACGAAAATACAAATATATATGAAGTGTGTTCATAAGTTCACGCAACTTATGAAATTCCAATTATACCCCTGTAACTCTCACCTGTGCAGTCACCCTTTCAAGATCATTCAATACAGGTTCCTCCATTAAGTTCTCATTGCCAGTATACTGATAAAAAAAATTAGCAAATGAATTATAAAAACATCAATTATTACACAAACATAACAATTAACAACCTTTGACTATGCAGGTCAACTCGAAATGTTCATCTCACCTCTGGCATTTGATAAGTTGATGAATTTACCGTTTTGCCCTCGGTGATATCAGCTTTAGTTGGATCTTCTTCAAGTAATGACCTGCTGCAAAAGATACACCATGAGTATGCAAACTAACAAGAAAAAACACATGTTTACTTGACCGAAAACTATCAGATTAATTACTTTGACCGAAAAGAGTCAACACTCGAAACTAAATATATTAGTGAAAATGGATCAGGAAAGAGTCAAAACAAGACCTGACCGGATCCGACCCGCTTCTTACCATCCAAAAGAGTGAATCTTGAGGACAAAATGGAGCAGTTGACCCGTTTTAATTAGTAGTAATCGAATTCGAAGACATGTAATACGAAATTAAATGGAGAATCTTAATTCCCAAAAGTTGAGCATGTACAAGAATAAGTCATTATCATCCATGCGATTGATTCTGGCTTCTTCCTCTGTAAACTGTTGGAAATCCACTTCGTCGTTCCACAAAAGAGACCCACCGTTGTTGCATAGCTGATCATGTGTCATCATGTTCGAATCAAGATTCTTTTTCGGATAAGAATTCCCAAAACCATTCATTCCCCATTGTAACCAATTTTCAGGTGATGATGATGATATCATCTGTGCTTGTTCATAACCCTTTGGAACAACAAGATCTTCTACTTCGTTACCGAAATACCACTCCATGGTATTCATTAATCACTACAGATTAAAACAACACTTGAAGGTCAAAGATCAGTCATATAATATTTGATATTATTATTTCTCTAAACAATAACAATTAATACTTTGTAATTATTGTAATAATTATTTCTCTATAACTCTACAAATAACATTGATTCGCATTAGGTAAAACTAAAAGTGAGTCTAAGATATGAATATCTGACACGACGCGAACCTAACACAAATCCACGGGTTTGGGTAAGTTTCAGATCGAGCCTGAAGACATGTTTAGCTAAACAGGTTGTTATTGTGTCAACTTGACTGGTTCACGAGCTGATCCGTTGAACCTAACTATTTATTTATTTATTATATTTTATTTTATTAAAAGAACTTAATTTATGTATGCATTTTTATACAGAAATTTCAAATTTTACAAATAAAGGGGGGCATATATTAAACATAATCGGTTATAACAAAATAAATATGTAAATTTTCAGAATCTGAAAGCATTAATATGAAAAAAGATATACTTTTTCGTGTTGTGTCAACCAGTAAATTTGCAGGTCGTGTTGGGTTCACGTGTGTGACACAATTTCAAGTTTGTATTGTGTTCAGGTTATATGAAATTTCCGTACGAAACGTTTAGCAGCTTAAAAGCCAACTGGAAAAAGGTTTTATATAATAATATGAAGAGATCTTGAAACCTTAGTCACTTAGATTACATTCACAAGTTAATAAAATAGAAAAGACGAAAACTTTGATAAAACCCAACTTAGATCAATTAGAGTAATAACAAGAAGCTGGAAAATGAAAAGAGTTTCTTCAAGTAAGAACAAGAATCACCACTAAACTTGCAGACAATAATAATAATAATAATAATAATAATAATAACTGACCTGAACTGAACAGAAGAAGATGGAATCGAATGAGAAATGAATAAAGGACTTGTGTGTGTTGAATAGAAATGAATAGAATTGAGATGAAAGATTGTGGTGGTGTAGAGGTCAATATCAAGATCAAGAGAAACACAGACAGAGTGGTGGGGTGGCCCGGTGGGGGGATAATAATAATAATAATAATAATAACAATAATAATAATTTGTGGATGGAAATGATGGGAGTGAATTAGTGGCTAACAACAGACCTCCATCTAAATATGTCTTCTCAGTTATCCACGTTGGTTTACCTGGGACCCACTCTCTACTATGAATCTATCAAATGATTTGTATTTTACTATTTTGTACCTCACTGAAGAGGTAGGTCCCAGCAGAGCCCAGTTGGACCCGCAAGACTCACCTTAAACAGGGACGTCTGCGCAGAAACCAACTGGATCCGCAGGACCAACCATGCTCAGAGACGTGACGTCCTTACGCGCAGTACGCAAGCTGTTCCCACAGGAAATGCCTCCCAATGGTGAAGGACTCCGCCTGTCCCCGCAGCCTCGGATACAAGCCATCAGGGAAGGCCACCCGCGCAGCAAGGCTACACGCACAAGGCACTTAGCTCTCAATCACTCAGTGTCACCTGAAGGAATGAGCGAAGCCGGGAACAATCCCGCACAAGGGCGGGAGGGGGAATACTCCCGCCCAAATAAGCCAGTCCGTACGATACGGGAAGATCTTCTGTACTGTACCTGACGAGGTATGGGAAAAAGATCTGACTAAAGATACGACAGCTTATTGACAACAGTATGGCGAGCAGCATGCTCCTGTACTGTATGTCACTATTAGCCGCTGCCTACTCACCAACTACTGCCATACCACGTGCATAGCCGGCAGTTGGTGGAAAAGGAATAGTACACAGCAGGCCTGGTCACTATCAGCCGCTGCCTACCCACCAACTACCAGCAGGGCACGTGCGTAGGCCACTGTTGGTGGAACAGGAACACTGTTGCAGCCGGCCACACCTTCTTGGAAACCTACCTTCGGCTATAAATACCACAAATGGTATGACCATCTCATCTTACCATATTCTCATCATATTATACCTGATATCTGCTCTAGCAATCTCTTAATATACATTTATATTTAAAGAGCAATCTAGTCTGATTCTCACGCCGGAGGGTGGTCACAAGGAGGAACCCCCCCTTCTCAGTGACAAGCTCACGGTGTCTGTTTTGCAGGTTATCAGAAGAACCATCTTCTCTGGGTCTAACCCCTCGTAGGAAACATCTATCTAACCCCCAGGTTACTCGTAATCTGCCCGGGGTCCGGTTAGTGTTTCTTCATTGGCGCCATCCGTGCATAAAGCTAGAACTTTATTTTTCTCCAGTTTTTTCAAACTTTTAGAAAGATGGTTAAAGAAATTCCGGTAACCACAACCCCAGCTACTGGGGGGAATACCGGCTACACAGTTTTTACAAACACTACCCCGGCTACCAAAGCCGGGGCAAGTGAAGTAAATTTTACGAACACTACCCCAGTTACCCAAGCTGGGGCAAGTGCAGTAAATGATCGCCCACTGGGATTCACCGATACCCAGTTTGAAAAACGAAGACTCCCCCGCCAAACTCTCGATGAAGTTAAGGCATGGGCGGAGGCACGTCAGAGGGAATTCCAAGCTGAGTTGGACGAACGCTTGCGTTCCGTCCAACAGGCTGATGAATTCGAAGATTACTTGGACAATAACTCGGAATCCGACTCCGACGCGAACCCTCGCCATAGAGCAAAAGGGAAGCGTAAGGAAACGGACTCCCAACTGAGAAGGCATTTTGGAGAAGCCTTCAAACCAAAAAACACAGGTGGAAGTCCACGTGACTTCTCCAAAACATTCAGACCAAACGTTGCAAATGCAGGAACGTCCAAATTTGCAAGGGACATTGCAGAAGCAATTGCCCCAAAAAGTGCCAAACAAATGTCCAGCATAGGTACATATGATGGTACATCCGACCCAGATGATCATTTGAACAGATTCATAGCGGGGGCAACCGTCAGTAGTTGGACGGAACCCACGTGGTGTTACATGTTCCAAATGACGCTTGTCGGGGCTGCTAGAGCGTGGTTCGATCGTCTACCGGTCAACCACATCTACGACTGGGCTGACTTCCAACAGAAGTTTAGCCAACACTTCAGCCAGCAAAGAAAGTATACCGAGGAGCAATGGACAATCCTCAAATGCATTCGAGAGAAAGATGAATCTTTGCTGGACTTCATCACTCGCTTCAACTCGAAGAAGCTAAGTCTGGGTAACATTAGCGAAGATCTTGTTCGCGCTGCTTTCATTCAGGGCGCGAACGACCCAGAGCTCATCCGCACCTTAACGGGTAAAGATGGCATGCCATCCACATGGGATGCCATCATGACAGCAGCAAAACGCTTTGCGGAAACGGAGAAGCAACTGGGTAGAGATCTCCCACAGAGCACAAACCTCTACACCCAGAAAACAAGGGAAGACAACGTCCTTACCGCCCGGTTAAACAAAAAGCGAAAGCTAGGCATTTGGCAGTCAAGGGTAAACTTTGACACCTCATCCGGCTTGCAAAATCGGTTAGGCGGAAGGGATAACGTACAGTCAAACAAGAACTCCAGATGGACGCCGCTCACCAAAAGCGTCACCGAGATATTCGCCACCGAGGAGCTCCCATGGCCAAAGCCTCAAATAATCCGACATCGTCACAATGCCGATCGGAGCAAATACTGTGACTTTCACAGGACAAAAGGCCACAACACCGAAGAATGCATAGACGTAAAGGACATGGTCGAAGCATTTGTCAGAGATGGGACGCTCGCGCACCTCGTGGCGCAATGAACGCTGAGCAGGCAAATGCGTGTAGAACCCCAGCTGGGGAAAACACGAATAAAAATTCCAGCTTCAATGTGGAGACTACATGCTGCGTAAAGAACGAGATCCCGAACCAGGTGCGTATCGGCTCGATGGCACTCCCATCCCAACAACATGGAAGGGAGCTCAATTACACAGTTTGCATGTAAATCAATTCCAAATTTGTAAAGAAAAGGCCAAGAGCCACTTCTAATGGAAATGATTCTCCTTAAAACATCGACGCTGATGATTTTACATATACTTTATGAACTATCAACACGGATATGCCGGTTTTCACCGCATAAGTACGTGAAAAGTCGTTGAATGGGGAATGCGGCAAAACCCGCATAAACCCAAAAAACGACAAACCTTCACGCAGGTCAGTTGAAGGGGAAAAGTTCAGTTATCCCACTAAATGAAAGTGCCGGTCTATCCGCATGAATCATGATAAAGGAAACTGAACACTAACCTACTAACAACCGCGCGTCGAACGGTTAATTTATTCAACATGGATATGCCGGTTTTCACCGCATAATTACGTGAAGTCGTTGCATGGGGAAGGCGGCAAAACCCGCATAAACCCAAAAAACGACAAACCTTCACGCAGGTCAGTTGAAGGGGAAAAGTTCAGTTATCCCATTAAATGAAAGTGCCGGTCTATCCGCATGAATCATGAAAGGAAACTGAACACTAACCTATTGACAACCGCGCGTCGAACGGTTCAAAACAGAATTCCTAAAAAAGGATGAGGAAAACCTACACGCAGGTCAGATATGGGTAAAGTTTAGCCATCCTACTAAGTGCAAGTGACGGTCCTACCCGCACAATCACGAAAGAGGAAGCAAAACTTCACACCTATTATCTACCACGTTCAAAGGTTAACTTATCCTAAAAAAGGATGAGGAAAACCTACACGCAGGTCAGATATGGGTAAAGTTTAGCCATCCTACTAAGTGCAAGTGACGGTCCTACCCGCACAATCACGAAAGAGGAAGCAAAACTTCACACCTATTATCTACCACGTTCAAAGGTTAACTTATCCTCAAGAAAAGATGAGGAAAACCTACACGCAGGTCAGACGTAGGTAAAGTTTAGCCATCCTACTAAGTGCAAGTGACGGTCCTACCCGCACAATCACGAAAGAGGAAGCAAAACTTCACACCTATTATCTACCACGTTCAAAGGTTAACTTATTCTAAACACTTGGAAAATTGCTAATTTAAACTAAAGTATGCAAGTCATATAATGTTTATAAAGCAAGGAACCCAAAGAAGATAGCGGTCTTACCCGCACAAAGATTTATATTTCACAATGATTCATTACAAAAATGGCCGGGTAACTACCCGCCTACAAGAAAATAAATCTGTACAAGCTAATCTATCCTAGCAGTGGGAAGGGATCTTCAGGATCAGGCTTCAGGGCCACTTCCACTTGGACCAGCACCATCAGTAGAGCGTGGCAGTTCAAGGAAAGCTTTAAGGATAGCTAGCCCATCATCAGCGGCAGCGACTTCATTCACCTTCTCCACCACCGGATGCGGGAAGGTAGCATACTGGTTCACTGCTTGGTCGTAAATAGCTTCAGTATCCACATTATACAAAGGGAAGTTGGAAGGCGGGACGCCTTTCTCAACGAACCCTAGACCAAGCAGGAAGCCGACCCTTTCCCCTTCCTCGTGAGAAGCGTTGAGGGCTGCGCTCATAGCATCGTCATACGACGTCTCAGCAAAGACTCGATGCACAACCTACAAAAGAAAATATACAAGTGTCAAAACCTTTTCTATTTACAAAGAAAAGCGTAAAGACAAGAAAAGCTTACCTGAGCAACGCTTCTCGAAGAAGCCATTCCTTGGCAACCAGAGCTTCTTGGAGGGCAGCTTGAGCTTCGTTACGGGCGCGTTCGGCTTCACTCTTGTTGAGGTTGGCAAGCAACACTTCTTTAGCCGCAGCCTCTTCGACACCCTTTAGCTTACGCTCAGCATGGTCAAGCACCCCCCTCTGGTCCAGGATTTCTTGGAGCTTTTTGGCATCTTCCATCGCCAAGGCATCATGAGCCTGCTGGAGAGCCTCTAATTTGGCTTTAAGCTCCTCATTCTCCACGCGTAGAGGCTCAACAACAGCTTCAGCCTTGGTGGCCTTCTCGGTTGCGTTCCTTGCAGTTTCCTTAGCCAGCCGAAGCTGTTCATTAACAGCTTGGGCTGCCTTGGAACGGGCCTCAAGTCGAGCCTGAACTTCAACCTCGAGGGCCTTGAAGGCCTTCTCTTTTTCCGCAGCCACTGCGGAAAGCCTTTGGTTCTCCTCCCGGACAGCCCGCGCCTGAGCCACTTCTTTAAGACGAGCTGCTTTTAACTTGTCGTTTTCACGACAAAGCAGCTCGACACGCGGCTGCATCCGGGCCAGGAGAACCCGAAGCTCATTGGTTAGCCTACCCTCCTGGTAGCTAGCCATGGCTTCCCCCAACGCACCACTGGGAGCAGCGTGACGAGCCCATTCCACGCACTCCACAGGGGTACGAAGGGTTGTTCCTCGGCGAATGTTCCATCGTGGAACATACACTTCATTGGAATCCGACACTGCAAAAAACAAAGCAGTTAGGAAAAGATGATAAAAAATAAATATAAAAAGGGCCAAAAGAACCCTACGCACATGTAGGGTCAATAACAGGCCGATAGCCGCCGAACCCATCACCTGAACCCAAGGGAAATCCATCCAAGAGGTCAGGCAGATGGGAAGGTGGCAGAGATTGGCGAGAAGCCCCATGCGTACCTGATGGATCGGTCGTCGTGGCCGATGGCGGGGGCATGGTAGCAGCCGCGGCGGTCGCCGCCGCGGAATCAGCAGCAAAAGTAACCGCCGGCTCGGTGAAGGATGCTGTAAAAATCGCACTCACAGCCGCCGGTGACGTCATTTCAGCTGGAACAGTCGGCTCAAATGAGTGAGCAACTAAACCAGCGGAAGCAGGCGCAGGCGCCTGGGTCGTCGCCTCAGGTAGGCTGACCGGGCCTACCGTCATTGGCGGGGAGGTACTCCTCTGCGCTCCACCCTGGAATGCGTCAACATCCACGCCTGCACAAAGAAGATAAGTGTTAAATAATAATAAGCTATGAAGATAAAGAAAGGAAGTTTGTACTTACGGGTTTTCTTGAGCCTAAAGGTACGGAGAGGCGGGGACGAACCCGATGGAGCCGGCCTCTTTGTGCCGGTCACCGTCGTCTTCTTTGGCTCTCCGGAGGTGACAGTCGCAACCTCCGGAGCGGTGGTCTTATCACCACCGGGATTCCCCGCCACCTCTTCGCTCTCGGTCTCCGAATCAGACCGAGGCGCTGGATCGGCAGTGGAGGCTTTCTCCTTCCCCTTCCCGCCGGCAGCCTTCTTCTTCCGCACCAACGGAGGACCATCTGCGGATTCCTCATCAGAGCATACGATTAAAGGAATTCCAGCAGAGGTTTCAACATTGAGGGGTCGAGGGTCGAATAGCGCCTTACCTGGCCGACGGGCGCTAAGGATCTCATGGCCTAGCGGATAGACCTCCACGAACCGATCCGCCGTTTGTTCTAGGATGGGCAACTCGTTCTCGTCTAGAGCGCGAGTACCCATCTGAGCGGGACCGTCAGCCTCCCGCGGGTTCAGGAGCGACTGCAAGTCGTTCCCCTCTGAAATAAACAGGAAAGAAGTTAGAAGATATTCAAAATCAACAAAAAGAAACAAAGCATACCGTAAGGAACAGAGTTCGAACCGTATTCGAGGACGATTGGGATCTTTTGCGCATCGGCAGCCTTCCACACCCGGCTCATCCCCAGCATCACCATCCCGGACTCCGCAAACCGGTAAACCGGAGACTGGACCCGAGAAATCTTCGAAAACCATTCCGCCTCCTCGTAGTTGGAGGCGTGAAGGCTAGGAAGTGCTTGCCCATTTTTGAACTTCATGGCAAGGGGGATGGCGCGAGCGGAGAGGTAGAAGAACTCCCTCTTCCACGAACGAAGACTGCGCTCGGTTGCGCAAATCTTCAAACCCTTGATTCGGGTTATCAGGGTATACCACCCCTGGATGCACCTCCAAGTGTAGAAGGTCATCAGGCGGTCAACATAGGGCTCAATGCCCAAAATCCGGCACACCCACTCGAAATGGCGAATCTTGGCGATCGCCATGGGGTGTCGGTCAAATGAACACCGTGCCTCTCAAGGACACGGTAAACAAACTTTGTCAATGGGAACCTAAGATTCCCATAAACAAAGAATGCAGCATAAATCCCGATCTTGCCTCTGGGGGCATCGTACACCGTCTGGTGAGGTTCAGGAAACTCAGGCTCGAGAGACTCGAGCATGAACTTCCTGACGACGTACCGATACAGATCGCCAGGCAGAGCACACTGGCACTCGCCAGCAGTACTCTTGTCGTCAGCTGAGATTCGAGATCACGAGACATCTTGTAAAAGAAGAAGAAAACGATTTCGGGAGAATGCTTGCCTGAAAAGGTGAGTATTCGCCGGAAATCGCAAAGAAGATGAAGAGAAGAGTGAAAGTGTGGATTACAAAGAACCCTCTCCCCCTTTATATACTAATCGCAATTAATGCGATGAAATTAATGCGGAAGAGAGAGAAAACGAAGGTGCAATGAAACTATGACACGTGGCAAAAAGCAAGCTGGCAACAGCTGTTGACAGGACGCGTACCATTAATTTCGAGGCCACGCGCCCGAAATATCGCGCCCACGCGCCTGAAAAAGCGTCTGGAATGACCATGTACTGTCACGTTACCATAACTTCCTGCACGTCCTGACACAGTCAGAAGAAACCGTCGCACGACGTTTCAGAGGTTTGGACTGTTCTTATCTTTCCACCAACTCTTCGAATTTCAAAATTCAAAATTCAAAAAGATTTAAAAGTAAGCGGGAAAATACCCCTTACCTTGGCAAACAAGTAACCGTAAGACGGATGCGGGTACAGTGTTAAGGCAAAACCCTTCACATACCTAGCACCCGCAGGGAATTGAAGCCAAGTATACCTCGGCAACCAAGTAACTATAAGACGGGTGCGGGTACAGTGTAAAGGCAAAACCCTTCACATACCTAGCACCCGCAGGGAATTGACGCCAGGAATACCTTGGAAGTAAAGTAACCGTAAGACGAGCGCTGGTATAGTGTCAAGGCAAAACCCTTCACATACCTAGCGCTCCGCTGGGAATTGAAACCATGAAGGATCTTCTGGGCAATGCTTGCGGAAACGGAAATAACATCCCCGCATAGCGGGAACGTCGAGAACTACGTTGTTTGAAGCTCCAGGATGGAATTGGTGGTTTTAACATAATTGATCACTATGTTCAAAACTACCAAAACCTCAGGGAGAATCCACACAAGTGGGACTCAACGCTCCTGACTTGCGAGGAGGTTACAGACCTACCCGCATCATACCCAAAGACCAAGCAGGAAACTCGGGAATTTCTGCAAGTGACAAGGACTTCCGCGGGAAGAATCCCCATGGAAAACCTTAAAAAACCCTTTTCAAAACCCTTTGCTTAAGTTCAAAAGTTCACCTCACTTTATTAAACACGCATGAGAAGAACATTGGACTGGGGGGACTTGAAGAGGTAGGTCCCAGCAGAGCCCAGTTGGACCCGCAAGACTCACCTTAAACAGGGACGTCTGCGCAGAAACCAACTGGATCCGCAGGACCAACCATGCTCAGAGACGTGACGTCCTTGCGCGCAGTACGCAAGCTGTTCCCGCAGGAAATGCCTCCCAATGGGGAAGGACTCCGCCTGTCCCCGCAGCCTCGGATACAAGCCATCAGGGAAGGCCACCCGCGCAGCAAGGCTACACGCACAAGGCACTTAGCTCTCAATCACTCAGTGTCACCTGAAGGAATGAGCGAAGCCGGGAACAATCCCGCACAAGGGCGGGAGGGGGAATACTCCCGCCCAAATAAGCCAGTCCGTACGATACGGGAAGATCTTCTGTACTGTACCTGACGAGGTATGGGAAAAAGATCTGACTAAAGATACGACAGCTTATTGACAACAGTATGGCGAGCAGCATGCTCCTGTACTGTATGTCACTATTAGCCGCTGCCTACTCACCAACTACTGCCATACCACGTGCATAGCCGGCAGTTGGTGGAAAAGGAATAGTACACAGCAGGCCTGGTCACTATCAGCCGCTGCCTACCCACCAACTACCAGCAGGGCACGTGCGTAGGCCACTGTTGGTGGAACAGGAACACTGTTGCTGCCGGCCACACCTCCTTGGAAACCTACCTTCGGCTATAAATACCACAAATGGTATGACCATCTCATCTTACCATATTATCATCATATTATACCTGATATCTGCTCTAGCAATCTCTTAATATACATTTATATTTAAAGAGCAATCTAGTCTGATTCTCACGCCGGAGGGTGGTCACAAGGAGGAACCCCCCCCCCCCTTCTCAGTGACAAGCTCACGGTGTCTGTTTTGCAGGTTATCAGAAGAACCATCTTCTCTGGGTCTAACCCCTCGTGGGAAACATCTATCTAACCCCCAGGTTACTCGTAATCTGTCCGGGGTCCGGTTAGTGTTTCTTCAACATTTATTCCACTCTAGATGCTTTCTTTCTTCATCAAAGAATAATAAATTATACTTTGATGAAAGTTATATATTAGAGAATTTTACTTTTACTTAAGATGACACGAATCTTATTTATTCTTGTTAATAATGATTGTGACACGTTCGACTTAGATATGTTATCCTTAAGTAATGTCGTGTATCATTTTAAAAATGTCATTTTGTGTGAATAATAATGATATAACATGACATGCTACGCTTAGAGCATCTACAACTTGGGGAAAATCCCCTTGTTTGAGGTGCTGTTTGTTTTTTAAGACAAAAATTGTCTGCAATCTGATTTCATCCGATTTAATGTCTGCAACTGAAGATGTGGTATGAAGGTCTGCAATCTGAAAATATAATACCGTTTGTTTTATAAACTGGATATCGTCTGCATAACCTGAAAATTAGTTACATATCATATATATTAAAGTAGATAAAAGTCATTTAACGTTTATAGACTGCCAAAATAATTGATAGTGGTGTATGAACTATGGAAGTGAGTGGTGGTAGGCGGTGAACGGTGGGTTGTGGTGATGGACGGTTGTGGTGGTGGGTGGTGGACCGTGATGGTGGCCGACAATGGGTGGTGGTGGTGGTGGTGGCGGCGGAAGGTGGGTGGTGGCGGTGGGGGGTGGTGGTGGATGGTGGTGGTGGTTGTGGCCGACGGGGCCGGTGGTGGTGGTGGCGGCGGCGGCCGGTGGTGGTGGCGGCGGACGGTGGATGGTGGTGGTGGTGGCGGATGGTGGGTGGTGGTGGTGTTGGACATTGGGTGTTGGTACTTGGTATGATGTTAAGAAGTGTGAATATGTGTGAAGATGGTGAAAAAAGCTTATTTTTTAAAACCATAAAAGCATTTTTCAGATCTTTTTTATTTTAAAAAACAAACAGTTTTCAAGAGTTTATGTCTGCGCGTCTGCAGACATAGACTACTTGCAGACCTTATAAGCAAAAACAAAAACAACCTGAATCTACATGGCACCACTGCAAACTAATAAAAAAGTAACTTTACCATTGTAGCAATTAAAGTTGTGAATGAAGTCCTATTCTGCAAACTTGTAAAGGACTCAAAAATGTGGCCCACTTTCTCTTTTTCTCTCACATACATATATACACACACTATATATATATATTAATATTATTTTAATTGGTTTGTAGAGGTTTGTTGTTGTGGGAAAATAATAAGGTTTTTGAGAAAATATTGAAATCCGATGTGGCGATGAGGTGTCGGTTTGTATGAGTTTGTTGTTGTGAACGCTCTTATGATAATTAAGTAGATAATAATTAAAAAGATGACACTACAAGTATATACGTCATCAATATATAATGGTTCAGTGCTTATTAACAAATCCATCTTGTTGGACCGCAAGACTCACCTTTAAGGTAGGTCCCCGCAAAGCCCAGTTGGACCCGCAAGACTCACCTTTAAGAGGTACGTCTGCGCAAAGACCAACTGGATCCGCAGGACCCACCATGCTCAGAGAGATGAAGACCTTACACGCAGTAAGCCAGCTGTTCCCGTAGGAAAGCAGTACCCTGCCTATCCCCGCAGCTGTGGGTACAAGCCAAGAAGGAAGGCTACCCGCACTAACAGTAAGGCTACACGCATAAGGCACTAACTCTTATACTTCAGCAATGTCACCTGAAGAAGGAATGAGCAGGGCGGGAATATTCCCGCCCAAAAGAGCCAGTCCGTACTCTTCCAGAAGATCTTTTGTACTATACCTACCAAGGTATGGACAAATAGACAAGATCTGACAAAAGCAGCCCATGAACCAATCACAGGGTGACAGTTCACTGACAATAGTACGAGGAGGAGCACGCTCCAGTACAAAATGTCACTATCAGCCGCTGCCTACCCACCAACTCCCATCGTGGCACGAACGTAGCCCGTAGTTGGTGGAAAAGGAATATTATACAGCTGGCCGTACCTGCTTGGAAACCTACCTTCGGCTATAAATACTCCAACACCTTGGAACGGTATCATTATCTTCTCTCTAGCTATTTCTCTCTATATACACTTATATTCAGAGCAACCTAGTCTGATTCTCACGCCGGAGGGTGGTCACAAGGAGGAACCTCCCCTTCTCAGTGACGAGCTTACGGTGTCTGTTTTGCAGGTTGAGAAGAATAACCATCTTTGCCGGACCTAACCCTCGTGGGAAACATCTACTTAACCCTAAGATTATCCTTAATCTGCTGGGGTCATTTAGTGTTTCTTCACGTCCACTCCTTGATATCCGATCAAGAGTTCTCTTCACTATCAGCTTATCTCCAAAATCGCCATGGATGGTGAGCTTTTCTTTTGATTTGATATTCTCTTGCTGATTGATCTTGAGATGTGGACTTGAAAATAGTATAATCACTCAAGAATTTGCATTGTATGTTGTTATGTTTGTATCGGGTGAGTTCAAGTACTAGAAAAATTGGTTCTATAAATAAACTTTAATAACAACAACAATTTGTCAGCCGTCATAATATCCCAACGTTGGTATTAGTCGTGTTAATCAATAACAAAGAAAGGACCAAAATATAGTATGAAACATAACTTTAGGGTTGTGAGTGTAATTACAAAATTTGGGGCAAGTATATCACTGACTAAGCTGGCTAGTTAGAAAGTTGATTTAGAAACATATGTATTTAGTTAAAAAGAGTGGTTGTGACTAAACACACATGTTTCTAAAGTCGATTATGAGCATGTGGTTGCAGATATGAATAACATGTTTCTATATTATGCTGACAAAGTGATGAAATGATCAGATAGACATTACAAACAAAAGATGAGATGGAATAAAAACGTGCGTAACCCAAACTACAAATATCTCAAATTTAAAGAGGTTGGCGGCCCAACCCGTATACTATATACAACCGAAAGTTAGCTCGTTATCTGGCTCTAATCGAAGCCACTCACTTATTAAATGAGTTAATAACCTAAAAACTAGTCATTTCCACATGATTTTGAAAAACTCAAATTAGAAGGATGTCAAATCAACCTGTCTACGGATAATACAACCAAAAGACGACTCGTTAGATAGGTCAAGTTGAATGCAACTCGTTTGTTAAATTGGTGTCTTACATAAAAAATGGTTGTTTTCATATCATGTTTTGGAATACAAAACACACCGCGTTTGATAGGAAAGTTAAAAATAATAAATGGATATAAAACCATAAGATAAGATAGATTAAGACCACACAACAAAATTCTAATCCTTGTACAATACATGTGCATAAAACATGACAGGTTTTACTTTATAAAATCAGACTGCATTAAAATCACACATCACCATGCCACTCTGCATTGCAAGTTCCAACACTTAATTTTCTTCTCATTGTTTCTGCAATAAAAAAATAAAGGACTTAAGTGAAAAAATGATTACAAAAATATTTATTATCAAGAAATAAAGCTGTTCATGTGAAGGTAACCTGCATGGGAAGGTAAAGTTTGAATTCTGGTGGCAATTCTTCCTCTGAATATAGGAGGTCTGAAAAGTAAATCCTTCTGAGACGACAATTAGCATGAACTTGAACACGGAGTGTCTCAGCATAATTTGTTCCATACGCACGTCTTGTAAGATCACTTAAATTCAGTTGAATTTGATTCCATCCTTCATCCAACCGCAGAGGCATCGTGCATATGAACGGTTTAACTCGAGTCATAGCCTTTCAAATATTTGAAAAAAAAAGTTACTTCAATGTTCAATCTTCTAAGTTCTAAGCATGAAAAGTTAGCTAACTCCAGTAAACAACCAGATTGCACTAACTGTACATGTACATGGTACAACTCTTTTATTTAGGGAAGACTTACACACTTGATAATTAGAAGCGCGGAAACGACGTCTGACGTTTTTGTCATCCAGAATCTGAATCTCGAGCGTGAAATATTTGTTCATGTTTTTCACAATCATTACTAAAAATGGCAGCTTTATACCGAGTGTAGCAGCAGGATCAGCTGGACATGTAATGTAGGTTGAGGGAATATTTGTTCCAACAATTTCAAGAACGTTTGACTGTATGTCTTCATCGTGTATGCGCTTGACCTGGCCATTAACAGCTAAAAGAAGCAAATAATAAAACATTAATAAACTTTTGGATATAAAAGAGGGGTGATAAGTAACCAACTGTGGTCCAATCTCGAATTTGGGTAACTAACTTCAACCCCTAAATCTTTCAAAAATTTCAATTCAAGGTAATCTTTGACCATGACAGCAAGTAACCAGTTTGTCAGCACCTCACCAAAAAGTCAACATGGTCAAAGCTTCTAGCACTTTATGAAAACCAAAAAAAGACTATACATAAACAAGAGGAACCAAGAAACCAGGTATTAAATAGCTTAACTGCTAAAGTGCTTAACATAGATACAATCCTACATTTAGTTCAAAGTAGATAGAATGTTATTTGCTTGCTTGAAAAGTACAAGATCAATCACCCCATCAATTTGGTACAAGACGTAATGTTACATTTTTGTGGTTAAAATTATTCCTATTTGGCTATTTGTAAGCAAACTCGGGTAAACGTGTACACATGCCCAATGGTAAAGACACCATCAAGGCTTGATTTTAAAAGTGTAAGGCAATCCGAGGAGCCGCTTAGGTCCCAAAAGCCGATTTATACAAAATTTACAATTTAATTCTAGATGGTATATACTAATTCTACATTGTTAATCTTTGAACACTGAATTTAGATGATTACAAAATTTATACAATTTATTATACTAAGAGCCTCTATGTACAATCATACAAGCCCTATGGCCAACTAAATTAGCTCAAGAAAACACGCGTACAATAAAAAAAAGCTTTATGTAAAACCCAAGAAGCTATATGCCTATATGTAGAGCCTAGAGAAACTAAAAAAACGGGGAAAAAATCAGAAGAGTGAATAAAGAAACAGTAATAAAAGAACTAACACAATGAAGTAATATAAGAAAGCATGGTGTACGATTAATAAGTACTGTGTATAACTAAACAAGCTTATCTTAATATAATTTTGTTTTAACTTCCATATATTTGTTAGCCTTTTAAGCTTGCGGAAAGATACAATCTACAATTACTTTTACTCTTTTACTCAATCTTTTCATATCATCTACTTAACGCATTCAAACCATCAATCTCTCTTTCTCCTATCTTTTTTTAATTTCTTTTTTCTCTTCATTTTAACACCACCTAATCCCAAATACACAGTCAGACTGACCAAGTTGAAATCTTAAAATTCAAAAGCAATAATGACTTATTTGACTAAGCAGATATAACCATGGTCTAAAGTAAAAGCACTTGAGCAAGCCTATTAACTCGTGGCATCTGAAAATCATTCACTTTTGAGTAGATGCTTGTACTGAAAATTAATAAATATTAAATAACACCCATTTCACATCCAAATATACCCATAAAGATGAGAAAATTTTCCCTTGTTTACTTAACAACTTACAAAGAGCATGTCCTGTATGTAAAGCAGCTAGCTGCAGGAGGCATTCATAAGACACAACATTTATTTGTAAATGCCCTCCAATAAAATGTGATAATGTTACCGGGATCTTACGAGTTAAAAAATCAGCTTTTGAAATTCACAATGCATCTCTCTATCTTATGAGTTCAAAATGCAAATTATGGATCCAATCCTTATCATTTGTAGGCTGTAGCCAACCAACTTACATACCAACAACTATAATAGTCATGTATATCATCTATAATATTTAGCTGCAATATGTCTAAGTAACTACAAGAATTTGTTAACCTTATCCATTAAGCCACTCAAACTGTTTGATATGTTAATCTATTTAACAATTCTATTAGGTCAGTCGCGTGCGTTAGCATTTTTTGCTACAAAGTATGAAGCTAATAGGATTGAGAATAACCTCTACTTAGGGCGGGCCAACAAAAAGTAATTGGGCAAAAGGTGATTCAAATACTCACTTTCTTTGTCCCATATCTGCAAAGGCTTGCTCCTACAATTACATACGTAAACAAATTAGAAGCTTCAATAGATATTCATATTCCAACAAAAGCACACACAAGACAAGAGAAAACAATTACATACCCTAGGCTGTATAGAATGGACAAGAAACCAGATTGGAAAGTGTTCTTGAACATATTATTTTATTATGCTTTCCTCACTGCATCAATTTATATTGATGAGTTAGAAGAAGATATGGCTAACAATATAAATATAATATAAAACATGAAAATTGGGGAAATTGATAAGCAAATAATTATATTTAATGAAGGTACCGGCAACGGTGTCTGAGAGAGATCTAGTCGTTCAAGTTTCGTCGGAAGTCGGAAGCCCGAAAGCGAGCGAGAACACCAGATGATAAACCCTCTAATTATATATTGCAATAACTAGTTTTGAATGATTTTATATTTTTCGTTTATAATGTTTCTAATATTTATATACTAGTTTGAGTCCCGTGTAATACACGGGAAATTGAAAAAAAAAATAAAAATGTTACACAATTAAGCAAAATACAGTAAACAACACAATAATTATCATATATTGTTAAAAGAATTACGATTTACCTTGGGCAAAATCATAAACGAAGAAATCATTATTAGATATGACATCAAGTATTGTTGCTTTATAACCAAATCTTCATGACTTATCGGTTGAAATATCACATGTATCTCCAATTATTATCACACTATAAAAAGTTCTAAAAATGTGTTACAACATCTTTAGTGATTAATCACCAACTAAGTACATTCAAATTAAAATGTTTGTCACGAAGCTGCCTCAATGTCGTGATCATGGTCATTTTCAAAATAAGGGCAATGCTCTCTACCTTCACTAAATCTGTGATTCTTTAATTGGGTTGATCGTTTAAAATGTCCATTTCGCCCTTGCCCGTAAATCCTTCCTCAGTGTACCTTTAACAACTCTTGAGTCCTCCCACACTTACTGGCAAATCATTTACTGAAAGCTTTGGCATTGGGCTGTCAGACAAGTGGCTACTTTGTATATGACAAAACTAATAGGCTTAGTTACCATCTGCGACAAAGTTTCAATCTATAATCGTTCTTTCATTGCTGGTTGAATTCCTGACTGAATCAGTGTATGAATTCTATGGTTGATAAGTCGTTCTGCTTTTAAATTTAATTGCAGCCTTTCAGCAATTGAAAGTTAATACCAACAAAAAACACAGTAAACATTCAACTACCTCATGGCAAGATAAAATTCGGAGGTCAAACATACAAGTTTTAGACAATCTTAACAATTAATTAAGCCTAAAATTTCAATAAGCAGGTTAAAGGACCTGAATGAGGACTTTTACTCCCTAATTCTTCATGAGCTCATGTAACAACCCATCAATGTTCTCTTTTTGCTGAGTTTATGGAGTGGCTCATCAAATATAGAATATCTTCTTTGCAACTTATTCAACAAATAGCTAATAGTTATTAATTTGAATTTATTTTTTTTAGCACATGGACCATTAGAAGCATTTGCTGACATATCCTCTAAACCTCCACTAGCACTTTCTTTATGCAAATGTACAACATTTTTCATTTCTTTAATATGAGAAATATGTAATTCGATGAATATAAATCAGTAATGTCCTATACCACAAATCAAGCAGGACCTTATCATTTTGTCCATTTTGCTGAGATACAAATGCAAAGTGGGTTGGACACTAATTCAGATTCATTTTGAACCAATAGACTTAGGTGAAGGCTATCTAATGTTGAGTCTAATCTCTATAAAAATTTATGATATGATTCAGCCAAAAAAAAAAAAAAAACTAAAAACATATAGTCATACATCAACAAAATACTGATTCGTGTTCATTTTTTATAGTTGAATATTTGAATTTACTAAATTAACAACAAAATCCGTGTTACAAAGCAAATAATTGAACAATTAAAAAAACCCTAATTTTGAAAGCGTGTATCAACACATTACATATCGCCACGTTATAAACATCCTAAAAGAAACAATTAAGTTGAATTATATTATTAAGTGAATACAATCAACAATCTCATGTACTAAAAACAATTTGTTTATCATACACTAAGAACCAAAACAACAAAAAATTCAACCTTATAGCATATATAAAGGAAAATAGTGAATTATTCTAAAAGTGAAGGGCCAACCCTCTTCTAATCAGCTTCAACTTTATGTTGAATTTGTTCTACATTTGCATTTAACCTAAGCAAAAAACACTTCTTTGACATCATCAGAAAAGAAAGTCGGGTATAGCTGTTAAAGATGACAATTCAGATATAAGATTTGAGTAATAAAGAGACCCACCCGTATCATGTATGTACAATGCTATGGTAAAAAAAAAACTAAAAATACAATTTCTATTAAACACCAGTAATCTTCGTAAACATGAATCAAAGGAAAAAATAAATGTTTCGACATTGCACTTTTAAACCATATATATATTAACATGGAACAAAAAATGATTTGATTTTCACTTTTGGCTAAACCTTATGATCTCGTCTATTCGTAAAACAATAAATTATATCAATTATTACCTTAATGCGTGAATGTTGAACACAAAATCACCGGTCGTGAGGTCTATTGGTTGTCCATGTTCATCTGTTCATTATCCATTCTCATCATTTGCAATTCGACAGAAGAGGGGTCCTATGGTTTGTCATTGGGGAAGGGTTAGATTGCATGTGTTGAATGAAAGCAAACCGGGTTTTACACTATATAGATCCGAAAGTCCATTATTGAGTACTTGAATCTGGTAAGGACCCAAGCCACATTTTGAAAATGGGTCTAAAAAGGTGAGGAGTGTTTTGAGATTGACAAGTAACAAAAATAGGTATTCTTTTATTAAAGTAGATAATTTAAAAAAGGATTAAGAACAATAACTTAAAATTAATAATAAATACACAATCATATTATCATTCATCTTATCATTACCTCAACAAAATGTAAAACCACTAAATACACATGCAATGGCTACCAGTGGGTGCATCTTTTCCTTCAAAATAGTCATCAGCCACAAATCAAAAAAGTCCTACCCCTCAAAGAACAACGGACGAAAAAGTCCTTTGGTATGTATCAGGTAAAACTACAAAAAACATCACTCATATAAACTTCTTCAACAACAAAATCATTACCAGTGACCAATTCACACCATACTTAACATTCGTAACAAACAAAGCCATAAGTTCAAAAATCACATCAGTAACACAACTAATAATAATAAATACAAAATCATATTATCCATCATCATATCATTACCTGGTGTAATGAAATACAAAAGATCGAAATCAATAAGTTTCATATCAGAATCGTCACTTTTGGACACGAAAAGGAACATGAGCTCACAATCTATAATCGATATCTAGAGGATGTGGTGGTGGTGGCCGTGGAGAGGGGGATAGTAGTGATGGTGGTGGCCGTGGAGAGGGACTATTTTGTTGCCGGTGGTGGAGGCCATGGAGAGGGGCGATGGTAGTGATGGAGTTGGAAGAATTTTGGATTTAAGGGTTTGATTGGAATAAAAGATTATTCTAATATTTTTTTTTCAAAAATCTCAGCTTCACAGGCCGCTAAATTGCGCGTATAGGTAACAAACTCCTGCTTCGGTCATCTTTGAGTTCGGTTCGTTATAACCAGCTGCCGAGTCACAAAATCCTTTTTCGGCTCACCGTTGCATCTCACCACCCACGCCATCTTTCTCGGAATCCTTCAATCTATATACCCTGTAAATTTCGGGCCCAACTGACGTCGGACGCGCCGCCACTTGCCGACGGAGATATCCAGATCTGCTCCTTTTTCCGGCAAGTGAAGACTCACCCCGGAACCGTTGTGATAGCCATCCTGCTCCAGCCACGGGGATACCTACCTATCCTGTCCTTGTCGTCGTCTTCGTCGTCTTTCACCTCCAGCCCCTGCCGGAAACCGTCTCCGGCCACTAGCTGCACCTGTTTCTTATTCCAACAGTTTCCAGTCACCTTTTTGACCCGTTGTTTCGCTGTATCTGCCTTCATCATCTTCACGTTATACTCGTTCCTTTCTCACTATTATTATTATTATTATCATTAGAACATACGTGATCCGGATCTTTGGAGTTTATTTTCATTTTAAGATCTCTTGACTATTATTGTTATTGCTACACACTATTATTATTATTATTATTAGTTTTTGTTACTATTATTATTATTATTATTGATTTGGTGCTCTATTGCTTGTGTTTGTGTGATTAGTTGCAACCATAGAGCGTAGGAACCATGACTATTACTTGAGACCATGTCCTGAAACGAGGGGTGTAGGAAAGAGTAAAGATAGGGAGCGTATTTTGCGTTTGGCTTCTTGGAATGTAGGAACATTAAATGGTAAGTTGCTAGAATTGGTAGATGTGCTTAAAAGACGTAGGGTTCAGATAGCATGCCTCCAGGAGACTAAGTGGAAAGGACATAGAGGGGCTGAGTGTAATGGGTATAAGTTGTGGTACTCGGGGTCTGATGGAGCTAGGAATGGAGTGGGGTTTCTAGTGGCTAAGGAAATACACACTAGTGTGGTGGAGGTGATAAGACATAATGACAGGATTATGGTGTTGAAATTAGTACTAGGAGAGGAAGTTGTGGCAGTAGTCTCCGCCGACGCGCCTCATGTAGGCCTAGGGGATCAGGAAAAGAGAGAATTTTGGGATTGCCTAGACGCAGTGGTAGGGGGCATACCTAGGGAGGAGAGGATTTGCATAGGAGGTGATTTTAATGGACACATTGGTAAGGCTAACTATGGTTTTCAAGCCGTACATGGGGGTTTCGGTTTTGGTGATAGGAATGAGACCGGAACAGATCTTCTAGAGTTCGCGGTGGCACATGACCTAGGTATTATAAATTCTTATTTTAGGAAACAAGATTCTCATTTAATCACTTTTAGCAGTGGCGGACGCGACACGCAAATTGACTACCTTTTGATGAGGCAAGGAGACCGACAATGGTGGAAGGACTGCAAAGTCATACCTGAGGAGGCAGTTGTGACTCAACATCGACTACTAGTGACAGATATAGCCTTCAGAAATAAGCTGACTGTTCGACAGAAGAAAGGTACACCGAGAATTCGATGGGGGAAATTTGAAGGACGAAAATCTCCTACTATTTAAGGATAAACTCATACTGCATACGCGGGCTCGACTAAATGGGGACTCAACTCATATATGGGAAGCTATGGAGACAAAGATCATCCAAGTAGCAAAGGAGACTCTCGGGGTCACAACAGGAAAGAAAGTGGGCATAAGGAGTCTTGGTGGTGGAATGACGCAGTGCAAGACAAGATAAGGGACAAACAAGGATGTTTTAGGGAGCTAATGAGGTGCACGAATGAGGAGGAGCGAGTGGATTTGAGGGACAACTACAAAACGGCCAAGATAGAGGCGAAGAAGGCAGTGGCGGAAGCAAAGAAGGCGGCCTTTAAACGGATGTATAAAAGTCTAGAAACAAAAGAGGGGGAACATGCTATGTTTAAGATTGCCAAAGCCAGGGAGCGTAGAAGGCAAGATCTAGGACCGGTGAAGTTCATAAAGGATACAGATGGGCATGTACTGGTCAAGGAGCAGGACATCAAGCTAAGATGGCAAACCTACTTCCACAATCTTTTTAACAATGGGAGAGCTTACCAAGAAGAACATGACAACACAAACTTTCAACGACAACAATCGAATAACTGCTACTGCCGACGGATCACACGAGAAGAGGTGAAGGATGCACTTAGGAGGATGGGAAGGTTTAAGGAGGTTGGCCCAGACAACATACCCATCGAGGTGTGGAAGTGTCTGGGGGAGGAAGGAGTCATGTGGTTAACTACTCTGTTCAATAGTATTCTCAAATCAGGTAAGATGCCAGACCAGTGGAGGAGCAGCGTTGTAGTTCCTATCTATAAGAACAAAGGAGACGCCCAATGTTGTGGTAACTACCGAGGAATCAAACTACTAAGTCATACTATGAAGCTATGGGAAAGAGTGATTGAGGTTAGACTTAGACGAGAAACTCAGGTTACGGTCAACCAATTTGGCTTCATGCCGGGGCGTTCCACCACAGAGGCAACACACCTTATAAGAAGATTAATGGAAAAGTATAGGGAGAAGAAGCGTGATCTACATATGGTGTTTATTGACATAGAAAAGGCCTACGACAGTGTGCCACGACAGGTGCTCTGGGAGTGCTTGGAGGGTAGAAGAGTGCACAGGAAATACATAGAGATAATTATGGATATGTATACCAGGAGTGAAACAAGTGTCCGTGCGCCAGTGGGGGATACTGATTTCTTTCCTGTAGAGGTAGGTCTTCACCAGGGGTCAGCGTTGAGCCTGTTCTTTTTGTAGTAGTCTTGGATGAGTTGTCAAAGTCGATTCAGGGGACTCTCCCGTGGTGCATGATGTTCGCAGACGATATTGTGCTACTTGCTGAGAAAAAACAAGATCTAAACATGAGGCTTGAGGAGTGGCGAACAACCTTAGAGACAAAAGGTTTAAAGATTAACCGATCTAAGACGGAGTACCTCCACTGTGATTTTGGTGGGATAAACGACAATGAAGACACACAGATCACAATTGAAGGGCAGGTGGTCCCGCAGGTAACGAAGTTCAAGTATTTAGGATCATTTGTACAGAGCGATGGGGAATTAGACAGTGATGTGACCCACCGAGTTCAGGTAGGATGGTGTAGATGGAAAGCAGCCACAGGTATATTGTGCGACAAGAGTTTCCTGACTAAACTAAAGGGAAAATTCTATAGGGTGGCAGTTAGACCTGCAATGCTATATGGAACAGATTGTTGGGCCATCAAGAAGGCACAAGTGCGGAAGATGGAGGTAGCAGAAATGAGAATGCTACGTTGGATGTGTGGGCACACAAGGCTAGACCGAATAAGAAACGTTGTGTTTCGAGAGAGATTAGGGGTGGCGAACATAGCAGACAAGATAAGAGAGTGGAGATTGAGATGGTTTGGACATGTAAAGAGAAGACAGACGACGAATCCTGTTAGATCCGTAGAAAACATTACTATAGAGGGGATGAGGGGTAGAGGACGACCGAAATTGACTTGGGATGAGAGGATTAGGCATGATTTGATAGACATAAACCTCTCCGAGGACATGGTTGAGGATATGAATTCGTGGAGAAGTAGAATTAAAGTTAAGGATTTTTAGAGAGATTTGAATACCTTAGGGCTTAGACTTAACTTATTTAGGTCACATACCATAATGGTATTTCTCTTACATATATTATTATTATTATTATTATTATTATAATTATTATTAGCTTATATGGCTGTTAAACTGTGATCTTATTATTAATATTATTATAATTAGTAGTAGTTTTTATATAACTGTTAAACTTTGATTTCCTTTATTTTGCTTCATACACATGTACTTAGAGCCGAGGGTCTCTCCGGAAGCCACCTCTTTATTCCTTTGGATAGAGGTACGGTGTGCCTACATCCCACCCTCCCCAGACCCTACTTATAGCTTTGCTGTCGGTGGAATTTTACTGGGCATGATTGATTGATTTGATTGATAGAGGTTTGAATAATAATAAATTGGGTGGGTAATGACCCATGTAGGATCCATATTTTAGAAAATGGGTTAAAAAGTATGAAAATGGATGAGAGTGTGACAAGTGGCATGTAGTAGTAGTTATTTATTATAATAATAAGATATTTTTTTAATTTTAATTTTAATTTTATTTATTATAAGAAGGCTAATAATATATTTAGGGTTTGATAATGAAAAGTTTTTACAAATAAATGAAATATTATAACTCGTTTAAAAGTTATGGGTTTGATAAGACTCATGACCTGCTTATTTTTTTTACTATAAGATTGTTTCTTAATATAAAGAATATATTTTTCTTAAAAAAATTGGATATTCGTTTTTAGTAGATCTCTATTTTATAAGATTTTTATATCAAATATTTGGTGAGATTAAATTTTAATTTAATGAGATGTTATAACCCGTTTAATGTTATATGGGTTTTGTGAGACCTATACCCGTGAATTCGGATCAAATGCATGAGAAGTCTACATTCACAAATAACACAATCTGTTTGCTTGAGAGAATGTAAGACGCAACCAAAGAACTTTTAAATATTTCGTTTATATATATTTTTAAAATTAAGATTCTTAGTTCTATAGTTTTTCTTTATTTTTTTCCTTTTTTTTGCGTGCAACATGTATTGTAATTTATTTACATCCTCGTATGTTGTTTTACATTATTCGTTTACAATATTTATATATTTTTTTGGATTTTTATTTTATCTATTGTAAAGAAGTATCTTGGTTTGGTATCTATACCCATGAATTCGGGTCAAATGCATGAGAAATTTTCATTTAAGAATAAAACAATCTGGTGGCTTGAGAGAATTAAGTAAGCTTTCGTTTATATATATTTAAGATAAGATAATAATAATAAAAATTATAAAAACATGAGATTATATATTTTTAAATATTTATCGGTTTAGTGTTTAGCAAGGATTTGAAAACAAACATGACCAATTGAACTGTGAACCGACCTAGCATTGGTGGTCTGATTCACCTTTTTGAACCGTTTATGAAAAAACCGACCACTTGCCAATGCTCGGCGGTTGAATTGTCGGACGTGTACAATGGTTGAACCATTGGGTATTGAATCAAGGTCTTAACTGGAGGAAGCATCATGTAGAGTGAAGTAAAAGAAAAAAAATTGGTCGGCTTGAAGCTTGTTATCTGAATCAATTGAAACGCATACCCATTATTGTATATACATGATTTAGGACTTTTACATTTACAAACTGTAAAACCTACAGTCTTTCAAGGAAATAAACATACCTATTATTGTCTTTATAAGTTATCTGATTAAGTTTTCAAGAGTACTATCGAAATACTTTAACCTGATAGTGATCATACACGATTTAAAAACGTTTAGGACCTTTACATTTTATAAAACTTACAGTCTCATCATCGCACCGACCTGTTTACTATCTATCACACCCTTTATTGCAACTCGTTAATTATACTTTAACAAATTCACTACAACCCATTTACAATCTGCCAACATGATTGATTCCTTTAAACGAATACGTTATACAAGCATATTCAAATTACACAGTTTCCAATGTGTCCGAATTAGAGCTGACAAATTTGACACTAATTAAATACAAATGTCTTGTTCAGCTCATCAATTCAAACCATCAACTCAACGAGACACCTTTTCCCACACTTGATAACCTTAGATGCTGTTCTAATTCCCTAACTTATTCCATAAATTGCTAGTTGCTAGTACATTTGAGCTTGTAACCTAATGTAATTGCCAATTTTCTAAAACCAGTAAGTTTTAACATGTTTATATCGTGTCATGTGTCACCTAATTTGTACCAAGAATGAGCAATTAACACACACTTTTCTTAAACTTAATATGTAAAATGGTGAAAAATAAACGGACGAAATCTGTAGTTTCCCATAATAATATTTTATAATTCATGGAGTTTTGATTGATCGAAGACATCACTACTAATTGCATTGCATGAATTCTTCTACCTTCAAATTCGTTTGTGCGATAATTTATTTATTACAGGTGGTTTTCGATTGATAAGTAGATCTGATGTACTTTCTCGTTGATCTCAACTATTCGATCGATCATGAATTCGATCCAAAACATCAATCAAGGTTTCATTATTACTCCTCACCTAGGGTTTTTTTTATTATTATTAATTGATTCTAAGTGCATTATTGATACTGTAATTGAAAGATCCAGAATCTCTACTGTATTTGTTGCTTCGATTGATTATACATACACTTACACAATAACACAACACAGTAGTAATAATTAGGGCTTTTCAGGTGATGGATTCACAATGTTTGTTTTGAGCGTACTTGAATTAGTTTTGTAGGTAGTTTGGAGTAGATATTATTATTATTATTATTATTATTATTATTATTATTATTATTATTATATTAAAGACGTACTACACTGCACCATTGATCAACAGACTGAATTAAAGTTAGACGTTGGAGGCTCGAAACAAAATGTAAAGATAACTAAAAATTATTAATTAACTAATAATATTGTGTACAAGGTGTCTGCTATATGCTAAGTATGTGTAAAATTATGTAAATATGCTGGCATTCAGTTAACATAAACTGTTTTATAATAAATGCCACTAAAATATGTACTAGGTCCGACACGTTCGAACACAATAGTACTTGAATTTTAAAATAGCGTATAATTTGTATATCAATAACTCACAATGCAGAAAACATCTATGCGCTTTCCTTCCTAGAATCTAGAATTGATTTTCACAATAGGTTTACGGTTGGAATTTTACTTCTTTAGAGCAGAGTTTCACTTATGGGTTGCGCATCTTACATAAAATGCTTTATGCCATTTTGACTTATGTAATTCTGATTTCAAAACGAGGTATAAAAAATAATATATGAAAACGATTTATATTTCTCTGGTAATAATATGAAGGAAGAAACAAAAAAGTTAAGAGGATCTGATGTACACATTGAAGAAAAGAAAGGGCAATGAAGAAATGGAGTCACATTGCTTTAATCTAATTGATTTCATTAAACAGTCAACGCGCTATCTGCTTTGATTTTTTCCTGTATAACATTTCGAAATACACCGATTCACTCTCTCATTTGGCTAATATGAATCTATCAATCATTGCTAATGCTAATCATAACAAAGTAAGCAGAATGAAACAAATGGTAGGAATTTTTTTTATGAATCACATAGTTGAACTACAAGAATGATGTGAATTACGTATAGTTTTGGAGTTTGAGTGCTGTTGCATCTTGATATGGCAATTGATGATCACATTTCTTGTTTTTGTTTTTTTTTTATTTTTCATTTTAGTTTCTGATTATCTGATATAGATTTCTATAATTGCAGAAACTATGCAAACGAACTGTGAGGCTCCGGCATCAAGCCTCCTGAGCAATGGACATCCACAGTATAATGAGAGTCCTATGGAAGGGTTTATAGAACACAAAAATGATACAAACTTTATAGAACTAGACCAGACTGAATTTCTAGAGTCTTCAATCGAACCCAACAAAAAACCAGCCTACCTGGGTTCATGGTCTTTGCATCCCGACATTAAAAAGGCACAACTTTGCCAGTTGAATAACATTGAAGGCCAGTTTTACCCTTTCTTGGTGAATAGCAGGGTTCGATATGCTCCATTTCCCATGTTCCCTCAATGTTACCCCTATGGTTTTCAGCATCAAGAGTTTCACTATTTTGTGGTCATTGATTTTGAGGCTACATGCGATAAGGAAAGGAATCCTCATCCCCAAGAGATAATTGAGTTCCCTTCAGTTATAGTCAGTAGTTTGACTGGTCAACTGGAAGCTTGTTTCCAAACATATGTTCGTCCAACCTGCAATCAGCTTTTAAGTGATTTTTGCAAGGATTTAACTGGTATTCAGCAAATTCAGGTATGTACAGACACTAACTCTGTTCATTTCATGAATTGTTATCATACATGCTATATCTAGTCAACATTTGAACACAATTGACCCACCCTGGTGTTGTTTTCTAGAGGTGGCAAATTACTTTTGCTCCAAAATTTAACTTCTATAGAAATAATCAATTTAGGCATATGAACAAAATTATTTGGACAACATGGATGTGTTGGGTCAAAATCAGTTGTATGGGTTGAAACGGGTCATTTTTTTAAGCTTTTTTCAATTAACTACTCATTAGATATAAATCATAACCCAAATCAACTAGTTTATAACCAGATGGGCTGAAATCGACATCTCTAATTTTAACCATTAATGTAGGGAATGAGTTAATAAAGATCTACACCAGAAAATTGTGATTTAATGGTTTAAAGATTGCTTTTAAGTAGCAAGTGAGAAACTGAAGCCTCAAATATGGATATTTAAGCATGTGCTTTTACTCAAATGATTGCAGAAAGGAATGCACAAACATTATTAATAATTAGTATTGTGATGCATGTTGTTGGTTGCTTTGTATGTCATGCATTTATTAATTATTACATAGAAAACAGGATGGAAGATTAAAATTGTGGATGTTGTTAATTTGAGGTGGACGAAGGAGTTACTCTTAGTGAAGCGCTTCTAAGACATGACAAATGGCTGGAGAGGAAAGGGATAAAAAATGCCAACTTTGCTGTGGTGACATGGTCAAATTGGGACTGTAGAGTCATGTTGGAATCAGAATGCAGATTCAAGAAAATCCGTAAGCCTCCTTATTTTAACCGGTAAGTTTTGTACTTGCCATCATTTGTTTTTAAAAACGTACAACTGTACACAAGGGCTTGTCCTGTGTAACTTACCATTAGGGGGGTAAACAAGCTGAGCTGAGCCAAGCCCGTGCTCTTTAACTTACGAGAGCTCAAGCTTGTACTCGGCTTGTTTCAAGATCTATTTCTAATGCTTGAGCTCGGCTCGTGCGTGGTTTTTCAAGTTTGTGTTCGGTTTGTTTATTACTTATCTGTTATTTTATTGATTGATTTATACACATTTATAGTTATCTTTGACATATGTTTATAATTATAATTTCTATATATAATATAAGATTTTTTTTTATTTAGTTATATTTAATTATGTATCAAAATTTTATATAAAGTAATTATCACCGAATAGATATATATTTGAAACATTAAATAAAACCATATAAACATTGGGCTTGTTTAGGCTCACGAGCCCACTCGATCTTGAGAAGTGAAATCGGGTCACAAACTTATTTTTAGGCTTGGGCTCATTTAAACTCGGGCCAATTCGAGTTTTTAGCGAGCCAATCTCAAGTAGCTCAAGAGTGGCTTGGCTTGGTTACACCAAAAGCTTAGCTTTGTTTACAAAAATGTACACATGTCAGTTTTAACCCGTGATATGGGTTGTATTAATCTCCAACGAGTCAAGTCAAAAGAAGTTTACCAAAAAGGGTAACAGTTCATCAAATGAGTGGAAGTTGTTTAAAGTATGCTGATTATAATCAAAGATTTAGATAACTAGTGCATCAGTTATGTGTTAAAGAAAAGACAAATAAGTGTTTACGGATCAACTCAATCTGACTCGGCCCATACAAAAAAGCCACCTATTTCAACTTGAACCAATCGTTTTTATGCTTACGCTTGGCACAGACTTATTTGTGGCTTTTATACAGATGGATCAACTTAAAAGTTCCATTCTGTGAGGTTTATGGCGGTGCAAAATGCAATCTGAAGGAGGCGGTCCAGATGGCAGGGCTATCATGGCAGGGTCGACCTCACTGTGGTTTAGATGACGCCAAGAACACCGCCCGTCTACTTGCTCTGATGATGCACAAGGGCTCCAAGTTCTCAATCACCAATTCCTTGATCACTGACCACCATGCTTTCACTTGGAAACCGCCACTTATACACATCCCTTTTCCACCATACCACCACCTGCCACCTCACAAACCAAAGGACCTGCATTTTGTTCCAATATTTCATCCTTGCTGCTTCTGTGGGGTGAAAAGCAGTAAAGGGATGGTTCAGAAACCGGGTCCCAAACAAGGCAGCTGCTTCTTTGGGTGTGGGAACTGGACGTATGCTAGAGGCGCTCGTTGCCAGTATTTTGAATGGGCTTGAAAAGGTTGAATAAGTTACATGACTTTTCTACCCACGTTTCATGGTCTCGGTTTAAGCTATGTGTGGTTTTTTTGTAAAAGAAAAGGAGAAAAGCGGAAAAAGAGCCGTGATGGAGTCGGGTGGTGTCGTAACGTATGGAAGGTTTCTGGTTTGTTTTGGAAAAAGTAAATATTCTATGGTTGCGGTAAGTAGGGTGCCGAAGGAGTTATCAAGTGGAGTGAGTGAAGATGTGAGAGGATTTGTTGGTGTTAATTCATGCTTGCTGCTTATGCAGCATGACTGGTTATCTAAAATAATCCATGTGCTTGGTTATGTTTTTAATGAAGCCAATTTCTGTGCCTAAACTATGCTATTGTTTCCTTCCTTTAGCCTTGAGGTATACTCTAACTCATACATAGGTTAAAGTGACATGGCACTTTAAAGATGGATTAAACCACTCCCCACTTGTGTTAAGTGTGTTAAAATGGCCCATGGGTTATGCTTTTAACGGGCTAAAAGGAACAATATGCATTAATTATGTATTAATAACTAATTGATTTGTTATATTAATTATGTGTTAAATGGGGGTTAAACCATTTCCTTTGTGACATAGAGTGAAAGAGAAAAAAATGAGTGATGTGAAGCTTATGTAGAATTAAGATGGGTTAGAGTATACCTCATGGCCTTATGTTAGTTTCTCAACACAGTTTAGTTTAATGATACATGTTGTTTTAGTTTAATGTTAGTCTTGTCACAGGTTGTTTCCCACATGAATTTAAAATAGAGAGAAAATTGATCCGTCTGTTATCAGTAAGTCAACTATTCCAATTTTGACTTCCATTACATTTTTTATCATGTTAATCATACATAAGTGTTTTGTCTTATATATAGCATATGATGATTTTAATGTGAAAAATCAACCATAGGTCCATAACACTGTTGGACCCGAGCTATGGGTCGGGAAGGTGGGGCCAGTTCGAGCTAATGAATCGATTTCATTAATTAATAATTACAATTTAAAATAATTATCTATTTCATTTGTTAGATAGAATAACGGTTTTTATTTAATAGGTAAATAGAAGTTTGTGTTCGTTTTTAATTGTAATCGGTTTTTTGTATAACCCCAAAAAAAATCATTTTAGGGTTATGAGTGATTGATCTAATTTTTAAGTTATTTTTCCTAAATCACTAATATTGGAGACTTCATTCCAAAAAGTTGAGTTTTGTGTCCTTGTGTTCAACATTTGATTATCAGTTCATAACGTGAAACACTATGACAATGGTGTTTTGTATTTATAACATAATCATAATGTTTTCGTTTGATGTATTGAGAAGTGACACTAATTACCTTTATTGTAGCACCGCTTATATGAAAGGTATGGGGAAAGTTAACGTGCAAATAAAATTAACGTGCTAATTGTGAGATTTAAGCAAAGTAATTATATATACAAGTAGAGTATTTATGTAATTACTTTATGATGTAATTATTTATGCTTGTTTTTAAAACAAAATAATATTATGTAGGGAAAAAACATACAGTTTTGTCACATTACTTATTTTAAGCAATTACAATAATTGAAAACGTCCTCAACTATGGAAAGTTCAACTTATTACTCATGTGGATTTTGTTTGATGTGGATGGATGTTGAAAATGTCATGTTAGATAAAGATGTTTAGATATTAAAAGGATTTTGATGGATTTTGAACAAACACATATTTTAGTTTCAATATGTCATTGTGTTTATATAGTTTTATGTTCTTTGTTTTAATTCTACTAAAAAAATTTCAAATTCGATCAAAACAGAGCATCTTATGCTCCTTTATGAATTAAGAATTGAGAATTTAAAATAGTTATGTTCATTGTTTTAGTTGTACTACAATTCTACAAATCAAAACTCAACCAAAACAAATTTGAATTACCACGTGTTATGATGTTATCATCTGAATCAAATTCTAACAATTTATAAAATATATAAAATCAAAGTAAACAATTTAAATTCCTTACTATACTCAAACAATAACATGATAAACATAAATATTCAAATAACCAATCCCAATTTAAACACAATACTTATTCACCATCACTTATAAATACATCCTATTTTATTATTTTCACCATCATTCATCATTCATCATATTCATCTCCCTCCAACAAAACAATTTACAAATATGAAAACCATCGACCGGAATATCTTCTTACCACTACTACTCCTCCACCTCTTCATCACCGGAATATTCCCAATGACTTCCATGCACCACCATACTCACCATTGCACCACCATCACCACCACCACCCCACTCCACCGTTGTCTGCCACCGTTCCCGCCACTACCACCAAACCACCCACAACAAGAAGAAATCGATCCAAGATACAGCGTTGCGAAACGATTAGTCCCAACCGGACCAAACCCAATTCATCATTGAACCGATGATCAAATCTACGATATCGGTTTTTGTTAAAACTTGAAATCTTGGATGCCCGTATCGTTTATTCGATCAAACTCATTTGGATTCCGTCAATTCGTTTCAAGTTCAAGATCATCTGTTTCTTTCTTTTTGCAATTAGTAGCAAAAACAATAATGGAAATAGTGAAGAAAAATAGTAGTACTTTTTGTTTTTTTTTTCTTTTATTAATATGTTTATAGAAGTATAGGTTTATAATTTGAAAATAGGATTGGTGATTCTGTTCTTATTTTTTTTTTTTTTTCAAAATAACAGTATATGCATTTATATTATTCGTTAACAAGCTTTAACTTAACGGTGTTCAACGAATCAATTTTAGAGTTAGTCGAGTAGAGTTATTAATCTAACAAAAAGTGCTATTAATCTTATGAATACACTTAATACAAAAATTAACACCAATAAAAAAAGAACCTGATATATTCTACTCTACTCTCCCACACATAAAAACAATAGTCACTCAACTTCATTTTCTTTCTTTCACAAGGAGTTGTCAATAATATCCCACATCATTTGAAGTGGGATGAGCCCCTCGGTCATGATTGCGTCTTTGCTTGGATCAGGACTAATAAAATACAATGTCGGTAGGCCCCTTACCTGTAAATCATGTAACAACCATATTCGTAATCATACTACAAGAATAGAAATACATATGTTCCGTTCTTAAACGAAGGAGCGCGTTCTAAACGTAATTATAATAGTCTGAAATAATCACAAACTGAAACAACCCGTCATTTAAAACTAATAAAAAAGGGTATTTTAATTCTGTTGTTTATTCTTATTGATTTCTCCTTCATGTAGGCCTGTAAACGAACCGAAAATTGTTCGTGAAACGTTCGGCAGGAAGTTCGTTAATGTTTTTTTATTAAATAAGCGAACGGACATGTTTTAAAATTTTGTGTTCATTTAATTAAATGAACGAACATGAACTTCGTTCGCTTATTTATGTTAGTGAATGTTTGTTTATATAGAAAACAATTAAATATTATTTGTATTTTAAAACTTATATGGCCCTAATATGTTTTATTTGTTCGTTTACGTATGTTCATAGATGTTCACTTATGTTTGTTTATCTTAGTTCAATTATGATAGTTTATGTTCGTGAATTGTTCGTTAAGATTTTAAATGAACGAACATAAACGAACACGAGCATGTTCATTTTTTAAACGAACAAACACGAACATAAATATTTGTCCAATTAAGTGTTTGTGTTCGTTCGATTCATTTACAAGCCTACCTTCACGAGTTCACGGGTCTTAATTTGTAATGAAAAACAAAGTAACTTATAATAAGCAAAAGGCGAATGAAAGATAATGTAGATAACTAAGTAAGTAAAGATGAGGAAGTTGCCTGCATGTCACGTGCAAATTCATACTCATCATCCGTGTTCACCTTCACTATCATGGCATTACTTTCATACTCAACCGCAAGCTGTGGAAAAAAGAATAAATTCATGGAAACTATTAGTGTAGTTAATATAACCACAAACCTCAATGTACAGTTCTTGAACCAGTGTATTACAACGAAAATAAAAAAATATATGATGTTATGCAATTACAACACATTTATGTCTTTGCAACCTATATGAAAACGAAATTACATATATGTAGATTTACGCAACTCATAAGCATTATACCATTTCAAGCTCTTGAGCCATCAATATACAAGCCCACACCATGTTGCATAGAAATCTATTATCAATGGCACATTTCTTTCGCCTTTTATCAAATCTTGAATCTCTTTAGCATAATACTTTATCTGCAACACAAAACCATCAAACCAACAAAATAACCTCAAAAAAAAATCAAGATAAACTACCAACATAGTTAAAAAAAGTATCAGTTTCCAAATTATTTTCTCCTTTGTGTGCCAAGAAAATGGATTTAAATGAAACAAAAGAACACCCAGAAATTGAAATGCACCAATTATCAAAATTTGTTAGAAAAGATAGAAAATTTCTTAAGCGGAACCCCTACATCACACGGGTACTTGGAGTTAAATGCCTAAGCTTGAACGAGCAACACTTCTATGCTATGTCGCGTATTTGGACTTAAACCATCGGAACTACAGACAGTGGTCTGCCACCTTTTATGTTACCATTTAGACCGTTGGGGCTCTTGATATGAAGGTTTACTGGGATTTTTAACTTAGCAATGAAATGCTACCATCTTCATGCATTATTGTAACTACCCTTTCATTTTATTTCAAAGTTAGGGTATACTCACATTTGAGTAATGTGATAGTGTTATTATCATTCTTGCATAAGTTGCAAGTCTTATTATGCATGAAAGTGTGGCACGTATTATATCCTCTTTTATCTATCTCTCACCTTTCTTTTGTTATGTCCGTGCTTCTCTCTCTAACACGTCTCTATCTTCACTCCTTTTCAGGCGAGTCTACCTCTGCCGTGGATATATGATGTTTGTAACGAGAGAAACAAAGACAGAGAGGTAGCAACGTTGATTTAAGAGAGAGAGAGAAACATATTGCCATTGGCCTGAAGACTATAGTAGACATATAAAGTTATAATAATATAGTGCTAATAGGGTCTTTATAAACCGCTAAAGAAGATCAAAGGTGTAAGCTAAAGTAAATTGGGTGGCTTAGAAGGTTTAGATATAAGGATCCGGTTCACGTTTTGAATAGTCGAAGTTAATGATTGATGTATGGGATGTATGGTGTATAATTTGAAAAATAGGATTGGTGATTTGGTTCTTAGAACTTGAAACCGGCCGTCAACCATTACTTTCTTTCAAAATAACAGTTTATGTATTTATATTATTTGTTAACAAGCTTTAACTTAAGGAGTTAATGGTGTTCAGTGAATCTAATTTAGAGTTAATCGAGTAGAGTTATTCGAATAGTAAAATTTTGAATTGAATCCGAATTCAATTTGGAAAAACATATTTGAATTATGTTCAAGTTTAGGCTAATTTGAATTATGTTCAAAACTAGAACTTGTACGAGTAATAATTAAATGACCAAACTCTATACATAGATGGTTCTTATGGTTTGAACAAAGTAAAATGTTTGTGTACTAAATAATAAGATAACAAGTTTGGGTTTTGTGATTTCAATTTAACGACATATATACAGGTTCAAATTTATAACACTATGAACAACCCTTCTCAAATGTTGACGTTGTCTTTCTCTCTTCCACGTCAACTTTTTCCTCTTGGGTTTTTGATCACATCGCTACAGGGATGTGTGCAGTCTAATGGGTTTAGATTATTTAAACAACTATATAATTAAGAAAAATTGGATTTTAATAATCTCAACTTAATGCAATTGGTTGATAATAATTCCAACTTTGAAAGTAGCTGTCACTGGTCATAACTTTCAAACTATTTATTTTCATTGGACCTCCGTTAAAAAAAACTTAACGACGTTATGTTTTTTTCCAAATTCCAAACTGATATTTTAGGGCTTTTGATCGGAATGCGAATACGAGTCGATTGATGTAAAACTTACTTCCAAACGGTGGTCCAAACGACTAAAGGAAGCTTCAATTTCGGTGTTTAAACTTTTAATTAACAAAAATCAAGCTGTTTGAAGTGTCGTTTCGAGTTGAGTTTTACATCAATCGACTCGTATTCTCATTCCGATCAAAAGCCCTAAAATATCAGTTTGAAATTTGGAAAAAAACATAACGTCGTTAAGTTTTTTTTTAACGGAGGTCCAATGAAAATAAATAGTGTGAAAGTTGGGATCAGTGACAGCTACTTTCAAAGTTGGGATTATTATCAGCCAACTGCATTAAGTTGGGATTATTAAAATACAATTTTCCTATAATTAAAGACCATTCATTTATTTATTTTTTTCATCATTTTCTAAATCAATTAAGTATATATTTGTATATATTTCAATTCATATTCCATATAGACTCGATAAGTAGGGCCGTCTTCGAGAATTTAAATACCTCGGCCAATCAAAAATAAAAAGGTACGTATGTCTTAACGAAAATTTATATTCGCTAGCGTACATGGATAAAACTTTTATCGACTGGTTTATTATAAGCAGAAACCATTATGAGCATGTACTTATCTCATTAATCATTGCAAATAACCTTATTATTAACACCAAAAAATATGTATATGTAATATGTATAAAAAAAGTTTGTGCCCCCGCCGATGGTGCGGCTCGCACACCCTCCGAGCCTCCCCTGTCAATAAGTAAATAAAGTAATATCAAATTAACAGTTGTACCCTGAATTTTAAGTATGATGTATCCTATATCCTTGACAGCTGTTGGATCACGTATTCTGGAGGAGAGGTTATTCGATATTGGATCCTTAATGAAGTGACAATGTCAATTATAATCCATCGAAGTTGATTGGTTCTACCACGTTCATTCGCGTAGCTGACCTGGTGGCCTGGAGAATCGTGAATATAGTTGGTCTTCAGCTGTAACGATTGGATGAGTGGAGATAGTGGTTCTGATTTATAAGGCTATTAGTTAGTTTTTATTTGACTTAGTTGATTTTTCCTAGTTAATATATAGAAAGCTTGACAGATAGAAAAACACATTGTAACATTCACTCACGAGCACTATAGCAAAATACTTGTAATCTGCTCAAGCTTCCCACCATTTGTAATCAATTTTCTTCACTAATATAACCGGTGATAGGCGATTGTCATCACCCGAGGTTTTTATGCCGGCGATCCTCTAAAGATAAAGGGCTTTTCCTCGTATAAATCTCTGTGTTAATCTATATATTACGTATACAATTACAAACACCAAGTCCCACAATTACTACTTTGGTTACTTGATCATTTAGACGATTTTTGACCAAAACATTAACGATGTCTTTATCAAATTCGGACAAAGTATTTTGAGAAATTGAATTTATATTTGTCAAAAAGTTAATATTTGAATGAATCTTAGTTTAGGTGATGTTTTTGGAAGACTATTAAAGTTATGAAAGACAAATTCAAATAATGTAACTAAAGTTAATAGAGTCGTACACCATAAAACAAAATGTTACTCAAATAGTAGCTTAAGTAGCCATAGCACTGCATTATAATATTATATAGTTGATATCAGAAATGTTGATGACATGGCCGTTGGTAAACCTATTTTATTAATACAACCATCAACTTATTATTATTAAAAACAAGAAAAAAAAGTATGTATGCTTGTGTGTAAAACAAAATAATATTATGTAGGGGAAAGACATACGATTTTGTCACATTACTTATTTTAAGCAATTATAATAATTGAAAAAGTCACATGGTCTCTTCAACTAAGGAAAGTTATGTGGATTTTGTTTGATGATGGATGTTGAAAATGTCATGTTAAATAAAGATGATTAAATATTAAAAGGATTTTGAACAATACGTATTTTAGTTTCAGTATGTCAATGGGTGTTATATAGATATGTTCTTTGTTTTAGTTGTACTAAAAAAATCCAAATTCAACTAAAAGAGAGTATCTTATTATATTGTTTATATATACTCCGTATAATGAATTAAGAAGTTAAGATAGCTATGTTCTGTTTTAGTTGTACTACAATTCTACAAATCAAAACTCAGCCAAAACAAATTTTAATTACCAATTTAAATTCCTTACTATACTCAAACAATAACATGATAAACATAAATATTCAAATAACCAATCCCAATTTAAACCCAATACATATTCACCATCACTTATAAATACCTCCTATTTTATTATTTTCACCATCATTCATCATATTCATCTCCCTCCAACAAAACAACTTACAAATATGAAAACCATCAACCGGAATATCCTCTTACCACTACTCCTCCTCCACCTCTTCATCACCGGAATACTCCCATGACTTCCATCCACCACCATACTCACCATTGCACCACCATCACCACCACCACCCCACTCCACCGTTGCCTGCCACCGTTCCCGCCACTACCACCAAACCACCCACCACCAAAAGAAGAAATCGATTCAAGATATGGCGTTGCGAAGCGATTAGTCCCAACCGGACCAAACCCAATTCATCATTGAGCCAATGATCAAATCTACGATATGGGTTTTTGTTCAAACTTGAAATCTTGGATGCCCATATCGTTTATTCGATCAAACTCATTTGAATTCCGTCAATTCGTTTCAGTTTCAAGATCCTCTGTTTCTTTCTTTTTACAAGTAGTAGCAAAAACAAGAATGGAGATAGTGAAGAATAATAGTAGTACTTTTTATTTTTTTTTCTTTTATTAATATGTTTATAGAAGTACAGGTTTATAATTTGAAAATAGGATTGGTGATTCTGTTCTTGTTTTTTTTTTTCAAAATAGCAGTATATGCGTTTAATTATTCGTTCACAAGCTTTAACTTAAGGGTGCTCAACGAATCGATTTTAGAGTTATTTGAATATTAAAATTTTGAATTGAATCCGAATTCAATTTGGAAAACACATATTTGAATTATGTTCAAGTTCAGGTTGATTCGGTTCCATCCTAAATCAGTCAAGGAAACAATTTAATTCATTATATGATTTAACAACTAACCAGTCAAATAAAATAGCTCCCACTACTAGATGAAACCATTATCACAAAACCACTGGGCCACTTGAAACCCAACTCAATCTAACAAAAAGTGCTATTAATCTTATCAATACACTTAATACAACATTCGTATGATTTAACACCAATAAAAAAAGAACCTGATATATTCTACTCTACTTTCCCACACATAAAACCAATAATCACTCACCTTAATTTTCTTACTTTCTTTCACAAGGAGTTGTCAATAATATCCCGCATCATTTGAAGCGGAATGAGCCCTTCAGTCCTGATTGCGTCTTTGCTTGGATCAGGGCTAATAAAAATACAATGTCGGTAGACCCCTTACCTGTCAATCATGTAACAACCATATCCGTAATCATACTACAAAAATAGATATACATATGTTCCGTTCTTAAACAAAGGAGGCCTGTAAACGAACCGAAAACTGTTTGTATTCATTCAATTAAACGAACGAACATGAACTTCGTTCGTTTATTTATGTCCGTGAATGTTTGTTTATATAGAAAACTATTAAATATTATTTGTATTTTAAAACTTATATGACCCTAATATGTTTTATATTTGTTGGTTTACGTATATATGTTCACCTATGTTTGTTTATCTTAGTTCAATTATGATAGTTTATGTTCATGAATTGTTCGTTTAGATTTTTAAATGAAATAACATTAGCGAACACGAGCATGTTCATTTTTTAAACGAACAAGCATGAACATAAATATTTGTCCGATTAAGTGCTTGTGTTCGTTCGATTCGCTTACAAGCCTACCTTCATGAGTCATAATTTGTAATGAAAAATAAAGTAACTTATAATAAGCAAAAGGCGAATGAAAGGTAATGTAGACAACTAAATAAGTAAAGATGAGGAAGTTGCCTGCATGTCACGTGCAAATTCATACTCATCATCCGTGTCCACCTTCACTATCATGGCATTACTTTCATACTCAACCGCAAGCTACGGGAAAAAAAACGAGACCATGGAAACAATTAGTGTAGTTTAATATAACTATATCATTGTATAGTTCTTGAAACAATGAGTTACAAAATAATATATATGTAACATATTTAGTATGTGATGCAATTATAACACATTTACGCCATTGCAACCTATACAAAACCGAAATTACATATATGTAGTTTTAAGCAACTCATAAGCATTATACCATTTCAAGCTCTTGAGCCATCAGTATACAAGGGCCACACCATGTTGCATAGAAATCTATTATCAACGGCACATTTCTTTCGCCTTTTATCAAATCTTGAATCTCTTTAGCAGAATACTTTTTCTGCAACACAAATTCAAAAACACAAAACCATCAAACAAATCAAGATAAAACTACCAACATAGTTAAAAAAATCTCAATTTTGCATCAATTTCCAAATTATTTTCTCCTTAGTGTGCCAAGAAAATGGTTTTTTAAAGAAACAAAAGAACACCCAGAAATTGAAATGCACCAATTATCAAAATTTCTTAAAAAAGATACTAGAAAATTTGACTTTAAAAGTCAAAATTGCCACAATATCCATACGAATTTAGAGTAACTAGAGATGGGTTTTTGCCCTGTTGTTTATCAATTATCATATCTCAAATTTAAAATCAAACCCATAAAAAAGATAGCAACTTTATGCACAAATATGCAGTAAAAAGAGAATTTTGAAGTGGGTATAGAGTATAACATACAACAAGATAATCTTCTCTGAGAAATTTGCCGGGAGGCGGTGTAGCGAGCAACCTTCTTGGTGGCGATTGAAGCGGGGTAATTGGGGATTTGGTGGGTGGTGGAGAATATGATAGCAACATCTGTTCGTTTGAAGGGATTTGCAGGTGAAATAAGGAGCTGCTGCTTTGGTGGAGCACAGAAGGAAGAAAAGGGTGTGGATGCGAGTAACATTTTGATACAACTCGGTTGCTAATGTTGAAGATGGAGGTGAGGTTTTGGGACAGGGTTTTGCTTGCACTCTTGCAAGATGATAATGTTTTTGCCAAATTCTCATGTTTGTAAAAAAATAATAAAATAATGAAAAATTGGATTTTAATAATCCCTATTAAAGTGTATTAGCCGATAATAATCTCTATTCAATTTATTCCCGGTGACGTTCCCAAATTTAATAAGTTTGGTCCTCAATGGTCCGTCGTTAAAAAACTTAACGGGGTTAGTTTTATGCTGACGTGTAACCTGACTAGGACATGATGTGGATTTTAATTTCTTTTTTACATTTCTTTTAACATGTTTAATTGATTACCTGGATATTACCACAATAAAACCCCCTCTTTTATTACTTCATCTTTCAACATCGATTGAAACCCTAACACTTTAGATTGAGAGCCAACAAAAAATCCCCTGTTTACTTCACCTTTACCAATTGGAACCCTAACTCCATAGATTGAGAGCCCACATGAGTTCTTCATCATCATCATCTACCCTCATTAAATACCATACACCCAAAATCTTTAGACTTGGGACCGATGGCAATGTTTATTGTAATCATGACATGGTTGCAGGCACGAGAGTTGCTGGAAATCAAAGTACACGACAAGGACAAGAGTTTTACGGTTGCCCTCTTTGGCCTGTAAGTGAATTTGTTCATTTGTATGTAGTAGTTGGACTTTGGAAAGTTATATTCTGTGTACTGAAAATTAATCTCTTGATGTGTAAATGTGTTAGAGGTCGGATTGTAAGTTTTTCATGTGGAAACAAGAAGTTGATGCTACTGGATGCAGTTGTAACCTACTTGAAATGAAAAACAAGGCACTAAAGATGAAGAATTTGAAGCTGGAAGCAGAGAATATGAGGCTTGAATAAGAGAACAAAAGTTTGAAAAATAAGATGACTTTTTGGGATTTAATGCCAAAGAAAGCATATGTTTTTACAGTTGTAAGCCTATTATGTGCAATATTTTTGGAATTGTATTTGGTATTAAAACGATTTTTGTTCCTTTTAATAACAATTCTACCAATTCTTTATGTGATAACTCTTTTTCCTTTATGGCAGCAACAGATGCTCTCCACTCTTCATCATCAATGTCTGAACCAGAACCATTCAAATCAGATACTTTCCACTCTTCATCATCACTATCTGCTTCATCAGATGACTCATATCTAGAACCCTTATTAGCAACTTCTTTGTGGGGTAAAGGTATTAATTTGGTTTGTTTAGGAAGTCTCCTGGCAGTACACTTAGTAAATCTATATATGGGTAGTTCTTTGGTGGGTGAGGATATTACTTTAGTAGGTGTAGGAAGTCTCCTAGCAGTAGTTCTGGTGAATTTAGTTTTCTGTTGAGGTGATTGTTTAAGGTTCAAAGGGGCTTCTGCTACATGGGCTTGAATGTTACTGGGTTGGGCTTTGTTTTGGTTCACTTAGGCTTCAACTACAGAAGACTTACCTTGTACATATAGATGAAGAATATGCTTTACATCATCACCTAACGCTGACATCATCTTGTTCACATCTTCATCATTCTTCAACTGAACAAGTCCTACTTCAAAGTTCATCCCAGGAATTAAGTAAAACATATCAAAATCTTTAGTTTTGTATGACTTACTATCCATCACAAAACCCATTAGCTCAAAGTAAGACATTTTTTCTACATCAACCTCAAACATGTAAGTATCACCCCCCTCATAGTGTAATTTAGGTTTGGGGTTAAGATTCCTACCATGCCAAACTTTTACACTAATCGTATCATCCATATCCCTGTATTATTACAAGTAAAATTGATTCACTAATATGTAACTTAGTAGGATTTAAGGGTGTTAAAATCGAAGTTTACTATCGTACCTGATGGATGATGATGGCTGAAGAATTTTGAGATGAAGAACTTTGTTGATGAAAACTTAGGGTTTTTTTTAATTGTAATCGGGTGTTGAAAGATGAAGTAAAAAAAGAGGGGTTTTTATTGTGGTAATATCCAGGTAATCAATTAAACATGTTAAAAGAAATGTAAAAAAGAAATTAAATTCCACATCATGTCCTAGTCAGGTTACACGTCAGCATAAAACTAACCCCGTTAAGTTTTTTTTACGATGGAACATTGAGGACCAAACTTATTAAATTTGGAACCGTCACCGGGAATAAATTGAATAGGGATTATTATCGGCCAATACACTTTAATAGGGACTAGTATGTGTGCCCGCGCGTTGCGGCGGTGACGCAATCGGTATTCGGTCGGTATGAGTTTGGTTTGCGGTGATGCAACGAGGATTCGATTTAGATTCATAAGAAGCGGTTATTACCATAACAGTTAACTAATTGTCTACGTTTTGTATCGATTAAATAAAAGCTAACCATTTTGTCTAAATACCAGCTGATGTTAGATTCACATTTGTTGTGTTTTACCCGTCAACACATTCCTGGTTTTAAACATGTTTTACTATCCATTCAAAAATAGCCATTGTAGTTTGTATGATGCGTATGAGTGTATGCCTAATACGTTAATTCCATCCATTGTTGAGGGTGTTAGCGATGCCATATTTGTTATATGGTATATCCATAGGAGTATAGGACCATGTGGATCAGTCAAGCCATATTAAAGAATTGGATAATTGACAAATGTTTATTTATCATTTAGTATACAAGTAAATATTGTTGACTTAGATAATACCATAAACTTTATTTATAGTAAAACTAATTGAAAGTATCACCCTCCACATGTTGCTACGGAGTACATAAAATGCATTACATGATCGGATATTTTTTCAAATACAAACCTAAAAGCACGAGCATTACTTTCCATGTCTTCTTCATATACGAAACTAATTACCATACAGCTAGCACAACTAATATGTAAAGAAGACCAACATCCGTTGCACCCAAAAACCTTGTCTTTAAATGTGCATCGCTCGTAGCGGGAGTTTGGTGGCATTGGTCTGGGTCGCTATAGTACTGTCTTTGCTCAGATAGCGAGTAACAGAAACCAGTGTTATAATGAATCCGAAGTAAGCTTACTGTCAAAATGAAGGAAAGCGTGAAGGAAACTTTAATAAAGTAGTTACGCACATTGCCAAGGTGGTAAAATTGGATGTTTGGTGTTTTATAGCAGCCTCTATAACATGTTGCATCAATCTCTGTTACCTGTGTACCCAAATGAAACAACCACAGTCGGTACATGGAAGGTCGTTCCATTTAAAAGATGGCAAAACTTTACCAACAACCTAAATAAACAAATTAAAACATTAGATCAAAGTAGGGTTGCAAAATTGAGTCCAAAAATATACAACAGGGTCCGTAATCGGCACTTTTTACATGGTTTTATTTACCTTAAGAGCTATGGTATTGTTGGGAATGATATTGAAAGAAGAAGCCCTTCCACATCTCCAGTCCGTCATTGATGAACCATCAACAATCTTTTGAGTCGCTGCAATGTTTATGAAGAGCTTAAATTTAATAATGTTTTATCACGCTTTAAATCAATAAAATAAGTAGTTTAGGATATGTGTCTCCTTAGCGTAAAATAAATAAAATAGAGTGAAAGCAATCTGTCAACTCGGCATGCGTACAATGAGCAGGTCTTAAATGTTTGTTTAATAAAGTTACAAACAAAGATATGTGTACGATTTGAATGTATGATTATTAACATTAATAAAAAAAGAGACGATGCATATATATCAAAAGACACACCTTTTGTATACTATTTTTCAGTGTTGTCTCATAGATAACTTTCGTGACTGTTGAATGTCTTAATCTTCTTCAATTGTTCCATCTGCAACCACAACATCCTCGTAAGTCAAAAATGGTGGAAAAAATAGTACCTCAGGTCATAGGTCAAACGGGTTAGGTAAAAAAACTTCTTTGGCAAAATCAAAGGATCGAAACAAAAAACATTTTGCACTAAAATTTTAATCCATTTAGGTGTCTTATGTAAATATGATGAAACAAATTCAAATTTTAAATAAATATCCTAACTTTTTAAATAAAGTGATACGAAATTATATGCGTTAAAAAATGCTCTCAACTCGTTTCCTTTTTAACTATATTGAGCTGTATGTTCTCTCCTGTAACTTCCTCACAATTTCATACATGTGCTTTGATTTCGTTAACCGCTATTTAAAATTTCAGTTCGAAAGCATTAAAGTATCAATAAAATTAAATTTATGTAATTACCAGGAAAAAAACACCTGCAAAGCCATCAGCCTTTTTGATTAGCAATCATCACATTCAGACCAAGTCGTCTAACTGTTTCAACTCGCCATGCCTTGACGAGTCAAACTGTGGTAGGAGACCAACAAACACCAAGTTCCGCGTATTATTGGTTATCTTCTGCATATCACTACAACAAAGATGATACAAATATTAACGAGAAAAACCTTAAATAACCTGTCTTAAATTCAAGATCGAAACTCTTCCAGAATCTGCTTCGCAGATGGTATGTAATTTTAAAACGAATTCTTAATGAGTCCTCACATGAAGTAGTGACAATTTAGGTTTATTGAAACAGGTTAAACCAAATTTACAACTTTGCTTTGAGCACATTCTAAATTCACAGTCGTTAGCTAAAGCTTAAGAAAATGTCACAAGCTATAAAATATTAAGAAAATGTCATAAGCAAACAGATCTCAAACAATCACTCTTTGCAACTTTACACGCGATCCATGCAATTGATGTAAGGTAGAGTTAAGATTAGTCTCGAGATTCTTTTGTTTTTTGCAATTTAAATCATTTTTTAAAGCATAGAAAACAGGATTGACAAGATTATGTGTGTGCAACTTTCCAGCACCATATCTGTCTTGTTCCTACATATAATAATACATTAAAATTACAAACTATATACATAAAAAAGATTGGACAAAAGGTTTTGACGTACCGACCTAACCTTACCAAAATATCATCAAGAAAAAAATATTACAAGATCCTTAAATATCATCAAAATATGCACATATGCAGATCCTTACAAAAGGTAGGAGTGTAGGACACATGCGTTTTGACCCAGTTGCAAAACTCAAGGATGAATATAAGCGTTTACGAACAATAATCAAGGCCAATAGGTTCAACAACACATTAGATGTCTTTTCCAACTAATTTATTTTCAACCAATTTTCATGTTAAATCTCTAACTTGTAGAAAGTGAGCCAAAAAAACATCTAACAGAAAGAAGAAACACACTAACCTCGTTATAAATAGTTCTTCCCTTGCTTTCCACCTTCTCATACACTATGAAAATCAAGGTCAAAATAAACATTAATCAAACACTAAAAGCAGAAACAATAAAAAAAAGTGTCACAAAGCATTTTCCTATTTTAGAAAAAAAAGAAAAACATAATGCAAAAAAAGAATTGTCACAGGCATTACATCAAACACCTAATGTGCATTCTACACTATCAGTTTTTTTCTTAGTATTAAGCAGTATTAGTCTAAGAACTAACAAATGAATAAGCTCTGCTACTGGGAAAGAAGCATGATAATCAACAGCACATTTATGTAATTGCATTCGAGGGGCTTACCCTGCCACGCAAAAAAGCATGTAGAGAATATGATTAAGGCCAAGAGACGAAATTACCTAGCTGGGTGGGAGAATTATTATTATTATTAGAAGAAGAATTAAAAAGTGATTGAAGCTAAGATTCAATTTGTGAAACTGATGATGGAAGTGACAGATTATTATATACAAACATACATCGTTTCAATCATCTGCATTCAATATATCAAGTCTCGTAAAGTAGTTGAAGCATCGTGTGTAATTAGCAGTTAGGGCACGGCGATTCCAAATCGTGTGTATGGATGAGCAGTTAACGCACAACGCGATATTATTATTGGTTTGCAACCGATTATAATTGAAACCGATCATATATTGAAAAATTGATTGGTTGTTGAATGAGAAATTGATGATTGATTGAAGTGGCCATCGGAGTTGGAAGGAGGATGAGGTTAGGGTAATTAATATTCAGGCGTTTATCTGTATCTGTATTATAATGTTTTAAAATCCAATTTTTCTAAAATAATATAGTAATGATTATAAAGAAAATTTAAGATGTTGTTTAAGATACTACTAAACTGGCAAATTATCTTGTAGTGTAGATAATATATATAGATTACATTTTTTTCGCATAAAGTACAAGTAACAATATTTGGTGTAACGTGTTTCCTCTTGCTTATGTTCATCTTTGTAGGCCACCATTGACAAATATGTTTCCTCTCTTTGCCTTTTTTCATATTTGTAGACCATTGTCGTCAGCATTGTTTTGTGTTACCTAAAGTTAGGTCATCGAATATTGAATCACTTTCATGCATCTTTAATTCAAAACCTACCGGTTTCACCATTTACATAGGTGCTATAAGTTATTACATTAACATAAGACTTCTCGAACTTTATTTTGATATTGATCTCAACCAACACACGATGCAACCATGTCCAATCGAAAGCCACTAATAAATTTTTTGGGATGGTGAGATGTATACAAATAATATTGTGCCACGTGTTTTAACCCGTAACAACCAAAATCGTAAAAGGTATAGCACACCTAACTCATTTTCTAAGACTCGCTCAACTTTTAGCCTTACTCCCCTCTGAGTACTACAACCCGGAAATGAAACTTGCATCCATTACTCTAATAATGCACGACAATGTGCTAACCTTATTTGTGAGCTTGGAGTCAGCTAAGACGATTAGAGTGCCCCACCCACCCTAAATGATGCAAACTAAACATAATAAATCCAATTATAAGTGGTAAATTTGTGTAAAATTACACTATGACTGGAATTTATTAAAAATAGAAGTAGCTGCCAGTAGAGGTGTCCAAACGGGTTTAAAACTCAAAATCGGTTTGGTCAACAAAAGTCAAAACATGTTTATGATCGGTTCTGATTCAGGTTGAAATTGGTTTCTTTACTAGGTTATGATCGGTTTTAGTCTGGTTAATCGGTCTTGGTGGAGACCGAAGAAAACTACAAACCGGTTCTAAACCTTCGATCCAAACCAGTTTCTATATTATCGATTTCAGTTCGATTTTCAGGTATTTCGGGGCAAATCTCATTTCCATATCCATTTCTATTTCCATCATTCTCAAACCTTAACAATAGAAGTAGCTGCCTGTAGAGGTGCCCAAACATGTTTTAAACTCAAAGCCGGGTTGGCCAACAAAAGTCAAAACAAGTTTATGACCGATTTCGATTCAGGTTGACACTAGTTCTTTTACCAGGTTACGATCAATTTTTGTTCGGGTCTGAACAAGTTTCAGTTCGGTTAACCGGTTTTAGTAGAGACCGGTGAAAACTACAAACCAGTTTTAAACCTTCGGTTTCAATCAGTTTCAAACCAGTTCCTATATAATCGATTCAAGTTTGATTTTCGGGTATTTCAGGGCAAATCTCATTTCCATTTCCATTTCCATTTCGATCATTCTCAAACCCTCACACTCACACTCAGTCACAGTCAACAATGGCGAATGCCGGAGTTGCCAAAGGCTCCACCGTAGAAGTAAGCAGCGAGGAGCCCGGCTTCCACGGCGCATGGTACGTAGCCACTCTACTCGACGACCAACTCACACGTTCCACCGGCAAAACCAAATCATCCTCCAATAAAAAAAACAAACACAAAGAAATCAAATACTTAGTCAGGTACGACACACTCCTCAAAGACGACTCATTAGACGAGCCGTTAACAGAGATCGTAAACCCTACCTGTGTACGCCCTCTGCCTCCTCGTAATCTTCGCCGGAACAATGTTAATTACGCGATGGTTGACGGTACCGGTGGTGATGAGTTTGAGGTGTATGATGTTGTGGATGCGTACCATAGGGAGGGGATAAGGTGGTTAATGTTGCTGGAAACAGGAAGTATGTTGTATCGTTTGAGAATCCGCCCGAGGAAGTTGAGTTTGGAAGGTCTCAGCTCCGGCTGCACGCCGATTGGGTTGACGGACGCTGGCAGTTCCCACCGAAGAAGGTGTGTGTTGATTTTGATTGAGGATGTGAGTAGTTGATTAGGGTTTTGATGTGTGTCTTAACAGGTTTAACTGGTTAAAAACGACGCGCTTAACAATAGTATCGAACATGAATACGACTTGTTTAACTACTCTATATGTCATGACTATATGACAGTTTTAAGTTTCATGTACCAATAAAGGAATACGATGGAGTCTAGCCTACTAATTTCAGTTATCTAAGAAAATGAAAAAAATCACATACCGCACTTTTTTGCTTAACAGTTCTTATCGTGTCTTAAACAGATACCCAATTGCCAGCCCTAGTTTTTGTGAATTAGGGTTTTTGTATTGTTTATGCAAATTAGGGTTTAAGGTTATATGTGTTTTTGAGATAATTGACTATTTGATTTAGGGGAAGTTACCGCCGAAGAAGGTGTGTGTTTATTTAAATCGCAGAAGTGAGTAATTGGTTAGGGTTCTGGTATGATTTCTGCAAATTATGGTTTATGTATGTTTTTGAGATGGCATTGTTTTGTTGATTCAGGGGAAGTAATGTATGTACTTTCCAGTGTGATACTTTTTGACTATAAAAGTCAACTATACTGTAATTATATATTTGTAAGTTTGAACATTATTTGTAGACACCAGAGGATAAGTTAGCTGAAAGAAACGCCAAACGTGCATCAGAGGCCGACAATGATGCTCATGCAGGCTTAACTACGCCATCTAAAGGTGCCCGAACAACGGATGGAGATAGTGCAAATGCGGGCTCGCAACCGTCTTCTGTAGTGAAGACTCGTTCAAGGAAAACTACTGTGAGTTGCTTTAGTGTATGTATACTCCTAAATGATTGTAGATTTTCTGATTTACCCTTGACGTATGCAGGAGAAGAGTTCTGAGATGGTGGTTGGTGCTGTGAAAGAGTCAGATTCTTCTAGAAGGAACAGGGGTAGCAAGGGAAATATGAAAGACAAGGCGTCTGTGATGGAAAAACGCGGATCTAATGATGTTCATGAAGATTCACCTGTCAACGAACCTGAAACGAATAAGACCACAACAGTAAGCAGATTTAGCACTTGAAAACGTGATTAATGAATTTACAACTTGGTTTAATAAAGAAAACTTATGTTTGTTTGTCATTCTGGGATAATCTAGTAAAGAAAGTGGGACCTTTAAAGGAGCCCACTTCTAAATCTTGAAAATTCTTTGGACTATTTTGCCCTGCCCATGATTACATAATGTCATATCGGATAACAAAGCAATTATTTATCCATTTTTTAGAGGAAGGTAAAATATACTATAATGCTCAATTTTGAAATATAATTCTTTTGGACAAATATAAATAACTTAGATATTTTCCAACAAAAGTTAGCTTAATTTTTGATTTCCCATTATATAAGAATCTACTTTTAGATGGCGCCTCATTCTTGCCTTTAGATTCTTAACTGAATTTGTTTTAACTACCTAGAAAAATGTGTGTGTGTTGAAGTAAAGTTATAAGGTTATGGGCTGTTTGACTGTAAAAGTCAACACAACTCTGTAATTATATGCTTAACATTATTTGATCCTTAATGTAATGCAGACACCTGATGTAGACATTCCAGCTGTCGCTCCTCAACGGTCTTCTGTAATTAAGAGTCGCTCAAGGAAAAATAGTGTGAGTTGCTTTAGTTCATGGATGCTTTTTAGTAATTTGAGATATTCTAATTTACCCCTAACACATGCAGGAAAGGAGTTCTCAGGCGGTTGTAAAAGCTTCAGATCCCTCACCAGGTGTGGAATAAAAATCATTTTGAGGTTTTAAGGTTTAAAGTTTTGCTTTGGGCTAATTTTTTCCGGATCTAGTTATCTCATTTTTGTTTATGCTAATGTATTTGATTTACATGTTTGACCTGTTAGATGAGCCGTAAGTAAACAGTTATAGTTTACTACTTCAGATCACATAATTGCAATTGCTTGTTTAACACCATTTTAGGTAGGAAATGGAAGAAACAAAATCTGATAATGTCATGTGGTTCGTGGTACAGGTAGCAAGGGAAGTACAAAAGCCAAGGAAAGCAAATCTGATGCCGTTCATCAAGATTCACCTCTCATGGAACATGAAGCGAATCAAACCACCACAGTAAGCTGTTTTAGCTCTCGAAAACGTTACTCATGATCCATGAATATAATGAAACACACGATCAGTTTGTTGTTACTAGTAAACCGTTATTCTTGCAAAGATTTGATCCTTACTATTGTGCTATTTTGAAAATATAGGGGCAAGTAAGATTGTTTTGTTTATTTCTACAAACTGGTACTTAGTTTTTATATCTATGCAAGAGCAATGGTTTGTTTGCATCAAAAACCAACTTGAATGGTTTAACAAAGAGAATGATGCTTGTTTGACATTCTGGGACAAACTAGTAAAGAAGGTGCGTCACTAAAACAAACCAGCTTAACTTTTCTAACCATTTTGTCCCGCTTGTGCGTATATAATGTCATACTGTATAACAAAACTATTATTTATCCAATTTTTGGAGGAAGGTGGAATCTAGTATAGTGTTCAATTTTTTAAAAGTTTTCCAGCAAAAGCAGCTTAGTGTTTTGAGTTCTCATTATACTTTTTTCATAACAGGGAACCTGTGAAGCAGAGAATAGCCAGAGCCCTCAGAAAAAAAGGAAAATAAATCCACCAAAGTTACTTGCTAAAGAACCAATTAGTTCACAGCAAGGTACTGAAACATAACTAAAAATATCTTTATTGAAACTTGAATTCAGATAGTATTAGGTTTATATATTTAAATAAGCGAGCATGTCTTTATAGGTGGACCTGAAATTACCGTTGATCTTGATGACCCAACTCTATCCCAACTGGCAGGTTTAAAGAGTAAGTTCAAATTTGTGTCACAAAAATCACATGATTTCTGATTTTATTATCTTTTTCCCTTAATTTTGTTTCTTGCTTGTTGTCTACTCAGGAAGTTCTTCTTCTCGTCCCAACCACAATGATGAACAAGCGAGTCAACCACTCTAACCAGTCCTGGTCCCAAGCCCGACCACCAAGATGAACCACCGAGTCAACCCACTGTCACCAATCCTGGTCCCGATCCTGACGACTATCAACAAAATTGGCCATTTACTAAGATGTCTCCTATGTGGGCCACCATTGCAGCTTTAGAATTTTACCAAAGACCTCAACAAAGACTGCATTTTGCACCGTTGAAGAAAATCAAAGCGGATCATCGAGAGGGTTTAGCCATTGCTCACGTGGTGACATTTGGAAACCTGGTTGAGACGCTTTCAACCTTACAGATGACTGACCCTGTTGATGTAATCAACAACAGTTTGGAGATTTTAGCCGACTTGGAAACTCATGGGTTCAATGTGGGTGCGTTTCGAAGTCATTTAAACAAGTTGCTTTCTTTGAAATCTAAAGCGAGTCAGCACATGATCAAGCTGAAAAAGATGGAAGAAGATCTTGAAAAGTGCATCGGTGAGAAGTGTGTTGTGGAGGCGGAGGTTAGGGAAGCTGAAATGAAGATTAAGGAGCTGCAGGAGAAGTTGGCGCAGAAGGTGACGATGAAGGTGAGAGATGAGGAAATGATGGGGTTGCAATCAAACATGAAATTTGCTTATGAACAAATCTCTGATTGCGAACTTGCTTTTAGCAAACTTACATCCACCCCTTTGTAAACTTTCTTTGGGGCCTAATTGTTATGTAACCGCCATAAACAGTATTAGCTGTGAAGTTTAAATGATATGAAGTGTTGTATATGTTTATCACTAAACATGTTATTAAAAGTTTGAGGTGGTTAATAAAGCTTTTATAATGTTTGAAGTTGAAGTGAAAATAGTTAAACCTTAGGCAATGGATGTAATATTATTTGGTGTTAAGCAAGGATATTGGCAATTAGATAGACTATAGTCGGCAAAGTTTTAAAAGTCGGTATCGATTTTTGTTGATTAAACCGAACCAGTTTCAACTCAAACCAATTTTAGATTTTAAACTGGATTCTGCACCTCTAGTGTTAAAGTTGATTTGAAGTTACTAAATTATATAAATAAAGAGAAAAACTAAGATATGAAAGTAAAATATAGTATAATTAATGATATTTTTAATAGTTTTACCACACACAAGTAGCTTTATCATTATCAATTATACTATATATTAAAGTACAAGTTTGGTGTCGCAAATCACCGATTGGTCTACATGGCAATAAACGATCTACATGGCAATAAACGATTGTGCCATATCATTGTCTTTTAATGTTGTTTTCATGACACTGACAAATTGTCGTAACGCTTGGAAATTTAGGTTTTACCAAAATCCGTGTTTTACCGACTCTATTGTTTTAGTTCCGGTATAGTATCATACGCAATCCAAACCGACCGAATTCGCATTGACTAATTTTTTGTTTTAGTTTCACTACCGTAATGGTCCAATGGACATAACGAAAACCGACCGGATCCCAAATTTGTTTTTGTTTTAGTTCCGATACCGTAATGAAGGTGACGAAAATCCGAATTCTCGCACTTTGTTTTAGTTCCAGTACCGTAATGAACGTAACAAAAACTTTCCTTATACCAATTTTTTAATTTAGTTTCGGTATTGTAAGAGCGTGATGGAGACCAGTCGAATTCGCGTAGACTCAAGCTTCAACGCTCAGGATCAACAACACTAAGGGGCTGTTTGGCAAGTGCTGAGCCATTAAGTGCTGAATTATTAAGATGTCTGAATGGTTAAGAGGCTCTGAGCCGATAAGTGCTAAACCAGTTAAGTCTGTTTGGTTGGATCTCTGAATAACTGTGTAAAATGACAAACTTACCCCTCTAAACTATTGCATGTTGAATGAAACTTGCCTATTTGTTTACGTAACAGAATGACAAATGATTATATAAAGAAACCACAAATCACCATAGAGAATCCAAATTACACATTATTCCTTTAAAATCCATAAAAATACACTATAATCCATATATACATTAATAGTTTGCGTACAATTTGAATTTTACCCGTGAAAACATACTATCCAAATGGAAAATAATATAAACTATCATAGCCTTTATCCACCATTCGAAGGGCCAATTACTCCTTTAGTAATTTACCAAAAGTTGTGCTTTCGCTGGTCGTCGCCACAATAATTTTTTAGACACATATTGGCTATTGTCTTCTAATCAATCACCAAAAGCGTTTGCATCCTTTTTTCAGTCGAAAGTCATCAATCGTTTCATTCTTGTGCTGCCATCGCATGCACCTGTATAAGTAAACTCGGTCTTTATTAGATGAATGTTATGGGTCACATATTTTCTTTCAAATTGGCAATAAGAACAATGGAGTGACAGAATTAAGAATCGCAAAGTAACTATTAGGTCATTCAAATAATATCACAAACAAAGCAAGCATCAAGCACACATGTCAAATAAATGGCCCAAATGATGACTGCTAGCACATTCACAAACCAACAGAGCAATCACGTTTACATTTTAACAAATAGCAATTACATGAAAACTAGTAAATTCCCGGCGCATTACGCCGTAGCTGTTTTGGTTTGATTCATAAACCAGACTTTTTATACTCCCCTACGAACGAGTCTATGCGGTTGGTGTTTCGTATATAGCTTAAAATACGCTATACTATGCATGGCAGATTGGCAGCACCCAAGGTAGGACTACAAATGTCCCTTCAAAATTCAAGTATGTGTTAAACTATATCTAACAAAATTTTATAGTTAAAAAAAGAACATGAAGGCTGCCTTAATAAACTAATATACAAACAAAACAAACATACACAAACAAAACAAACATGTTCAGGTTTATTAAAAACATAACTTAAGGCTCCACCACATATTAACTAAACTAAAATGGTTGCCTCGAACATTCAATTAACAACTCAATAATCACTGGAGCAAGCAGAGCAATCACGATTGAGACCAAAAGAACCCGGCAACAAAATAAGAGCAAAATATCAAAGGTAAAAGTGCGAAGAGAAGTTAAAATTAAAGCCCCAAATATTAAACAATTGTGATCACTAATTATGGCTTAATGTTGATAATTTCACTACTTGGGCTTGATTCTTGAAGTTGGGATTGTGTATTTGCAGAAACATATATGACATGACTAAACTTAATAAGAACTATTCATTAAATTACCTAGTTCTAGATATGACATCGCTAGCCTCGTGACCATAAGATTCCAGTTATCTATATCTGTTTCAAGCATTTCATCAAACACCTTCTAAGCAAGACCTTTTAGTACAAAGTACAAGCAATTGATAAAAGGTCAAAACTGAAGCCCAAATTCAGAGTGGATAAAGTAAAACACCAAGAAAAACCTAATTTGTGGACTCGTGTTCTAATGTAGGTGTTAAAGTTGGGACCGATTATCAGTCCAGGGTTCATCATATTTGTGTTCTTGTTCACTAAATGCAATTGAAGGTCCCTAAACTCATAAACAGTAATCAATCATATTATAATTGCAAATTCGACTGAACCTTTTTCGTGTTTATGTAGAAAACAAAAATGAAATTGATAACCCAATTGAAACCAATGTACGTAGTAACCTAAACCCCAAAATGGAAAATACTAAATGTTTAACAAATCGATTCTAAACTATAAAATCAAAACTGAAAGACATAGAAACTAAACCACGTAACCAAAATTACAATAAACTCACCTTAATCGTTGGGTCTTCAATCGACGATAGTTCAACGACGGACGGCGTTGGTGAGAGGATGAGGAAGTGGTGGTATCTGAAGTTTAGGGATGAGGAAGGCAACAGCAAGGGTAATTAGGTCTGAATGCATTCAGCGTCAATTCATGTCTTAGCGAATCAGAGGTTAAAATATTCATTCAGATGCATAGCCATACACTCTGAATGATCGTTACATCTGAGCGAATCAGATCTATAGCTGCCATTAAGTGGGAAACAAACAAACTAAGGTTTTAACAACGCCCGAGTTTTCCGATCGACGCACCCATTGGTCTACCTTAAAATTGAATTCGCCTGAATTCGCTTCATTTTACCACCTCATTAACTCTAGGACCAACAACACACGCAACAAAAACCGATTGAATTCGCTTCATTTTACCACCTCATTAACTCTAGGACCAACAACACTTGGTTTTTATCAACGCGCCATATAACACATTAGTTATTTGTAAAAATAGATATGGGTTAGTCTGGGGTGTGTTAAAAAGTATATGAATTGATTTGTATTTAATTTAATTAAACTTAAAAGTGTGGGTGAAACTCACAAGTCACAACGTCATGAAAGCGGGTCAACAATATTAATATTAAAGAAACGGGTAGGGTTATTCATCATCATCATCGTCGTGGTGGTGGATGAGTATGAAACTGAAATGAATTCCGATCAGCAGTCGTCATAACTCCAGGTTTGACCTCACAATCAAATTGCAACCAAATACTAGTTAGTTGTACATTCTGCACTATAACTTGTAACCAATTTCATACGCTATTATGCATTAAAGCTTGTACATTGTGCTGTCTAATTTGGTACTTTCTACTGATACATATTCATCAGAATTATTATTAGGGCTTTACTGAGCGGAATTTCTTGTTCGTGTTCGTTTATTAAGGAAATGAACAAACACAAGCAATGTTTTATTTGGTTTGACTAACCGGGATGACCAGTTCAATGGTTCGATTCAATTACCAAATTTGTGTTGGTGTTTCTTTTAACATTCATATGTTAACTTTACATATATATAATCACATAATACTCGTATATTATATTATTAAACGAACACATTATCGAATTTTCACGAATACAATTGTTCGAACCTAGCTTATGTTCATGTTCGTTCATTTATTAAACAAACGAACAGACATAACCGAGCTTTACGGCAAATGTTCGGTTTGTTTACTTGTACATTATGCATTAGCACCTATGTCTTGAACTTTTGCATTCTGATATATGGTATGCTTTTAACTTATTTGTTTATTATATTTTACATGCCTTTTGTTAGTTGGTCAAGACTCGAGGTAAATATGTCAAACAGCACTGGCTCTGAACAACATAGTATAGGTGAGGAACATGAGGATGGAGTAAGTTCGAGTAAACTAGCTTCTCGTGTTTGGGACTACTTTGGACCCTTTTCGGTTGGACCCGATGGGGCTAAGATAGTTAGTTGTAATGCGTGTCCACGGAAGTTTAAGACTCGATCAAAATGGGGAACGTCTAACATGATACGACATATCCATAAGTGTTTTGATCTTGATGGGCCCGTTCCACCAAAAGAACTCCCTCAGAAAAAGAACAGGGGAAGATCACCAAAATTACCAGCTGAAGAACCGATCACTTTACAACAAGGTAGTACTGAAACATGATTAAAAATGTCTTTATTGAGATTTAAATTCAGATAATATTAGGTTTATATATTTAAACAAGTGCGCATGTTTTTTTAGGTGGACCTGAAGTCATTGTTGATTCTGATGACCAAACTCTATCTCAACTGACAGGTTTAAAGAGTAAGTTGTTCTAATTTGTCTCAATATCATGTTTTTTGATTTCATATTCTTTTCGGTTAATTCTGCTTATTAATGATTGTACTTAGGAAGTGTCTCTTCTTGTCCCGACCACCATGATGAACCACCGAGTCAATCCACTGCCACTAGTCCTGGTCTTGACCACCATGATGAATCACCGAGTCAACTCACTGTCACTGGTCCTGGTCCCGCTCCCAATCAGCTTGATGAACCACAGAGTGAACCCACTGTCACTGGTCCTAGTCCCGCTCCTGGTCCTGACCACCATGATGAACCACCGAATCAACCCACTGGTCCTGGTCCCGCTCCCGACGATCATGATGAACTAGTTGGAACCACGATCGACTACCAACAAGATTGGCCTTTTATCAAGCGGTCACCTATTTGGGCCACCATTGAATCACTAGAAATATACCAAACATCACCACAAAGACCACACTTTTCACCATTGAAGAAAGTCAAAGCGGATCGTCGTGAGGGCTTAGCCATTGCCCACATGGTGACATTTATGAATATGGTTCAGATGCTTTCAACCTTACAGTTGACTGACCCTGTTGACCCAATCAACAACGGTTTGGAAATCTTAACCGACTTGGAGACTCATGGGTTTGATGTGGATGTGATTCGAGGTCGTTTCAACAAGATCCTGTCTTTAAAACCGAAAGCAAGTCAGCAGACGATTAAGCTGAAGGAGGTTGAAGAAGAGCTTGAAAAGTGCAATGCTGAGAAGTGTGTAGAGGAGAAGAAGATTAATGAACTTGAAATGAAGATTAAGGAGTTGCACGAGAGGATGGCGCAGAAGGTGGCATTGAATAAGGTGAGAGATGAGGAGATGATGGCGTTGCAATCGAACATGAAACTTGTTTCTAAACAAATTGCTGATTGTGAGCTTGCTTTTAAGGAACTTGCAGCCACCCCCTTCTAGGATCTTGAACCTTGTTTAATATTATCCACATGTGGTAAACTGCTTCATGTTTAATGCAGTTCTAATGTAACTAGTAGGAGTTAAGTTTAAGTCATATGAAGTTTTATATATGCTGATCCAGATGGAAATCTCTGATACACAAGGGGACTTGTGATTATTGAACGAAAAGTGTTTCACTACGGGAAATTGAGTATGAGAACGAAGCACAATGGGTAATGTGATTCGATTTGTGTACAAGAATGAGTATCTTGTGGCGAAAAGTGGTTCACTACTATAAGTATACAACACAAGATTTGTCAAACCAACATAAACTGCTACACCGAAACTACAACATGATTTCATATAAAACAACTCATATCTTTAGTAACCTCTAAAAACTACCTAGTCTACAACTCTAAGTTACAATCGCGATATCATTCTTGATTCGCTATACATTAAGCTCTTAACCTCAACAACACGAGTCGAATCATGTAATTTTTAGCTGTCATCAGTAAAAACTTTAAACATAAAATCTTTAAACCGTTTAGAATACAGTCTAGGGTCAACAGCCGAGATGGAAGTAGCATCATATTGGAATGATTTATATGCATGTTCAAGCTTCTTACTTATATCATAATCTTGCAATATATCTATTATACCAAAGAAGAGTATGACATCACTAAATTCTTGGGTTGGTTCTCCAACTAACTGAGTTTCATGACTTCTGACCGTCAATTCAACCCGAGCTGGCATGTTGATACCAAGCCGTACGGATGCCCGGCTGCAAAGCTATATTATATCAATAAAACTCTTATTTCTGGATGAAATGACTTAAGAAGTTATACGCATTAAACTTACCGTGCGGGATTAAGAACAGTATCTGTGTCAGTTATAATTCTAGTAGCTGTTCCTGGGCTATCAAGTTCAGCTCCCCCTGAAACGAGAAACCTAGAATAACTGTACCATCCATTTAATATGCGTGTGTGCGCGTGCGTGTATAGAGAGGGAGAAGGGGGGGGGGGTTCTGATACAAACACTTTTTAACGTGATAGGTGTCAGAAGCACTAGAGTTGAACAAGAGTAATAGTAATTATTCTAGTGTTAGCATAATTACTCTAATGCTTCTTACACTTCTCATGTTTTGTATTTGATTCTAACACTATATATATATATATATATATATAGAGAGAGAGAGAGAGAGAGAGATGTTTTTACCCACACCTGTTTCCTTACTGTTTTCTTGAAAGCTAATACCAACCAAGAGACTGTAATCCATGATTCTCTCTTGCTCAAGAAAGTCACAATCCTTGTTTACTTGACTGAAGTAACAATGTGAGTATATAAGTTTGTTAAAATCAAGTGATATTATAAGAAATAAATGGAATATTCACCTAATAGTAACCAAGTTTATTCAGTGTTCTACTAAAGTCACGCACACGCTTTTCAAACAACAAAAACCACTCAAGTTTTAATATTGATAGTTGTTACATAGATAAATGAAGCAGATATGAAACTTGGTTACATAGTCAAAGTGAAGAAAACAAAGATCACTATATAATAACCAAGTTTCATAATTGTTCTATTTATGTCCTTCATTTAATCAATTATGAAAAAATTACACAACAGCAGAACAATAATGAAAGTTTTTTTATAGTTAGAAAAAAAGTATGAGCGACTTTATAGAACAATATTGAAACCTGGTTATTATTTCGTGATAACCCTATAAGAAAACACAAAATTTACCTGCAGAATTCATCAAACCAATCTTTTCGCAACCGGAAGATAAATTTTAGATCAAGGTCCTTGAGAGTAGTGTTCGCATCGATTTCCGACTCCGGTTTATCTGTGATTCGCCCGTGTGAAGACCCTTTCAAATCATACCGTTTGTGAATAGGTACCTCGGTACACAATAAATTTCCCATGATAACAAACCGAACCTGCCACAATAGTCAAAAAAATATAACTGAATTGACCATTGACAATTGACCAGTTGAAGCAAAATCTGTAAATGCTTACCTTCTTTTGTATAGGTCCACTCAACTTCACGCAATGAAGACCAAAAAATTTTGTAACGAGTGTGTTTTCAAAGGATTTAACATGGTCATAATACGCTGGAAGCATTCTTTTTAGAACCTGAAGTAGTATTCATTATTCATAAACATAATGAAACTGAAATCAAGAACTTTGGATTGAAGTTGACTCACTTTGACTTCTGATTTCTTCATTGTTTTAATCATGTACTTATCGTCATGGGTCAAATAGAAGAAACTACCACTTTTTCCAGGTGAAGAGAGCTCCCGAAGAGCATCGTTTCCACATATAGATATCATGTAATCAGCTGGATCCACATTAAATAGTTTTCTAAGAGTCCTGAAATCATTAGAAATATGACTCCAAAAGTCAAAACATTTTCTTGAGGGTAAAGTTCTCTAGGCTTGTAAATGAACCGAACACTCAATGAACATTTCATGAACCGTTTGAAGGGAAGTTTGTTTATTTAATATATAAACGAAGATGGACAAAAAAAACTTTGTTCATTTAGTTAAACGAACGAACATGAACGCGTCTTGTTTGTTCATTTATGTTCGTTAGTTTACGTTTATCTATGTTCGAGTGTGAGTTGGTTAATATATTCATTTAAAACTTTTTAGTCTAGTTTTAGTAACTATTTAGACCGAATGCATTGTTCGTCACGTTACCTTTATCTGGTTTTAGCTTAGTTATATTCGCTCGTGAACTGTTCATTTATACTGTTAACGAACGAACACAACAAACACAAACAAGAAAACACAGTTCGTTTAAGTGTTCGCGCTCAATCGTTTGTTCAGTTAAAGTTAAGTTCAACGAAAGAACACAAACATGCTCCGTTCTTTAGATTTCATATAACAACATGCTAACCTGAAAACCAGCGGGCAGTAATCTTTCCATTTAAATTCACACGATTGGTGAGGTGGAGTATTCTTCGATCCTTCGGGAGGAAACTTTGTCCATAACTTTTGTCGCGTATCAAAAGCCGTCGGCTTCAGTCTAAGAGATTTATTTGGAGCGGGCCGTCCTACCGCATGTCTGGATTTGCACCAACAGTTAATAACAAACTCACACTTGCACACACACACACACATTTATATAGAAGCACCCTATGAAAACATTACCTTATACCAAGTTGTAGGTTAAGCATAAGTTCATAATTCTTATGCCCTTTGCATATCGTCACACCTTGTCGTTTTCCAGGATGCAACGGGGTCTTAAGTGACCTACCAAACAACACATTCCTAGTATTCACATCCTTAAGAGCATCACCGTTACTGATTCTTCCATCAACCGACACTCTAGTACTCGTACTCTTCCTAGGCGGCGCTTTTTCTTTACTACTACCCCATGAAAACACCTTATCCGAAAGGAACGTTTCAATACTCTCACCCTTAAAAATCACACACTCGGCCATGTCAACCGTAAACAACTGATTCGGGTCCCAGTCATCATGCGGATTGATAGAATTTGCAGGATAAAACTTCCCGCTTTGCTCCTTTTGATCACGACTCCATACACCCGCGTAGAAACTCCCGTCTTGCCAATGAAACGTGCCATTCCCTTTCGGTAACCCGTCTTCCCAACACCCGTCAAACCGATTCCCGTTAGCCCAAATCAATGTTCCATTCCCATTCATCTTCCCATTCTTCCATTCGCCGACATACTGATGCCCGTTATTCCAAAGATACTTCCCTTGCCCTTCATGAAACCCTCTTTTCCAATCCCCATCATACTTATCCCCGTTCGCATAACTCATGTTCCCCTTTCCTTGCTTCCGGTTCATAACCCAAGACCCACGATACGTATCCGTTAAAGGACACATATACGTTCCCTCACCGTTCATATACCCGTTCTTGAACTGACCCTCGTAACTCGCACCCGACGTCCAGCTGAATTTACCCTTCCCGTCAATCTTACCATCATTCCATTCCCCGAAATACATACAACCGTCTGACCATAAATACTTTCCATTCCCATGAGGGTTGTCGGTGGCCCACTGACCGATATATATGTCACCGTTGGAGAACACCTTCTCGGTGTGGCTACCGTCTCCGTTATCGTCATCCACGTGGGCGACAGACATTGTTCGTAAAATGCTGACTGCCCTCTTCTTTGCAAAGCTTGGAGATTTCCTAATATTAGCTTCAGCTGCCTTCAAAATGCCCACCAATGCTTTGCTCATTATCTCACAATCTAATCTAAATCACACAAATGGAAAGTCTTTATTATTATTAATATTATTAACCCAGATCAAGATCACCCTGTATCATCAATGTTACTCTCAGAGGCAATTCAACAAACATGTGGTGTGCAACCTGCAAACCCTAATTCAAATGAAGGTGTTGGATCGGACAAGACAATGTTTGCTGGTTTCCGGAATTAGTTCCTTAAATGACTATGAAATCCAACAGTTGTTGGGTGGATGAGAAGTCTAAGGTTACCTGCATTAACGGGCATTCATACCTGTTATGTTGTGTTGTCCAATAATATTATTGTTCACATACTCACTGTCATAACTGAAAATGACTTTTGACATTATATGTTTTGGTTTTGTATGCCTAATTTGAGCATAACGTGTTACATATCAATGTCACTATGTTTATTGTTTAAGGACTAGGCTACACACGTGTCCACGTCGCTGACATGTTATACGGGTTATGTAACGTTTTTCACGTAGCGTATACATCAAGTAAGGTTATTTGACACGTATGATATGCGGAAAAGGTTTATAAATTATACGAGCCTATATGAGAAACAACAAAAGCCATGACACAAGATTGTTGCACATATTTACCAATGCTAACGAATGTATTATTGAGCTATTGGGTCAGTGAATCTAATGTTAGCAACTTAGCATAGTTAGATGTTGAGGTATGAAGTGATTTGGTTAACAAATTTGTCACATTATCACTTGAGCAAAACTTGTAGACAATATAATTATCACTCTTTTACGAGTCATATTTTATTCATAGTTTGTCATTACTTTTCATGGTTAAGTGAAGTGACCGATACGTGCTTTGCAAAGCCTACAACTTGTTTATAAATGTTTTGATAACTATAGTTAAAAGTGTACAACTAGAAAACACAACATTAAACCATTAGTTAAAAATGTATAATCTTTACAAACTAATATTACTTGGAATGTCTTCTACTACTCGTATAATTTATCATATTTCATCAAACCATCCAACTTATAGACTTATAGAGTATTTTATCCTTTAAAACGATGTATCACTTTCTCATAATATTTTCATAAAATTTTCCTTTTCATAGTCACAAACTTACTTGCTTCGCTGCTAACTTTCAAACATTCATGTATGCTAACTTCTCAACTTTTGTCACAATACTTTAGCCTTGTAAGTTGTAATTATACCACAAAAATACACTTTTAAAACTTATAAACTCTCACAAAACTTTTACCATAACAAAACGATCCGATACCAATCGAGTTCGTATTGTAGCTTTCAAACATATAACACGTCCCGCCGCAACGCATAGTTAAAAATAAATAAAAAATTACATTTGTTTTTAAAAACTAATAAAATATCACCTAGACATCTTATCCTCGTCTCAGATATCTTCTCCTTCCACTCTCACTCACCACTGCCGGACTTTGAGTTGCAGTAACACCACCACCATCACCTCCGTCCTCCGCCACCTCCGATAATGGTGGTATGATTACCAACCACCAATTACCCACCATGAAACTAACTGAACTCCCATTCCGCAACACACGATTCATCTTTCCATTCCCATCATCAATTAAACCCTCATTCATCAAACACTTATCTTCAATTCACTCCACACCCAATAATAATAATAATAATAATAATAATAATAATAATAATAATAATAATAATAATAATAATAATAATAATAATAATAATAATACTTACACCACCACCACCACTACAACTACCAATCCTTCTTCTTCTTCATCTTCCCCGTGGCTCAACAATTGGTCTACCCTACCACCACCACCACCAAACCCTAATATCAAACCCGAACCCACCAAAAGATCCAAACTTTCCCACTCTTCCGACCCACCCGCCCCGACCCGGACCACCGCCATCGACAGAATCGTCCTCCGCCTGCGTAATTTGGGGTTAAATTCCGACGACGACGAAGAACAAGAAGACCAAGAAATTGGAATTGGAATTGAAATTGAAAACCCTAGTTCCCAAATTGGAGATGAGAAATTGGGCGATTTGTTAAAAAGAGACTGGGTTCGTCCCGATAAGCTGTTAACAGATGATGAAGATGAAGATACTGTTTTGCCATGGGAGAGATATCAGGAAGGTAATGTGGATGATAATAGGGAGTTAGAAGGGGTGAAGAAGAGGACTAAAGCTCCAACATTGGCGGAATTGACGCTAGAGGATTCGGAGTTGAGGCGGTTGAGGACTTTGGGTAATACGATAAGAGAAAGGATTAGTATCCCGAAAGCTGGGATTACTGCGTCTGTTCTTGAAAAGATTCATGATCAGTGGCGGAAGTCGGAACTCGTTCGGCTTAAGTTTCATGAGGTGTTGGCTAGAGATATGAAAACTGCTCATGAGATTGTCCAGGTTGGAAATACTGGTCTTTTGATAAATTAAAATAATTATATAAAAACATATTTGTGAGAAAAAAATTGAAGCTTTATATTAATTGGTTGTAAATGTCTTGATTTTGGTAAAAAAATTGAAGCTTTTTATGAATTGGAGCAAGAGTCTCAAAATGAGTTTAAAAATTGAAGCTTTATAAATTATATGAACTGGGAATAAAAATCTCAAATTAGGTTAAAAAATTGAAGCTTTTTATAAATTTGGAGTAAAAGTCTCAAATTAGGTTAAAAGATTGAAGCTTTATATAAATTTGGAGTAAAAGTATCAAATTAGGTTAAAAAATTGAAGCTTTTTTATGAATTGGGATTAACTGTCTCAAGTTAGGTTTAAAAAATTGTAACTTTTTTGTTGTAGCTATGAATTTAAAGAGATTGATTGTGTATCTTCCTAAATCCAGCGCCGAACAGGTGGATTAGTGATATGGCAATCTGGAAGTGTGATGATGCTATACAGAGGAGTTAATTATGCAGGCCCGTCTTCGAGACCTCAATCCACTAGTGACACTCTTTTCGTTCCAGACGTTTCGTCTACCAACAATATTAATAATAACAATAATAATAGTAATGATAAAGCGATAACAAGAACCGGTGATGCAAGAACACCACATGTTATCAAAAACATGACCGAAGAGGAAGTTGAATTTGATAGTATATTAGATGGGTTAGGTCCACGGTTTCAAGAATGGTGGGGCACCGGGATACTTCCAGTCGATGCTGATTTACTTCCTCAAACGGTTCCTGGGTTCAAAACCCCGTTTAGACTTCTACCTACCAGAATGAGGGGACACCTGACGAATGCAGAGATGACTAATTTGAGGAAACTTGCCAAATCACTACCCTGTCATTTTGCTCTTGGTACTACTTCATCAAATCAGTTATTTCATTCCTTAGAGGTGGTTAAATGGATCCTTTTTGGTACCGGTTGGGTTAAAATGACCCAACACTTTCTTGTCCAAATTTTAAATCGTTTTCTTAAATGTATATTGGTGTGTTGTTGTGACAACAAGATTAATCACAGAACACTAAATTAGTAAATTATTGTAAGAACGTGACGAACAAACCTAAATTGTTTAATTGTTTTTCAATGGTTCATTTTTATAACATTTACTTTTTTCATGCAAATGCCTACGTTATTTATATAAAAAAACTATTAAACTAATTTGTTCATATGTTTTTTTTTAGACGTTTACCTACAGTCCTACACATTTGTAAGTTCTGTATATAAACAAATTTTGTTTATATATTTTTTAGATTATTAGCATAGATAATAAGCATTGCATTCCAACCAATTTTTGATATTTAAACCTTTTCAAGATCGAAAAATGAATGATTTACTTTGTTCTTGCAATAAACTGTGTTTTGCCTGGAACCCTCCTCACAAGATTATATAATCTGAATAATGAGTCATTTGAATAAAATGATAAGAGGTGTGCATTCAGTTTAGATTACTTTCAACAAACATGTTTAAATTGACTCGTTTATTTTTAACTTGGTAAAATAGGGAGAAACAGGAATCATCAAGGATTGGCAGCTGCTATAATCAAACTTTGGGAGAAAAGTTTGGTTGCTAAAATCGCTGTTAAACGCGGTATTCAAAATACCAATAATTTGCTAATGGCGGATGAGTTAAAGGTACATTGAATATAGCTACGAACATTAATGTTATATTATCTTAAAACATTGTATTTAAGGTCGTTATTTAATTTCAGAAACTAACAGGAGGCATTCTACTACTTAGAAACAAATATTATATTGTAATTTATCGTGGGAAAGATTTTGTTCCTGCAAGTGTGGCTGACGCTTTAGCAGAAAGACAAGAACTTACAAAAGAGATACAAGATGCAGAAGAGAAGGTGAGGGGTGGAGTAGTAGAACTCGTGCCCGTGCCTGTACCCACACCTGGACCCACAAGTGTTGAAAATGGACAGGTGGCGGTTGCAGGAAGTCTAGCCGAGTTTTATGAAGCTCAAGCACAATGGGGACGAGAAAAAACAACCGAAGAACACGAGAACATGTTATTAGAAGCTTCCAAAACAAAGATCACTAGAGTTGTTAAGAAACTTGAGCATAAATTGTTTATTGTAAGCGTTCTTTTATATAAACATTTTTATGTTAATTGGAGCTTATTATTAAACTTTTGTTTATTTTTATGAAGGCCCAATCCAAAAGGAGTAAAGCCGATAAAGAATTAGCTAAGATACGGGAAACATGGCTGCCAGCAGGCCCTCCAGAAGACCAAGAAACAATAACGGATGAGGAACGTGCTATGTTTAGAAAAGTTGGATTAAGAATGAAACCTTACTTACCACTCGGTAAATCCCAGTGACTATTTTTTTCATTTTTTTTTGGGATGGAGACAATATTTTTTCTGAAAGTTTAATGTTTATGTTTGATTTACAGGTGTTCGTGGTGTTTTGATGGTGTTGTTGAGAACATGCATTTGCATTGGAAACATAGAGAACTTGTAAAACTTATATCGAAGCACAAAGACGCTGAGTTTGTTGAAGAAACAGCAAGGTTTTTGGAGTATGAAAGTGGTGGGATATTAATAGATATTGTAAGAGTGCCGAAAGGTTATGCAATTATTTATTATCGTGGGAAGAATTATCAGAGGCCCATTAGTATTAGGCCTAGAAGCCTTCCTTCAAAAGCTCGGGCTTTGAAACGTTGGAAGGCCTTACAGAGATACGAGGTCTGTTTACCTTTTTAATTACTATATGAATATATGATATGTAAATAGTTGTAAGTTGTAACTTATATTGGATTTTAATGTAAACTATGCAGGCTCTAACAGAACATGTGACTGAATTGGAAAAGACCATAAATCAAACGAAAGCACAAAATGTAAGCTTTCATACTATCTTCAGATTTTTATATTTTTTTAGAATTTCTAGATTAATAGTTAAAATACAACTCCTTGATGTGTGTAGGATGGTTTTGATGATATTAAGGATACAAGTACTCATAGTTCAGATGAAATGGAGCTGAATGATCTTTTTGTGGAATCTTGTCAGGTTTGTTTAATTATCTGCACATGTATCTTGATTATAGTCATAACAACCAGTTCTGAATGTTTGAATAAACAAATACATTCGTGTCTGTTATGCAATATGCAGGGCGAAGATGAAAGTTCATGGACAAATTCTGAAGATGATGACGACGACGACTTCGATGAAGACGAGGATCTTGAAGATGAAGATGAAAGATTCTAATTGTTAGTCATGAGATTGTCAACTTATTGTTCACATTTTAGAGGATGTTTTTAGTTGGTGAAGACAGACAAATTTTGTAATATGTTTATTCATATATAAATACCTTCAAATTGGATAAGAAATGTCTGATTATAAAGAAATTTATGTACAAAAATTTTCTACAGTTAAGTTCTGTAAGAGTAATAGATAATTATTCCTGAATCTTAAGTCTATTTTTGTGCTTGGATGAAAGTATGATATTGTCTTATAAAAGTATGATAAAATAACAACTAATATAAATCTTTTTGTCATATGCTTATAGTAATAATTCTGAAAGTTGGTCTTGAAACAGGTTTTGTTTCTAGTAAAGTGTCAAAAAGTTTTTTTTTTAATGGTTTTCATTATTGAGATCTTAATAACCATGCTTTTGCCATTGACAATCTATGTGAGTCTCAAATTAAGTTTTAACATTTAGCAATAACCAAATTTTAGAAACATGAGCCAATCTCGAGCTTAAAAAACTTGGGCTTACTCGAGCCAAAACACACATTTTGAACATAAGACCAAACAATGAATCACTACTAGTAATATTGAACAATCTTTGCAAACATCAACTTACCAGACTTTTGGTACAGAAAACAAGAAAGAACATGTTTTTAATATCCAACAACATTCAGAGAAGGATGTTATTCATACAGGCAAAGCAAGAACCCTGTCCAATAACATATTTATTGGCGAAACGGTAGGCGGGACCAACCAAAAACATTTCAGAAGTAGTTGCTTTTGTAGAAATTTTTAAGAAAGTTGGAGACATTCTCATCCTTGTTAGCAGCATCTTGAACAAGACCTTGATTACCGACCACATACTGCCCGATAATATGGTGTCGTTGCTTTGCATGCTCTGTTATGTTGCTCAGCTCTTCCATTGCCTTGAAGAGCAGCATATCAATCACCTGCAATGATTATTCAGATATTAAGAAATTATTTGAGGTCAAGTTAAAAAGAAGCCTATGACTTTTTAAAGTGAAAAACATCCCCTAAACTTTACAATAAAATGCCTTAAAGCTTAAGCTTCAAAACTACTGGTTTCTAGATACAAACTAGTAACATGACTCCAATTTGCTATAGTTTTTAGTTAACTAATAACAAATGACTGAAACCTCCAAATGTTTTCATCTAACTATTCATATCTTACATCTTAAACTCGTGCTCTGTAAATATGCCCAACAACCACTTCTTTGGGACTCAAGTGTACACATTATGATGATACTCACTGACCAAAAAACTCACTTATCTTTATCCTATCGATTTTTATTGTTGATTAGTTGCAATAAAGCCCAATAAGTGCTCTTAAGGTGCTAAGAAAAAGAAGGGAATTACTGATATGGTTTTTGTCAAATTTTCATTATTTAACTTCTCAACTTCAAAAGAATAAGAAAGATGGGTGATTTAATTTCTCAAAGTAGGTTGGGATGTATTTAAGACGTGTAAGATTATCAAAAAAAGAAGTTGGTAGATCAAAATACTAATCTCAAAATGGTTTTCATAGTCTGCAGCCCTAAAACATACATAAATGACAGGTAGCATATTATCAATTTCTTGTCTACATTCATATCCCAAAACACGAATGCCCATATCATTCATTATCTTAAGTTGATACAAACCTAATCGCAAATACCATCCACCAAATAGCAGCTGTCTATGTTTGAACACCTATCAAGAACAATCAGCTTCACAACAATATAAACGAATCCGCCCCTAAAAGTGCAGCCAAACCAATACACAACACGAAAAACGTGACATCTTACGTGTTAAGTTTTTGCGCGTGATGGCGTCACAAATTTATATTTCAACTAATTTATCTCAACATCTAAATCCCCAAAATCCATCAATCTACAATTCAATCAACAACAGTATATAAAATCAACAAACCCCCAAATTTAACAACCTAATTCTAAAAAAAAACAGAAATGAAATTAGGGTTACCTTAGGGTTAGTGATATGGGCATTCTTACGGATTTCAGCGGCGATGGTGGATCGAAGCTGAGATGGGTTAACAACATCGTAGAGATTGTAGATATCCATGATTGAAGGAATGGATCTGCAAGCTGCACGGAAGAAATCGAAGGTTCGATGTCTGGCTTCCTGCAAATTGGCTGAGTTCGGTGGTACCTTCACTCTCATTGCAAACGCCATTTCGTTGACTCTGTGTTTGACCGGCGATTCGTCACTCCGGCGACAGATAATAATATGTAGGCGGAAGAGGATTATGTGATGTGGCCGATTTGCTTCCGATTGATATTATGTATTTTACCTATACGACCCTTGTGGTCTCATTGTTTTACAGTTTTGCTTACCGGATTAAAAATTGATACAACTGGGTTATACCGGGAAGTTCAACCAGTTGAATAGTTTACCTTATAATTTTTTATAAATGTAACTTCAATCCAAAAATAACTCAAATCTAAATTATTCCTATAACAACAAATAATCCAAAAGTTAATCCATATTAAAAGAATAATGTAAAAGCACTCAATTTTAAAAAAAAAATAGTCTTAGAGTTTACACGTTTGAATGTTAATTGTTGGGTTAAAAGTAATTTTGAAAAAATATGGGCCGCAAATTTCAAAAATTTCTCAAACTTCAAACCAGTTTGCTGTTAAAAACCGGTATTTTAGACAAAAATCGCCGGTACGATGTTCCAGCAAACCGGCCAAAAATACAGGACTCAAAATATCGTCCTACTGTGCGAAAGCCGGTTTAACCGGTTCAACCGACCGGTATGAACTGGTTTTTAAAACACTGCTTTCAGGACATGATTAGGAATGATGTTTCGGTTATTGGTAGTTAATTCTATATTATTAGTATCCTTTTCATGTGTATATCATTTTTGTTGTTTAGATTTATGCTAGATGTGTGCGTTATATGTGTTTAGTATACTTGTCATTTTCACATACCATGTTTGGAGTCAGGGTTTTTTTCTTGAATTAACTTATTTATCCACTAGTAGAGGTGCACAAACCATGTATTTTGTAGGAATTGGAATCGGGTAGAACCGGTTTCGGGTATGGTTAACAAAAGTAAAAAACTGGCAGGGTAGAAACGGTTTCGGGTGTAGTCAGGTATTTGACCGGGTTTTTCCTAGGTAGAGTCGGACCTGGATTTGACTAGGTAAGTTGGAACCAGTCTCGTCGGGTTTGGTTCCTGGAACAGGTCCGGGGAGAAATCCAATTCGAGGTCGTACACGCGGGTCAGGTACGGATAGAAACCGGTTCCAGGTTAGGTATAACGAGTCATGTTCAGAACCTGGTATTTTGTGCACCTCTATCCACTAGGATAGAGGTATGGTAATCTTACATCTCATCCTCTCCAGACCCTACTAATAGTTTTGTTAAATGTTACATGTAAGATTTTACTAGGTATGGTGGTCGTTGCTGCATTAGTTACTGTTTAGATGTGATTTTAAAAAATATTTGTAACTCAATATCCTAATTAGTGGTGTTTTAGTGCAGTAAAGTTGATTTTGATGTATGATTTTTATCGTTGCGCACTTGTTAGTTGGTTCGTTGTATGTCTACATATCTCGCTGTACGCCGATGCTACTTCGAAGAGCCAATAACAAGAATCAACTTACCATACATCTTGAGTAACAACTATACCTTTAAAAATACCATGTGTGTCTAACAAGCTATTGTCATGTTTATGGTGAACCATTAAGAAAAAGTGGCGCCTTTGGTTTTAGGGTGTGGTGCCTGAAGTAGGTTACTAAAGATTGGTAGCCACTTCATGGATGGATAACATGCACATGTGTGTTGTACGCATTTGTGATAGATAGCGTATTGAACATGATGGTAAAAAAGACAGATAACACCAGTTTATCATCAACCATAAGTAAAAAAAGTGAAAGAAACATCAAAGGGATATTAGCAGTTAGCATCCCGTCCCGATCCCTAGCTTCAAACTGACAATGTTTTGATAATACCAATTACCGGAAGTCAATATCTCAAACCAAGAAACAAAGTAGCCAAGAGGATACAACACCCATAAGGCTCGTTAGCAATGTTGCATGACTATATGTTTTTTTAGGCTTTGCAAATCATGGATCGCGATTATATCAAACAGATAGATAACGTTAAATCTCCTTATCATATAGATGCAAACACAAGCGTGTTCATGATCACATCTCACCACATTCAGCAATAATGCAGGGCAGTTTAGGGCGGTTGTTCGGTCCAGTGGCCACATTCTCAATCTTCCTCACCACCAAAAGCCCATCACCAAGAACTCTCTGCATCAATACCAGTCACATTAGAATAAAACAAATCCATAATATTCAACTTTAAAAGAAATAAACTTCTGATATAAACGTACTCCAAATACCACGTGCTTATTATCAAGCCAATCACACTTGGCACAAGTGATAAAAAACTGCAACAAAAAACAAAACATATTATTTTATTTTACAAGAAACACGATAACATATTCTGTTATTAACGAGTAACAAAAATGCAAGTACCTGACACCCGTTGGTATTTTGTCCGCTGTTGGCCTGCAAAGATTAAAAACGTGTAAACCTCAAACCGGATAACTTAAACACTATTGTTAATATTATTATCAAGTGAAAGTTACAATATGCATACCATTGACAAAAGACCGGGTCCAGTATGCTTAGCAACGAAATTTTCATCCTCAAACTTACTTCCATATATGGATACACATCCACTACCATCTCCCTGTCAAGAAAAATATAGTGAGAGTTGATTAACAAAATGGAAAAAGCGTGATCGAATGAAAAGAAACACACCTTGAGAAAATCACCAGCTTGTATCATGAAATCCTTGATTATCCTATGGAACTGACATCCTTTGTATCCAACAGGTAGTCCAGCTTTTCTGCAGAAAATCAGATAAATAAACAAAATAAAAAATCAGCAGAACAGATAAGAGCTGTACCGTATACAATACACTAACTACAAATGCTATAAATTACATGTGTTATAACAATGAGACCTAATCCCTAACACAAAAGAAGTGAATAACATGAATTGAATTAACAAATTGAAACCCTAACATAACAGTTATAGGAACCTACCTGTACTCTCCGGTACAGAACTGACGGAAGTTCTCGGCGGTTTTGGGAGCGATGTCGGCGAAGAGCTCCATCTTAATACGGCCGGCGGGGATGGTGCCGATGGTGACGTCGAAGAAGACGATAGGGTTCTTAGGATTAGGAGGCCTCTGGTGCCACTCTACCATTCCACTTGCCATCTCTCGATCTCTAAACTGTAAACCCTATCGATGTCTATCCAAGGGTTTTTAGAGGGTGAGATTATTATATGTTTTTTTAATGATTTTTTTTATAGAAAAGGTCGGTTTAAACGTCGATAAGGAGGTCATGTGATACTTGTCAGTCTACCTTTGGTTATTGTGGTTTCTTGAGAGATGACTTATTATCTTGGTCAAATGTCTAGCCATATCTCGTTCCAGTGCCTCTACTATTTGGTGGGATAATGTAGGCACTGTCTACACGTCCACTAACACGATGCGGCATCGACGCACCAATATATTGAGATTAACATTCATTTTGTTCAAGTAGGTTAAGTTTTAAAATATCTAGTGTTGTGTGATGTAAGCCATGATATAATTTGCTAGTGTAATGTAAACAATGATGTCATGGACACCCTTCCTTAACCTATAAAAGCAGCTTTGTGTTTTTCATGTTCCATCACGTTCTCAATATACTAATTCACCAACAGGTTGCCGTCATCTATATTTATAGAGTTTCACACCAATTTGAATTTCCGCCTTCCTCTTGTTTCAAACTTCGAGGATGTATTAGATTGTACGTTATGGTTAAGCAAGCCCTTAACATTAAGGGTTAAGCCCTCTAGGACATTGTATAATGGTCTTCTTTATGTCTCCGTATACACATGTGCATTGTTCCTATAGAGACTAGGGATGGTATCGGTGATGGTATCGTACCAAACCAGTATCGTACCGCCTAGTACTGATATTGAGTTTCCCAATACCATACTGTATAAGCACATTCTATTTTGGTACTGGTTCGATTAGTAACGTATCTGAACTTTTACCTAAAATCAATAAACAAATGAGATTCATCAAATGAAACAACAAACTGATTGAGAACAAGTAATGCGCGAGGAAACTGACATCAAGTTCATCTTTATAGACAATCCCGACCCAGTTTTATAAACTAAATCAAAAGTAAGAACCAACGTCGATGCAAAAACAATCAAAATATTGCACCCTAACATACATATCATAATACCAAAACAAATACACAATAATATAAGAAAGCATCATGTACAACCAAACATAAGCATACAAAAAGTGAGACTAAACAAATAATGTCAACAAAAAAAAAAGGCAACTACTAAAACTGTGCATACAATGCTGAAAGCTAAAAACCTCCCTACAAACATCAGTCAATAATTATGCAGCAACATCCATATAAATATCCCAAACTAAACTTTATCTCTAAAATACCAAAAACAAAGCCTGTTTGCAAATGAAACTACTATTCAGACATTAGCATTTGACAGAAACACAAGAATTCTAAATTAAATCACGATTTGACACATGCCCCCCTTTTATTATCTTTGACAGTTGCAGCATACTCATGGATCGATTCACGTTATGCTGCTTCATTGAACTCCCTGAAAAAAAAAGTTTAGTTATTAATGGGTTGATTCACGTTATGCTGCTTCATTTCAAGCGGGTCAAATAACCAAAAATTTGTGCATAAAACTTGCTAAACCGTAATTTTAAGAGTTAATTACACAAGTCGGTGTGGTTTGGCAAAAGTTACACCTTTGACCCTTATCTTTAAAAAGTTGCATGCTTGTGTGGCATTCAATTTGTAACAGATTTGGGTTCCAACTTCCATTAAAAGTTTTTTGTTAAGTTTATATAAAATGACTAATTTACCCTTCTAGTTAACGCGTTTTAAAGTCTGCTACTGTTTAAGCTAAAGGGTAAAATAGTCATTTTTCATCAATTTAACAGAAGTTATGCGACTTTTTTTATAACTAGGCCAAGAGATGTAACTTTTGCCAAACCAAAACGACTGTTTATGCAATCAACTCTTTGTATGGTTAATAACTTAATAGACAAATCTTCATAAAAATAATTAAGTCAAAAATTAAAGAAAACACCTACTTGCAAGACCTTTTATTGTGACCAAGCCCTTTACACTTGCCACATTGGAGTTGTCTTTTGAGAAAGTCAGACGGTCCGATTCGACCGGCTGACACCTTCCTAATCTTGGTCCTACCAGGTGTGCGCATAGTGGGTGGCGGGGTCACAAGAACGGCACCGTCTTCCAGCTCACTATCCATTAAACGTTCAACATTCGGTATCGGGTGAATCGAGTCAGCATAGGTCAAATGGTACATCTCAACATGAAAGTACCTAGAACAATGGTCAAACGGGCTCCTCCCATATGATTCCAAAACCGCAATAGCGTGACAACAAGGCAGCCCCGTAAGCAACCACCCTTTGCAACTACAATCCCAATTCTCAATATCGACTATATCAATCATTTCACCGTATCTAACCTCGAATTTGCTCCCATGTGACCTCAGTATTTGAACCGATCGGGCTTTTAATATTTCGTTCTTCAGCTTTTCTTCCATGGAGGGTGTTAACCGAGTCATCCACTGACTCGACTCAACTCGCCTTGTGTATATCAATTGCATCATCTTTCCCCTCAACTCATCAATCATCTGGGTTATAGGCAACTCGTTTGCTTCCGAGACCCATGAGTAAAAAAGCTGACCGAAATTAGACGTCATATGGTTATACCTTGTAAAAGAAAAAGAAATAGGAATTAATATAGAAAACCCTAAATCCAAATATTAACCAGTAACTAATCTTAATAAGCATACCTCAACCCGCCAAAGAAAGCATTAGCCCAGTGTTCGGGCTCACTCCTGATAACCCAATTGTAAGCTTCGGGCGAGATGGCTTTAATGTCTTCAGTACACTTCTCGAATGCCTCGAGTTTTGGCGCGTTTGCAGCTGCATAAAGATCTTCAACCATGAGGCGTCTAGCATCGTGTGAAAACTGACCCTTCAAATCTTTATTAAGCTTTTCAGCTAAATACCCAAGGCAATACGCATGATAACACTCCCCACCAAATATTTCCCGTAACGACTCCCGTATACCCTTTTGAAAATCCGCCACAAACGTGATTTGACCAGGGGACCCTGGAGGAGAGACCATTGGTTTAAGTTGTGTCAGAAACCAATGCCAGTTATCATCATTCTCTTCATCAACAACTGCAAAAGCAACTGGAAACGCCCCGTCATCACCATCAGCCGCAGTTGCAGTCAGCAACATGCCTTGGTACCGCGAGTTTAATGGTGTACCGTCGAGAAACAGAAGTGGTCGACACCCATGTAAAAAACCAGATACCGAAGCGTGAAAACAGACGAACAAACGGTGAAAGCTCGAATCCTCTTTAGTATTAAAACTAGCAAGACTTCCGGGATTCGTTTCCATTATTTTTTCGCAAAAGAACGGTAATTCGCTATATGCATCTTTATACGAACCCAAAAGTTGCTCTCTTGCGTACTCTTTAGCCCGCCTCGCTTGTGAATAATTCAAATCAATTCCATAATCACGTTTAAGCTCGGTAGCAATGTCTTTAGGCTTAATCTTGGGAGATTCTTTAACTTTTTCTTTAATTAAGTTCCCAACCCAACTTCGTTTAGCTCGAAAGGGGGTTTTAGATGTAACTTCTTGGCAGTTATGAAGGGGCCTCATAGTTTTAATACAAACTAACTGAGTGGTGGAGAGCTTTGAAGCATGGATACGCCACGGACACCCTTCGGCTTTACACTTAACGGTTACGCGTTGATTCTCGTTTTTCTTGTACACGAAATTAAACGCGTGTGCAATTGAGTACTTCCTTAACGCCTCACGAAATTCAGCTAAAGAATGAAATCTTTGTCCCACGCCTGTAATAATATTCTCCCATTGTTTTGCAGCTAGGCGTTCGTCATTATCAGCTACAACCATCGGGAACGGGTTTGATGATATTGGAACCGGAGCAGGAGTGATCTCGTTTGTTGACTCGATGTCAACGTGCGGTTCGGCTAGAGCCATTGCATTAGTTAGAGTAGGTGCAGCTTGTACAACTGCAGCTGGCGTTTCCACAGTTGGTGTTGTCTTTTGGGGCCTGCACAATAGCAAACAATCTCCATATTATTTTTGAATACAGATATTAGTTTTCTAGTATTGCATAATTAGAGTTTGTCTATAGCACGCAGGTCTGAGTTTTTCTTTAGGGTTTGTTTCTGGTTTATTTCCTGTATCAATTGAGGGTAGGCCTTTAAATGAGCCGAATGCTAAGTGAACCGTTCGTTTATGTCTGTTTACTTAATAATAAACAAACATAAACACATGCCTCGTCTGTCCGTTTATGCTCATTTAAGATCGTTTGTTAATATTTTTTTAAAAAAATTTAGGCCCATTACAATTTAGTCTAGTTTTAAAAAAATTTAAGCCCAACACATTGTTAACTTGTTCACATTTACTTTTAATTGGTTTTAGCTCAATTATGTTAGTTCATTTACGTTCATGAACTGTTCGTTTATACTGTTAACGAACTGAACATAAAAAAAACACGAACACATTCAATTTCTTAACCAAACAACACGAACAAGAAAACCAAATCGTTTAATTGTTTGTGTTTGATAAAGTTATACGAATGAACACGAACATGCTAAGTTCAGTTTGTTTACAGGCCTGCTTGAGGTTCCCCCTCTAGTCTAATTACACGCAAATCAGTTAAAATGTAATTGCTTTCACAATTATCAACTTCAGAAGGCTATAATCTAATCACGTGACTAAATTTTACCTACGAGCAGGCTGCTTTTTCTTGGTGTTTTTACCAGGGGGGGCTTCTTTCATAATAAAGACCTCGAGCTGATCAGCTTCCTTATAATAATTCACCATTCGTTGAAAGTCCTTATCTTTAGACACAGTAATGAGATTCTTTTTGTTCCCAGGCAAGAAGTATTTGATAATCATCGCGTCTACAGTCAAATCAATAGTTTCAGCAATTTCTTGTTTGAATCCACTCAGCTGCATATTCTCGTCGAGATCAACAGCATACGCTTCACCACCACTATAGTTCAAAGACCCGTCATCATGGGTCTCAAAATCGCCACCGTGTTGGCAAATCGCTATCATCTTCTTTGATGAAACCATTGCCATCTCTGTAACACCATAAAAATCAAACCTTTATAGAAAAATACAAAAAAATTGTTAGATGGAACCATTCCCATCTCTGTAACAGCATAAAAATCAAACCTTTATAGAAAAACACAAGATTTATAAACCAGTTCCATAAGTATAATTCAACTTTCACAAATCTTTTTCTCGAAAGATTAAAACTAACCCTACAACAAATCTGTAATATGTGACTCATTTTCAGTCTTGAATTTGATGAATAAAAACAAAATGGTCAGAATCAACAGGTAAAGCTGCTGCTTTTATTATTATTATTATTATTATTATTATTATTATTATTATTATTATTATTATTATTATCAAATCCAAGCTGAACAAACCATCTGACCAAAATTAAAATTAACCACATCAATTGAAACGAATCAAATCTGAAAACCCTTTTACAGATAATCAATTACACGACAAAAAAAAGTCAAACCCTAGAAATCAACAACAACCCAGAAAAAACCCAAATCAGAAACATGGAAATTGAACGAATTGAACCGATCGAGGATGAAATTGAGCTCAAAGGGTGTCATAAAAACCAGGCAATTGGGTGTTTTGAGGGTTTTGATTTGAGGGTTAAAGATGATGATAATAATAAAAGATAGAAGAAGAGGAAGTAAAGAGACATACCTGGTAAAGATTAGGGTAGAAATAGGAAAGTGTAATTGCAGGGGTTGAGAAGAAGAAGCGATAAAGAATTGGGGGAGAGAGAGAAAAGGGTTAGAGAAAGAGGGAGGAAGGTGGGCTCATATGTTGAAGCTTAGGGGCTGCTGCAATACAATACATATATTATCATCTATTAGGTCACATGATTGTTTTATCTATCTCATTCTTTTTTAAATTTTAATATTTGTAAACTAAGAGTGTTTATCTGTTTGGCAGTGTTGTATAAATCTCGACTAGACATCGATTGATCGCTAGTTCTCACTTCACTGATTAATTTGGGACTAGTCGGCTAATTAATCGGTCAACAGTCAAATCCGGCTAAAATCGGTGGTTTCCGGCGAGATTCTAACTAAAATCAGCAATTTTCGGCGAGATTCTAGCAAAAACTATCGGTTCCAGCGAGATTCTAGCTATAGCTAATTTCCAACCGAAATATGTTTGTGTATGTATAAAACTGAAAGTTACATATAAAAATGGGTATGTGTATATATAGAACTGAAAAATATACATAAAAGTTCGATCCGATTAATCTCGATTAATCCCGAGTAATCGCTAGTCCTCATCGCCTGACTACCGATTAGCGATTTTTACAACATTGTTATTCGGCTTATTCGGGTTGAAATTATTTATTGAACTTTGTCGGGATGATTAAGATTAAGCCTAAATTGTAATTAGAATGAATTAGATTACAGCTTAGAATGATTCGGCTTTAAATGATTTGATTCGATTTTAAATGGTTTCGATCTAATTTTTAGTTTAGTTAGCTTGAATGGAATAATGAAGATTTGTATTCTAGAACATGTATTATTTGGAGCGCATAAGACGAGTATAAGTTTCCTACTAGCTAATAATTTCTCGTAACATATTTTAGTTGAGGGGTTGCGTCACATAAATATTCTATTTATATGTATTATGGCTATTTTTTTTACATTTTTTTAATTTAATACATTGTTAAATGAAAATAAAGATAAAACTACCATTTATGTTTACTTTATCGATGAAAAAGTTCAGATGATTCATCTATATTAACTTTTATATATTGGAACTAAAATTTAGCTGAAAAAGTTTATATGGCTAATTTGACTTGACGTATAACATTTTAACATTTAAAAAGTTTATAAGTACAATTAGAGGTTATTGTCACAACTTTCATAGTCCAACTAGTTGTACTTATAAATAGTAAGTATTTCTCTCTTGTTAAGGAGAAGTATTCACTCAATTTTAACACTTTAGCATAACTCCTATTTTTTATCGAGGCTAACTTTGATATTAAAACAACACATATTACTCATCCATCTTTGTTTTGTTATGTGGTTTTGCAAAAGAGACGTTCGTTGATTTCACTTAGGACTATATGGATATGTTCAAGGAAGATTAGCACGTCCCTATCAAGAGACAAAAACTACAGTAAAATACACTGCATCCTCTAAAGCTCAACTTTAATCAACAACGTCATAGTTTGCACTAGCGCTTGTGGTTCGTAATAAACCAAGAGATCAAAAACCAACATTAGTAAGTTCTATAAGCACTAATGAGAATGAGCAACAGGAAGAAATTATAGAAGGGATAGTTTAGAGTCTATGGCTAAGTTGGTGCTCTTTTGGTAAGAAAGTTAATATTGATAAAAGAGAAGGGCATGTTTAACAAAAGAACCAAATATCAAAAGCCATGGGCATAAAGATTTAAATCTTAGTCAACTTGAGCCGTCTACTTTTGAGTTTTGAGCACTATAATTGCAACAAGATTGGACATGTAACATGTAACATCCTAACTTGTGATGTAATATTATATTGACATGGTCATTGTCAATTGTGAATATACTGGATGAAATTCCTATTTAGTTTTTTTGGGTGGGCTTTTTTTCTTATAAACTCTTATGTTAACAAGTGATTGAAAAAGTCAACAAGTCAAATGATGCACGGGACTCAAGCACGATACGAGTAGCGGGCTTGGGACATGTAATCGTTTTCCTTTATTTTCCCTCTCTCTATAATTATATAACCAAACACGTCACTCCATCAAACACCATAATCACATTCAATAAAGAATTGTGTAGGAGGCGTATGTTGACTTCGGAATCATTCAAGTGGAAAACTTAAGCTAAATTCCGGAATTGATGAAAGGCAATTAATTTTAGGTTTAATTCCCAATTTCTTAGGGTTAGGAGTGATCATCGACTTCTCAATCTAATTATCCATGATACTTAGCGTCATACTTGAGTTTAAGTGGGTAATGTTGTTAAGACACTTAAAATCGATTCTTGAACCTATATATGGAATTCATTATATAAATCTCGTGTGTGATAAATAAGTTACTTGAAACTATTTTTAAATGAAAAGCTTATTCTACTATAAAATACATCTCCTATATAATGAAACGATTCTTACGCATAAACGGTATTTAATAGCTCATAAATGTAAATCAAACTAGGGATGAACAAATGGTACCAAGTACTGGTACCGAACCAGACACTTTCAGTACCAATTCAGTATCCACTTTCACAAGCTTCAGTATTGGTACAGTACGGTCATACCGGTAAATTGCCGATTTTTTGGGCCTTAGGTACCGGTACAACGGTACCCATTTTTAGCGATTTTCGGTATCGGTATTTTCATTATATCTATTATCATGAATGAAAGAGTTTTGAAAACTAATTCAGGGTTTTTTCAAACTTTCATCTTTGAAGGAACTATGCCCGGTGTTATAATAATGATCATCATGATAATGATATTTATACATATATAAGGGCTCATTTTTACTAGTCGCACGTGTCATTCATATTTACACGATCATATCTTGAGTGAATCTAACTTAAATAAATGACTTGATAACACTAAAATCAACAAGACGGACAACTTCCATGAGGAATATGTCCGTCGGTGCCATCTTGTTGTTCATGACTTCTCGCAGACAGCCCTCCATCCTAGATGTTCTTAAACTTGTAAAAGAAGTTTTGTTTACATAAATTTTACTAAACATTGAAATATCACACAAAATAAGTATAAAGCACCATATAAATGCTTTCATGATGAACATAATTATGAGATTATATTGTTTTCCATGTGATTGAAAGCAGCAGTAGCAAGTAGAAATCTAACAGTGTCATGATGTTTTTCTAGAGCTCAACAAGAGCGCAAAGCAAAAGAAATGACAAAACAAACGAATAACGAATAGAAGTCTTGAAGTTCAAACGATGAGTTTTACCAATATCTTTTATGAAAAGTTGTACAACCATGATTGTTCAAATATAACATATCCATCAACTTCATGTAACCATATCTTCTAACTTGAACATCTTATGATGGCAATGCTAGCAAGATTGATCCTTAGTAACCCTCTGTGCTTGTTCATCTTCAACCGAACGTGCTTCCACCTCATCACTAGCCTTATCATTACTATTATTATTATTATTGTTATCATTATTATTATCGTTGCCAGTATCATTATCATTGGACGCTGCATTGGAGTTGTCTTCTGAAACACATTCTTCCTCCTCAGTTGTCTTCCTCTCGTTCTTCGACAAATAAGGTTTCAGCTTGTCAACATCTGACAATCGAACCGGTTTGAGGAAAAACTCTTCAGCACCTTCTTCTAAGCATCTGACAAAAAACCAAGTTCGTTATGAGTGTCAAAATGACTAAAATACCCTTTCACAACGATATGAAAATAGTTTGTGTGTAGTCTTTATTCACCTATTTATCCTTGCTGGGATATTATCAGAAGACATGATCACAACTGGTATGTCTTTCAATGATTTTGATTCCTGCAAGTATTATAAACATTTATCCGTTAGTTCATGTTCAAAGGTTGACCAAAACCGGAGTCAGGTCAACCCTCCCAAAAACCGAGCCTTGGTGCATTTAGATCAGTCATGAAATGACAAGATTTACTCAAATGGAAACATGATCTACATCATCTACAAAAGATCTTTGAATTATACAAACTTTTTACACAAACAGTAACTACACAAGATAGAATCTCACCTTGATCTTCCTTAAAAGTTCAAAACCAGTCATCCCAGGCATACAATAATCTGTAATGACCAAGTTCACCTCCACTTCCTGGATTAATTCAAGAACATGAAAAAAATAATATAAGGCCCATGTAACAGATTCAAAACTGAAAAAATCAGAAAAAGAGTTCATTTTGACTTTTGAAGTCAACCCTAGACTTCAAATTCAAACATGATGCAGATCCTTTTTATGGTTTTTTTTTACCAAATTTCAATATCCCTAAATGAGATTAACAAGTTTTCCAAAACAAGAAACTAATTCTTAAAGGTTTTCCAGATCAATGAACCATAATCATTTGAACATTAAAATTAAAAGTCACATATTGACTCGATTAATTCTAGATTGAAGGTAAAGAGTCATATGACTCATGTACAAGAACATGAAACTATGATCATGAACTTCAACAAAAACAGGGAAAAAAAAAAAGATTTAAAATCAACAAAAAATCAGAAAAAATAATATAGTTTGACTTTTGGGAGACAACCCTAGGCTTCAAATTCAAACATAATAAACAGTTCTTTTAGCTTTCTTTTACCAAATTTTCATATTCCTAAGTAACTATCAATTTTCCAACACAAAAACTAAATCTTGCAGATTTTCAAGATCAATGAACTACAATAATTAAAACATTAAAAGCCACATGTTGACTTGACTTCTTCACTTATTCAAGATCAAAATTCAAGATTCAAACAATTCATACACAAGAACATGAAAAAAAGTTAAAAAGATGATATCATGTACAAGAACATGAAACTAAGACGATGAGCTTCAACAAAAACAGAAAAAAGAAGATAAAAATCAAGAAAAAATCAGAAAAAAATCATTTTGACTTTTGGAGTCAACCCTAGGCGTCAAATTCAAACATAATAAACAAATCTTTTAGTTTTCTTTTACCAAATTTTCATATTCCTAAGTAACTATCAATTTTCCAACACATATAAATCAAATCTTGCAGATTTTCAAGATCAATGAACTACAATAATTAAAAAACTAAAAGTCACATGTTGACTTGACTTAGTAACTTGTTCATGATCAAAATTCAAGATTCAAACAATTCATACACAAGAACATGAAAAAAACATAAAAAGATGATAACTTTCATCAAAAAACATAAACCAAAGACCAATCATACCGGATTTGGTGAAAAAGATGGAAGCTTTTCACAATCTTGCAGACCCAAAAACTCCAAAGCCTTAGTTCCAGAATCAACAGCAGTAACTGCACCAACAAAATCACAAAAATGAACAATCTTTAACAATACCCACATCATAAAGATAAGATCTCACCATTATAAGACAAGGTTTTGAGCAGACGCTCAATCAACTTCCTGTCAATATTGCTGTCATCAACAGCAAGAACATGAAGAGGGGTTTCTGAGATAGCAATCACACCCATGTTTGAAATTGAAATTGAGGATGAATATGAAGAATTGGGTGAATATAAAAAGGACCCATTTGATTTCTTGGAGGTGTGATTCGGAGATTTTGACAGTTTGGAAAAGAAGATCCGACCGGATATGATTTTCCGAATCCTTTAGGATCTTTTTTTATTTTTATTTTCTTATTTTATTACAGCATGGAGAACAGCAATCAACTTTCAATTGTTTTTATATTATTTCCTTCTGTTTTTAGTCAAATTTCATGTATCTGCATCAAATCAACTATTTTTTTTATAAAAAATTTTGAACATAATCTTCAAGTTTATTATAAACATGAAATATGAAAATATGAAATATTTATCGACTAAGAGAAAATCATGGTCGTTTACGGTCTGATTCGTCTGTTCGGATGAAAACTTTCATCAAGTTATTAAACATGGTGTGCCCGTTGAGACGGTTGGGTTGACAAGGGTTTCGTTTGACTAAAAATAGTAATGTTAATTTTTAAAATTTAAAATTTATACAGTTGGGTTGGTTTACGGTTGATTTAAGGATACAAATATTTAATCATATGATAAAACGAATGGTGTGAATATCATGATGAAAGAACTAGCCTAGGTATATTGGTTTGAATGATTTGATGAGTTTTAACTGAATTTGGAGGAAATCTTGATCCTTTTCTAGTTGATCCTTAAAAGAAGAATAAAATATCATGATCAATCAATAAAGATACATTTAGGATTTGTGAAATATCTTTTGTATTTTCTGTTATATTGTTTTGGAAGTATATAGTATGTACTCACCTTAAGTTATCCTACTTTTGCCTTTTGTATTAGTGTGCTAAATGTGTGATTTTATTGAGTTCCATTATTTATGTTTTTGAAATTACCTTCAAATTGGTGAGAGCATTCACAACCGGGCACCTCTTCTTTTCTTTATCGTGACAAAAAAACTTCGGAAATTACCAAAAATAAATCCCCCCCATGGTATCTCTTTCACATTGGCCGCCTTGTTCTCTACATTGACGTATGTGGGTATCGACAGACCCTTATTGCGGATGATCTAAAGTTATTGTTTGACAGATGAATGTCAAACCAACTAAAGCATGTCCCTCACTCGCTACGTTGCTTTAAAAGATGAATATGCAAACATAATAATTAGTGACATGTGACAATAGTAGTATAACATAAGATTTGTGAGTACAATGTCTATTACATGATATGCTTGCTCAATACGTGTGTTTGTTTTGTAAAATCAAACGTAGAAAGTCTAATTACTTTATCAATTCAATTAGTTATAATTATCAAAATAATTGATGTGATGGAACAAAAAAATTGAAGAATTCATACACTAAAATAGAAATATACTAAAAGTCTAAAATACACCATCAAAAGATTGATTTGTACAAATCAAAAAATCAACAGTAATTCAACCACCAATTAAATTGGTAAAACAACTAACAAGCTAAAAAGTCATGGATGCAAATCTTGTTTTTTTTATTTAAGACCAAAACATTTGAATATAATTCTTGTAATTTAATGTTCATGATATAGATGGATATAAGCAGTGTGGTTGACATGATCTTTCCAAGCATTTGAAAACTTTAATATAATTTCTAAAAAAAGGGTATTTGACCCAAAGTTGGGAAATTTGATTCTCTATTAAAATTAACACTTCCACTAAGATTTTAAAATGTTATAATATAATATACTTCCACAAGTATTTTTCAAACTATAATTTATTGTTGAAGGTAATATCATCTGGTGCTTTGGTGATAATCATTTTGTATATAAAAGACAATAATAATATTCAAATAAGCCACCATGAATCAAAAGAGTCATGTTGTATCTGTTTTTGAATGTGATAACTAGTTAATTACATGTTATAGTGTCACACTAACAAAATGTTTAGTCATCTTAGAGATTTTTGACTTGTACAATTGATGCTGTGACATTCTAACTTTGTCATTAAATGATTCACTTAATGTTTATTGATATTCAATAATTGGATGTGTGGGGTGGGAGGAAGGGGGTGTTTGGGTAACAAGATAAGGTACATGAGGAGTCCATTGCCAGATTTGTCACCCTGAAAATAGATTAAAAGGTCTCTTTATTGACTACCAAATCACATGAGAATGTCTTTTTGTTATTATTGCAGGGGCTCCATTGGACAGTGGGGAGAAATTGAGAAAAGAATGGTCATGATGATGATATATAACATCTTTTATATATAACATCTTTTCGAAACCGGGAGAGTCCGACGTCTCAAAGAGGGACGTCTGCGCAGTTGGACCCGCAAGACTCACCTTCAACAGGGACGTCTGTGCAAAGACCAAACTCGCAAGACTCACCTTGAAGAAGGACGTCTGCGCAAAGACCAACTGGATCCGCAGGACCCACCATGCTCAGAGACGCGACGTCCTTACGCGCGGTACGCAAGCTGTTCCCGCAGGAAAAGCCTCCCAATGGTGACGTACTCCGCCTGTTCCCGCAGCTACGGATACTAGCCATCAGGGAAGGCTACCCGCACAGCAAGGCTACACGCACAAGGCACTAACTCTCAAATAATTCAGTAATGTCACCTGAAGAAGGAATGAGCAAGCCGGGAATACTCCCGCCCAAAGCCGGGAAAACTCCCGCCCAAATGAGCCAGTCCGTACGCTACTGGAGGATCTTTTGTACTATACCTGCCAAGGTATGGACAAAAGATCAGACCAAAGCTGCGACAGCTCACTGACAACAGTACGACGAGCAGCACGCTCTAATACTTAATGTCACTATCAGCCGCTGCCTACTCACCAACCTTTGTCGTGGCACGTACATAGCCTGCAGTTGGTGGAAAAGGAATAGTACACAGCCGGCCATGTCACTATCAGCCGCTGCCTACCCACCAACCACTAGCACGGCACGTGCGTAGCCCACAGTTGGTAGAAAAGGAATATTATACAGCCGGCTGTACCTTCTTGGACACCTACCTTCGGCTATAAATACTCCAACACCTTGGAACGGTATCATCATCTTATATCCTATCATCACATCTTATATCTTCATATATTATCTGATATCTGCTCTAGTCATTTTTCTTAATATACACTTATATTCAAGAGCAATCTAGTCTGATTCTCACGTCGGAGGGTGGTCACAAGGAGGTACCCCCCCCCCCCTTCTCAGTGACAAGCTCACGGTGTCTGTTTTGCAGGTCATCAGAAGAACAACCATCTTTGCCGGACCTAACCCTCGTGGGAAACATCTATTTAACCCCCAGATTATCCGTAATCTGCCGGGGTCGATTAGTGTTTCTTCATTGGCGTCATCCGTGCATAAAAGCTAGAACTTATTCTTTTTCAGTTTTTTCAAAACTTCTGGAAAGATGGTTAACGTTACTCCGGTCCCAAGGCCAGCGAGTGACCAAGAAACCTCGGTAATCACAACCCCAGCTACTGGGAGGAACACCGGCGAGTACACAGATTTTACGAACACTACCCCAGTTACTCAAGCCGGGGCAAGTGCAGTAAATTTTACGAACACTACCACGGTTACCCAAGCCGGGGCAAGTGCAGTAAACAATCATCCCCTGGGATTCATTAATACCCAGGCGGAAAGACAACAGACGAGGCTCCCCCGCCAAACACTTGATCAAGTTAAAGCGTGGGCGGAAGCACGTTAGAAGGAATTCCAAGCTGAGTTGGACGAACGCTTACGTTCACTCCAACAGGCTGACGAATTCGGAAGCACTCGACAACGGCTCAACATGAGCAATGAGTGCGAGTCCTCGGACGATGATCGGGAGGAATCCGACAGTGACGAAACCCTCGCCGTAGGGCGAAAGGGAAACGTAACGAAACGGACTTCCAACCGAGGAATTTTGGAGAAACCTTCAAACAAAGGAACGCGGGGGGAAACCCACGTGACTTCTCCAAAACCTTTAGACCAACTGCTGCAAATGCGGGAACATCCAAGTTTGCAAGGGACATTGCGGAAGCAATCGCCCCGAAGAGTGCCAAGCAGATGCCCAACATCGGCACTTATGATGGTATATCCGACCCAGACGATCACTTGAACAGATTCATAGCGGGGGCAACCGTCAGCAACTGGACGGAACCCACGTGGTGTTATATGTTCCAGATGACGTTGGTTGGAGCGGCTAGAGCGTGGTTTGACCGTCTACCGGTCCACCACATCTACGATTGGGCAAACTTCCAACATAAGTTCAGCCAACACTTCAGTCAACAGAGGAAATATACTGAAGAGCAGTGGACGATCCTCAACTGCGTTAGAAAGGAGGATGAATCTTTACTAGACTTCATCACTCGCTTCAACTCGAAAAAGCTGAGTCTGGGCACTATAAGCGAAGATCTTGTTCGCGCCGCTTTCATCCAGGGCGCCGAATACCCAGAGCTTATCCGCACGTTGACGGGTAAATACGGTATGCCATCCACATGGGATGCCATCATGACGGCGGCCAAGCGCTTTGCCGAAACAGAGAAGCAACTGGGTGGGGATCTACCCCAGAGTACAAACCTCTACGCGCAGAGGATTAGAGAAAACAACGTCCGGACCGCCCGACAAAACAAAAAGAGGAAGCTAGGCATTTGGCAGTCAAGGGTAAACTTTGACACCTCATCCAGCTCTCGCTCTTTAGTAGGAGGAAGGGATAACACGCACCCATCAAGCCGATACCCCCGGTGGACGCCGCTCACCAAAAGCGTCACGGAGATATTTGCCACTGAGAAACTCCCATGGCCAAAAGCTCCAACGGTCCGGCACCGACCTGACGCGGATCAGAGCAAATCCTGTGACTTCCACGGGACAAAGGGTCACACCACTGAGAAGTGTATATCCTTGAGGGATATTGTTGAAACATTCGTCAAGGATGGAAAACTTACACACCTTGTGGCATCAATCAAGAATGGAGGGAAGAATGACAACCGATACAAAAGCAACGGACGAAAGCCCGTTGACATCAGCATCCACATGGTTCATAGTAACATCAGAGGAAGAAAAAGACGGACGACAGAACCATGCGCATTGAAGAAAGCTGAGGTGCGCTTCCCGCGAGTGCCAGGAGGACCCAGCAAAGAGGGCCCTATCGTCATCAAAAGCCAGCTGGGGCATTACATAACTTCCCGCACTCTTGTTGACAACGGCGCCTCGTCAACGGTTATGTACAGGCAGTTCTTCGACAAGCTAGACGACGAAGACAAGGAACGCCTGGAAACGGTCTACGCCTCGATAGAAGGGTTTGACGGCAGCACAAACACCCCCTGGGTATCCTATCCTTCCCCGTCATTCTCACAGACGGGAAACACTCCCGCACAGAAGACGTGGACTTTGTCGTAATGAGGAAGCCACACCACACATACGACATTCTCTTCGGGAGAGACGGGATGGCAAGATTCATCTTCAGTCCACGGCATGATGGGATGGCCGACAGCTGAGGGCGTAGCGATGGTCACCAGTATTCCCCAGGTATACATCGCATCTGTCTCAACACCCAAACCAAAGATGGCTAAACCAACCATCACCGAACCAGAAGAATGGGCCTTCAATGGCAAATACCCCGACCAGGCGGTTACCATTGGCCCAACAGTCACTGATCCTACGCGCACCTTACTCAAACGCTTACTACAGAAAAACGCGGATATCTTCGCGTGGACACCAGCTGACATGACTGGTGTACCTCGAAGTAAGGCAGAGCATAAGCTCAAGTGTGACCCGGCTTTCACGCCAGTCATACAAAAGCGCAGAGTAATGGGGGCGGAACAAGCTAACGCGTGTAGAACCCAAGTCAAGGAACTCCTTGACGCGGGCATCGTACGCGTTAGCAGATATCAAACATGGGTTGCAAATCCCGTCATGGTACCGAAGTCTAATAAGCAATGGCGCATGTGCATAGATTTCAAAGACTTAACAAAGCATGCCCCAAAGATTGTTACCCGTTACCCGAAATTGATCTTAAGGTAGATTCGTTAGCACCGTTTCGCCTTAAATGCTTCCTTGATGCGTATAAAGGGTACCATCAAATCCACATGGCCGTTGACGATCAGGACAAAACCGCATTTCGGACGCCCGATGGCACATTTTGTTATCTAATGATGCCATTCGGACTTAAGAATGCCGGGTCCACATACCAACGCCTGATGGACAAAGAGTTTCATACCCAAATTGGGAGGAACTTGGAAGTCTACATGGTTGACTTGGTCATCAAAAGCCTTGACCCAAAAACAATGTTGAAAGACATCGAAGAAACTTTCAACACGCTCAAAAAGATAAACATGAAGCTCAACCCGAGCAAGTGTTCCTTTGGGATGGAAGAAGGGAAGTTCTTAGGAGTCATTGTTACTAAAGATGGCTTCAGAGCGAACCCTGAAAAGGTCGAAGCCATTATCAAAATGGAATCACCTACTACCATCAAGCAAGCTCAGACACTGAATGGACGCCTAGTTGCACTTAACCGCTTCTTGGCAAACCATGCGGATAGGTCGTTCCCATTCGTGTCGACGCTAAGAAACTGTTTAAAGAAAACGCACTTCCGCTGGACACCAGAAGCGGAAGCAGCTTTTCAGGAAATTCGGTCACGCTTGATCGAACTCCCAACGCTCACAGCACCAGAAGCGGGGGAGGAATTAATCCTATACCTCTCCGCCACAGATAGAGCAACCGGGGCCGTCCTGCTAGTCGAGTGAAAAGGCATCCAGATGCCAATCTACTATGTTAGCCGTGTCCTAACAGACGTAGAAACCGTGTACTCTACCCTGGAAAAATTAGTCTTAGCACTTGTACAGGCTTCACGCAGGCTAAGACGATACTTCTAAGGTCACCCAATCACCATTCTCACCAACTTCAAACTCGCAAACGTTCTAGGCAAACCCGAATTGTCGGGACGCCTAGCCAAATGGGCAATAGAATTGGGAGAATACGCGATAAAGTACAAGCCGCGACCAGCCATAAAAGGCCAGATCTTGGCCGACTTTATTGTAGAAGTCCCCGCCTCGCGGGAGAAAGAGTGCCAGGAAGAGGCTCAACCCTCTCCAGCACAGGACATCGATGATGTCTGGCGACTCTACATTGATGGAGCAGCCAGCAACGAGGGCTCAGGCGCAGGATTGAAACTAATCAACCCAGCGGGCCAAGAATACACTTACGCTATTCGACTGGATTTTCCAAGCACAAATAACGAAGCAGAGTATGAAGCATTCTTGGCCGGGCTGAGAATTGCGCGTAAGATGGGAGTGAAGAACTTGGAAGCCCACGTGGATTCCATGTTAGTAGCCAACCAAATAAACGGGACGTACACGGCCGTGAACGACATAATGGCGCTGTACCTCGCACAAGCAAAAACCCTCATGTGCGATTTTAACGATTGTAAGGTCATACACGTCAAGCGTAGCGAAAACAAATCTGCGGATGCGTTAAGCAAGCTTGCGTCATTGGCCTTCACCTACTTGGGAAAGGATATCCGCATTGAACTCCTTGGCGCACCATCAGTCCCGCACAAGGAAATCTGTGTCATCCAAACCGGCACAGAAACATGGATGACACCAATAATAAATTACCTTGCGACGGGTATACTACCAGAGTCAAAAACACAGGCAAGAAAACTACGCTGTAAAGCACTGAACTATCAACTCATCGATAACATCCTTTACAGACGTAACTTTCTTGGCCCACTCCTCAGATGCGTTGACGACCAAGATGCCGACTACCTCCTAAGGGAAGTACACGAAGGCATCTGTGGGATACACGCAGGTCCACGCACAGTTGTAGCTAAGCTAAACAACGCGGGATACTTTTGGCCGGGGATGCATACGGATGCACTGGCATACATCAGAAAGTGTAGGTCTTGCCAACTCTACGCACCCAACACGCATCGCCCGAAGAATGAACTTGTTCCAGTCACCTCTTCATGGCCATTTCAGAAGTGGGCCATCGATGTGACAGGCCCATTTCCCACAGCAGCAGGGAACGTTCAGTATCTAGTGGTAGCCATCGACTACTTCACCAAGTGGATAGAAGCAAAACCCTTAGCCCAAACAACCGCAAAACATATCAAAAAATTTATTTGGGAATTTATTATTTGTCGTTTTGGACTTCCACAGAATTTGGTGAGCGATAACGGCACCAACTTTGCTGACAAGAAGCTACAACAGTGGCTGAAAGAACTTCAAATCACCCACACCTTTACCTCAGTGGCGCACCCGCAAGGTAATGGTGAGGTGGAAAGAGCAAATAAGAACATCGTCGACGGCATTAAGAAAAGACTCCTGGAACACAGATCTGGCTGGGTGGATGAAGTTCCACACGTCCTTTGGGCACACAGAACGATGAAAAAGGCAAGTACGGGAGAAACCCCGTTCAGCCTCACTTATGGCACTGAAGCCATGGTCCCGGTCGAAATTGGTCTACCCTCACCAAGGGTCTTGATTCAACCAGAGGACAATGATATGGAAAGACGGTTAGACCTTATGCTAACCGAGGAACGCAGAGACTTAGCCGCAGCGCGTGAAGAGAACTACAAGCGACAAATGCAAAAGTACTACAACACGCGGGTAAAACTCTGCAACTTCAATGTCGGAGACTACATACTGCGTAACAACGAGGCTTCGAACCAAGAACGCCCAGGAAAGCTGGCCCCGGTCTGGGAAGGGCCATACATTATCAAAGAAGTTTTGGGAAAGGGCGCATACCGGCTCGAAAGGCTCGATGGCACCCCCATCCCAAGAACATGGAATGGAGCTCAATTACGCAAATGTTACATGTAGATCAATTCCAAACTTATAAAGAAACGGCCTAGAGCCACTTCTAATGGAAATGATTCTCCTTTATCACATCGTGTTGATCGCTTTACATTTATACTTATGAACTTTCCGGACGGATATGCCGGTATTCACCGCATAAATATGGAAAGAAGTCGTTGCGTGTGGACGGCGGCAAAACCCGCATAAACACAAAAAACGGCAAAAGTTTCTAAGGAAAAGATGAGGAAAACCTTCACGCAGGTCAGTTATAGGTAAAGTTTGGTCATCCCACTAAATGAAAGTGACGGTCCTACCCTCACAACCATGATAGAGGAAACTGAACATTAACCTATTGACAACCGCGCGTCGAAAGGTTAACTTATTCAAAACACTTAGAAAATTGCTAAGTTAAACTAAAATATGCATGGGCAAGTCATATAACGTTTACAACGCAAGTCAAAAAGATTCAAAAGTAAGCGGGAATACACCCCCTTACCTTGGCAACCAAGTAACTATAAGACGGGTGCGGGTACAGTGTCAAGGCAAAACCCTTCACATACTTAGCACCCACAGGGAATTGAAGCCAAGAATACCTTGGGAAGTAAAGTAACTATAAGACGAGTGCGGGTACAGTGTCAAGGCAAAACCCTTCACATACTTAGCACACGCAGGGAATTGAAACCAAGAATGATCTTCTGGGCCATGCTTGCGGAAAGGGATATAACATCCCCGCATAGCGGGAACGATGAGAACTAGATTGTTTGAAGCTCCAAGATGGAATTGGTTGTTTAAACATAATTGATCACTATGTCTAAAACTACCAAAACCTCGTGGAGAATCTATACAAGTGAAACTCAATGCTCCTGACTTGCGAGGAGGTTACACACCTACCCGCATCATACCCAAAGATCAAGCAGAACAGTGGGAAATTCTGCACGTGACATTAGGAAACCCACGGGAAGAATCCCCGCGGAGAACCTTAAAACTAAACCCTTTTCAAAACCCCTTGCTTAAGTCCAAAAGTTCACCTCACTTATTAACAATTCATGAGAAGAACATTGGACTGGGGGGACTTGAAGAGGTAGGTCCCAGCAGAGCCCAGTTGGACCCGCAAGACTCACCTCAAAGAGGGACGTCTGCGCAGTTGGACCCGCAAGACTCACCTTCAAGAGGGACGTCTGCGCAAAGACCAAACTCGCAAGACTCACCTTGAAGAGGGACGTCTTCGCAAAGACCAACTGGATCCACAGGACCCACCATGCTCAGAGACGCGACGTCCTTACGCGCAGTACGCAAGCTGTTCCCGCATGAAAAGCCTCCCAATGGTGATGTACTCCGCCTGTTCCCCGCAGCTACGGATACTAGCCATCAGGGAAGGCTACCCGCACAGCAAGGCTACACACACACGGCACTAACTCTCAAATAATTCAGTAATGTCACCTGAAGAAGGAATGAGCAAGCCGGGAATACTCCCGCCCAAAGCCGGGAAAACTCCCGCCCAAATGAGCCAGTCCGTACGCTACTGGAGGATCTTTTGTACTATACCTACCAAGGTATGGACAAAAGATCTGACCAAAGCTGCGACAGCTCACTGACAACAGTACGACGAGCAGCACGCTCTAATACTTAATGTCACTATCAGCCGCTGCCTACTCACCAACCCTTGTCGTGGCACGTACATAGCCTGCAGTTGGTGGAAAAGGAATAGTACACAGCCGGCCATGTCACTATCAGCCGCTGCCTACCCACCAACCACCAGCACGGCACGTGCGTAGCCCACAGTTGGTAGAAAAGGAATATTATACAGCCGGCTGTACCTTCTTGGACACCTACCTTCGGCTATAAATACTCCAACACCTTGGAACGGTATCATCATCTTATATCTTATCATCACATCTTATATCTTCATATATTATCTGATATCTGCTCTAGTCATTTCTCTTAATATACACTTATATTCAAGAGCAATCTAGTCTGATTCTCACGCCGGAGGGTGGTCACAAGGAGGTACCCCCCCCCCCCTTCTCAGTGACGAGCTCACGGTGTCTGTTTTGCAGGTCATCAGAAGAACAACCATCTTTGCCGGACCTAACCCTCGTGGGAAACATCTATTTAACCCCCAGATTATTCGTAATCTGCCGGGGTTGATTAGTGTTTCTTCACATTGCCAGATTTGTCACCCTGAAAATAGATTAAAAGGTCACTTTATTGACTTCCAATGCTTCTCACATGAGAATGTCTTTTTGTTATTATTGCAGGGGCTCCATTGGACAGTGGGGAGAAATTGAGAAAAGAATGGTCATGATGATGATATATAACATCTTTTATACATCTTTTCGAAACCGGGAGAGTCCGACGTGAAATAAAACTCGTTTAGTTATCGAGTCCATTAGCCAGAGCTCGAGTCTCGTATAGGAAGCTGTTTTAGACTCGTCGAACCTTGTTCAAGTTTAAGTTTGAACTCTTTTGAACGTCTATATAATTTCACACTGCACAACCAAGCTTTGGCTTGTATAAAGGTACTACACAAGCTCTAGCCCAACTTATGCTCGCTGAAGGTCTTTCTACAAATATATAAAAATAATTAAATACGTATATAAAAGAGCTTGAAACAACCTGAGATCGAGCTCAAGCTCCCGTAAGTCTAAACTAGCCAAGCACGAGATCAGCATGGATCATTTACACCCCTATTCATGCTTTTATTTCTTATTAGACATGTAAAACTAAATAATAGCAACTCTGCAGGTATCAATTAATATCAAGAATGAACTAGTGAGAAAACAAAAGATACCACCAAAAAAGTGTAAAAGCTAACAACTAATAGACCAAGAGCCCTTGCAACATAAAAGCAAAATGGTGGAGATAACAAAAGCAGGTGATAATTATCATATAAAACAGCAGATCCATCGTGCAAGTGCTTTCAAAAATATATCAACATTGTCATCAACCAGAGTAGGGTAAGCCAATAGTGTCCCCATGACGAGTATTTCTACAATTAAGCCACTGAGTCACGGGTTATTTACAGTTATTCAACCTCCTGCAAAAAACAATTTTAAAGCCAAGTAAGAAACTTTTTCCAGGAAAATAGTTTTGGTTGAATTCAAATCCAAAACACGTCTTGTCAAATGAGAATCTAGTTGCTTGAATTCATGAAAATTTGTGTATCATAAAAAAATCATTTCAAAACACTAGTGTTTTTATTATGTAGGAAATAAATGAAATCAGAAAAACAAACAGTACCTTAACTTATACTACATTTTCGCACAAAACCAAGTTGAGCTAAATAATTGCTTTCAGCAAAATCATGCAATGTCCGTCTAGCTCGAGCACCCTCATGTGCATACTCTTCCTTCAGAAACTCTCCACATTCAGCAGTGTCCTGCAACCAATACACCATTTCTTTTAAAAAATGCACACTGCAAACCATAAGCAACACAAACTTTATTTAAATTTTAAACATCTGTACCTGCAAGAATTTCAACATCTGTTCTTCGATTGTACCATGCATAGCCAAGGTTTCAACATGAATAGGACGTGTAGCACCCATCCTGTGTGCCCGACTGATCACCTGCTCCTCCATACTGGCAAATTCCAAAATAATCATTTTAGATGACTTTCAACCCTGATGGTTTGTTAACTTCAGATAAAACACTACCTTTTATCCCAAATGGGCTCCATCAGAAAGACATGTGTCACGAAACTCAGATCAAGACCAAGTGCTGCACTTCCATCCATCAAAAGAGCCAAACAATCCTCGTCATGCTGGAATGTAGCCAGTGATTTCACCTATATAAGCACAACTCACTTAAACAATGTATTCGATAAATAACTAAATTATGGATGGATCAATTATGGACTTGGGTTGTGTTCACAAACAGCTCAAATATATAACTAGATTATTACCTTGTTAACAGAATGCATTGGACTGTACATTCCCACAAACTTGATGCCAGCAACCGTCAACTGGAGAACGACATATAAGTATCACATTGTTTACAAGAATTAGAATCAGAAAGTCTGTGCAGACTGTGCTTCAATGAAGTTAAGAATTACCTGCTGTTCAATGACATGTATGTGCTCAAGAAACTGAGAAAATATTAAAACTTTCTCTACAGACTCGTTGATAGATCTAGCAGAAGCCTTGTTTGTCTTAACGGGAGAATAAAGTTCATTGATCTCACTTGTATCATGACCCTCATTGATGCGGTTCTTAATTGCTTTATTAGCTTCCTGCAAGTCTTTTAACTTCTCCACTAGATATGATACTTTACTGCTCGATGTTGACTGCCAATCAGGATTCCAATCGTCCTAAACTTACAGTTAAACTTACAAAAATCAGAACAGACGGTAAAAACAACGGCAACAACGATAATAACAATAATGATAATGGAACTTGTGAATAATGGAAGCTTGCCTGTTTATATGAAGGCTGTAACTCAATCAGATCCTTTGGAACGGGCCACTTTGGATTAGGGTTCTCGGGCCGGGCTAACGTTTCAGGACTTTGCATCTCGTATAAAAAGTCACAGCCAGGGAGTGTACACTTTTCACTGTTTAAAGCCACACAATCCAGACACAATAGATGCCTACATGGCGTTATGACAGGTAGGCGACACCACTCGTTACATCTGTAAAGAACAGCCAATCAAGATAAATATAATCAGACTGAAACTTGATCAAAATTCAAAACATATAATGAAATTATCTTACCTCATACAATTTCCACCGAACAAAATGTTATATCTTATAAAAGAATATTCCTCAGAAGCGGGATCCAAACCGTTTTCCACCAAGATATCCATTGTTTCTTGAATATCTTGTCCAGCTTCAGTTACTTTTATATGTCCAGCAACACAACACGATAACCTCACGTTTCTGATTGTTGTGCTTCTAAACTTCCATTGTTTTGGATTCAACAAACTCTCAACATGAGACGGATCGTTCCAGTCAGCCATTAGAATATTCCTACGCACTGTCACCACTAACTCGTTATAACTCTTCGCGTGCTCTTCGTTAAAGTTAATAAAAGTAACCTTTTTAATGCAGGGAGGAATCATTTTTAAATCTTTTTTTCGAGCACTTATCATGCACCGACTGAGTAACCGTAGCAATCGAGCCTGGCCCTCTTCCATTTTCGCCTCAAACGGCCTTAAAATACCCGATTCCCATGAACTTTGATCCAACCCGTATGCCTCCTCGCGAAGAAACTTAAGCATGGGTTGAAGATTTGACAGTTGACTGTTTGGGGTGTTGGGAGTAGGTGTCCCGGTCAACAACCAACGATTCGAAGCGGTTAAAGAAACTGATAACTGTAATTTGTTGGTCAAATTCAAACTAGACCCGAGAGTGTGCCCTTCATCAAACATAACCCTAAGCCAGTGAACTTGCATCAAGACACTTCTCTTTTTCGGGCTCCACTCGACGCTCAAACGACTGAAAGTCGTGATGACAACATCATAATCCCATGCAATATTATGCACCAAAGGCTTCTTATGATCGGCCCATACATACACACGCAACTGACCAGGTTTCACGTGCCTTTGGATTTGATTCTTCCAATGATCAACAAGATTTGCAGGAACTACAATTAGGGTTGCCCGGGATAAATAGAATCTGACCGAATCAAGAGGCTCACAGAGAGCCGTTTTGAGGGCAGGTAAGTCAAGATCCAAGTTGACCAAATTTCTAGGGTAGTGCCACTTAATTGTTCCTTGGTCAACCTTTTTGACTAAACCGAAAGCCTTAAAGATTTTATGAAAGCCACGGACTTCTCCTGTGGCTAACACTCGGGTTCCGTTTAACGGTTGGACTAACCCAGCTGTTTCCATTTTCAAAAGTTTATCTTGTGTTAGATTAGCTAACCAAAGTAAAGCCTTTTTAGTTTCTGAATTAATCAATGCATAGTGCTCTTTAAGCACACTAGCAAAAAAGGAAACATTTTCTTCCTTCTCTTGTGGAGTACCTTTGGTGTAAAATCCAGGTAAGTATGTTACCTTGTGACGAGTGTCGAATGACTCTTCGGGTACCTTACAGCTTTGGTGATAAGGGTCACTATTCATGCTACAAAACCATGCAGCCGAAGAATCTGCAAATTGTGAATCCACAAGCTTCCGCCATTTTCGACACGCGTCACACTGGACCCACATTTCAGTAAGCTGAACATAACCTCCAGTGGACTTTTTACGCCTCTTTCGTGTGTTTCTTGATGGTACATGTGGTGAATCATCACCATCATCATCAGCATCGTCATCGTCATCGTCATCGTCATCATCATCAGCATCATCATCATCACTATCATCCTCCCTCCTTTCTTCATACTCATTCAAAAGATTTCTCTTAACTTTGGTCCAGCTTCGTGTGCACTGAACCGTACTAGCTTCAGGTGAATTGACCTTTGAGTCCTCCATACATCTAAGCCCTCTTCGACTAGAACGAATCCCGGAAGTCTTTTTAGTGGTGAGCACACTATTAGAAGTAATGCTATCACCATCAAGCTCATAATATCCACATTTCTGTTCATCTTTTTGTTTACACCAGATTATTTCCACCCCCTGTGGAGGGTCTGCAAGTGTTCCTAGGGTTTTCAAAATCAGTGACAAGGCAGTAATAGTCTTGCCTAACCCGGGTTCATCACAAAACATACCTCCACGAAAGTCTTGAATCATAGGTACCGCGCCCGTTAACACTTGTCCAGAAACGGTGTTTATATTAAAAGCATCCCCGTCTTTGGTTTCAAATTTCATGTACATCGGATTTGGGAAAACTTCCGGGTCCCGCTCTCGTTTCAACATCCACTCAACTGCAGACTGTTGATGGGGATAAAGTTTAAGCTTCATAGATGGCATTATCGATGACGCCAATAATCTTAAATGCCTGCAAGTCGAGGAAACCCTAAGAAGTTCAAGAGGATCAAGTATCGTTAAAACATTGATCAAAACATCATCTGGAAACAGCCAAAAACCAGTTGTGGAACCGTCATCTGCAGGGTTTACACTGGAACTGACGAAACTGCCCTGCATTGAAACGCTAGGTAAACTACTAAAGATTTCATGGAGCTCAAAAAGCTTTTTTCGGCTCGCATCAGGTGCGTTACAATGCTGGTTGCATCCAAGAACATGACAATCGGAAATGTTCCATATAGACTCAACATCAATATCAGATTTACCAGCATTCAGCATCTTATCCCTTGCTTGCCAATCACAACTGCACAAGTCAATCACTCTCAATTATTCAATTATTCATCAATTCTAATTCAATCATACAACAAAGACAAAACAAAACAACTAATAAGCAATGAATTCGACCTTAAATGTCGAAAAAGAGCTGCAGCCGTTGACTTCGACCTCGGAAACTGCCAGCCGGACCACACGGAAACCGGCAAATACACATCAACAAGCACGACAACCCTAGCCTCACATTCTTCGTCTCGCCGTTCAATTCTCACCACTCGAGACACAATCTTCAAACACTTATTGTTAACAAGCAATTGTAACTGATGCACTACACTGGCACTGCCCTGCACTAACCCTATCTTACTCAACTTCTTATTCGAACGTTTACTCGTACCTTCGCCATTGGTAGGGTTACCCGAACCCGAATTGATCACCGAGAGAACAAGATCCGGTTCGTCTATTGAAACATCACGGCCGGTTTTGAGATTTAGGGTTTTGGTAATTGAAGTATCGACGGTTTGATTTTGGGGATTGGAATTGGAAATTGAGAGAACGAGGCATAAGTAGCCGCATAGCTTGTGATCTGGAATAGAGTAATGGTTAATTGTGTCTTCTTCCATTAAATAATTGAATTGAATTGGGGGTTAATTGAAATTAGGGTTGAATGAATTGAGAGATTGAAGGCTAAAAGGATAAATCATGATCGGAGCATGGCGCGAAGGATTAAGCTCCGTGGGTTATTGTTATTATTATTGTTATCGGAAAGAAGAGAAATTTGGCAATTCGTAGGATTTATATATTGAAAAGATTGTTGCCGTAAATAAATGTACATAAAGGGTCCTTCTACTTTGATTTTCTTATCAATCTAGTCCGTCTCTTCGTTTTCGTCTATAATAGTACAATACTATGATACTAATATACTACAAAGAGTGGACTGCGGTTTTCGTTAATGTGTTTAGTCCAATAGTTTTAAATTTTTGATTTTCATTCTTGTGGTTTTATTTCATTTGCAATTAAATTTGACCTTATGAAACGCGTTAAGTATGGTCGTTAAACCCATCGACGTGCCCGTCACGTGACGGGCAGTTTTGTTCTTTTTTTCCCCAAATACAACCCAGCTCCACACATGAGGGGGCATGCTAATTACAACTTGGATTTATTTGGGGAGAAAAGGGGCGAAACTATGTTGATGGGTTTAACAATCAGGTTTAACAAGGTTAGTGGAGTCGGGTTTAATTGCAAGTAAAATGAAATCACAGTGACTAAAATTACAAATTTAAAACTGTTGGACCAAAATCACATATTTAAACAAAACATAAGAACGAAAACTTACTCTAAGATAAAACTATACTCTTTTATGAGTGAAACTTTTTATATACAATCTAGTATTTTGAGAAACTTCTTTAAACTTTGGTTTGATTCAAGCACGAATGGCTATTAATTAATTGTATTACACGTTTGTCATTGGTAAGATTTTCGTTTGGTGATTTTTCATTTATAACTAGGCTTTGTTACATAGTGTTCTATGTAGTTTTTTTTTAAACGACAAGTCACACACGTTTTAATAATATTTTAAAATTACATTTTTTTATGATAATCATGGGTCTCAAACCCACGCCCCTAATGAAGACGAAATAATATTTAACCCATTAGATACCTGTTAGGCAGCAACTCTCTTTGGTTAATGTAGCTTTTCTATACATAAATAGTATTATTTGTTTAAAGATAGATTATAAATGTTTCCATCATAAAATAACTTGTATAAAAATGATGAAAATCAAGTTGAGAACAAAAAGCATTTTCATAATTTATCAAAACTAATATAAAAATAAATAATCAAATAGTTGCAATATAAAATATTTAAGAACACTAAAATATACTAAAAATTTTATGGCCTGGTCCGGTTGTACACGGTTTGAAAAATTTGAAGCCGACTGACCAAAAGTGAATACAAAAAACCGACCGTTAAACCAGAACCAACGACCGGTTTAGATGGTTTCATGGTTTCATACCAAACCACAAACACCCCGAATATGAATAAACATATAAATTTAAAATAGTTGTTACTGTATTGAAATGCACGTAGACTCCTTGATTTGAGATATGATTTGAGATAATTTATCATTTTTAAGCGGATGATTTGCAAGGGCAATATGGGCATTTCAGAGTTCAAGTAACATATAATTTTAAAATTCTAACAACATATAATATAACTGTAGTGTTTAGATCAGAATTCGGGTCAATATTTAGTTATTTGGCTGCATCAGTTTACTGTATAAATTCAATCTGCAAAATTAGTGCGTATCAATGCATTACGGTTTAGTTGAAACTTCAAGTTTGACTAACTTTTAGTTAAGTAGTCAAAACTGGACTCTGCCTAATTTAATTTGTATTGTACCAGGGGTAGTTTTGGAAATATCAAACAACTTTTGGGGATTATACGATAGAATAAAATTGTTCAAGTAAACGGGTCGAAGCTGTCACACCCCAACCTACAGCGGAAATGTTGGGGCGTGAATTGTTTGCTCACAGCTCTCAAAGTACTATCATTCAATATTAAAAAATTTTTATATCAATTTGGTTCTAATATTTTATATAACACAAAGCGAGCTACATCTGGATAATGGGTAAGCGAGCAACAAGCTGCGCCGCTATCCCCTTTTGAATCGCAAAGCCTATCCTACTAAATATAAATCCTCGGTTCCTCGGGCTCTGCGAGTCACTGTGGACCACCTTCTGCACTCGCTCCAAGAAGCGAACCGCCTCGGGAGCTAGGATCCAAATGTGTCGAAGGCAAAGGGAATGAACACGTGTTGATTCTCCAAACACATTGCCTCATGCTTAGCAACCTTCCGAGATTCCGCTCTCAAAACCGCCTGTCCCGGTATGAAGCCACTGTCTCTCAGCCCCACCAACGGGGACACCCCAGTGAGATCAACACACGCATGCTTACCCCCTGCCCAGCCAAACACAAGAACGTCCGCAGTACGCAAAGTAGATCTTCCCTCTCGCGGATCAGACAGAAAGTTAACAGGTGTCTCTTTCTTGGCTGAGATCCCGGCACGCCTAAGCACATCCCATAAGACATCTCTAACTCAGTCATGACGATACTTGAATCCTGGCAATTCCTTACAGTGGAGGGCATGCTCACCAAATCTATCCAAACAAGCTTTTTTACAAATGGGGCATGATTCATCTGGAGGGAAAAGATAATATCTATTATTCCAATTCAAATAATCCAACAATTTCAAATAAACAAAGTACATAAATCCATAATTAAACAAGTAAAACAAAAATCCAAAATTTAATTCTTGTATCTTCTTCTATAGCATGCAACTCTCAGTTTCTTCAAACAAATCCTAATAATCATATCATACGGTGACATGCATATGCATTAAAAATACAATAATTTGTCAACATGAGGTTGAGTGAGTAAAACACCAGATAAATGAATATACAATAATTATAGAAAAGTGCAAACTGTATCAAGTGAGATAAGCAATTTAACCAAATGAGCAAGTGAACAAGTTGTCGGTAAGCATGATGTCAGATGAACTGGACGATGGCTACTACGACGGTCATATGATCATACTATTATGAGATTATGATGGACCTCTCCGAATGCGTATCAAGCAAAACATATAAGCATATAACAGGCATAAAACAAGCTGAAATACGAAGAAAAACGGAGATAAACAGTAAAAACTAACAAGACACGCCTCATAATGAATCAAGACATGAGTATGCCTAGAACATACGAAGAAAAGATAAAAATTACGAAATCAATACATGTAAGCTTGACACTTCGTACATGTAAGCACGTTTTTAAATATAAATCTAGTAAAAATATAAGAGTTAATATGATTTTCATCCAATTCTTTTTAACGGCTTTAATCACACAAACTTTATTTATTTTATTTATTTATTTTTATCATGCATGGTATTTTAACACTTACCATATGAAAAAGACAACACTTTGATATCAATATCAATTTGGTTTGACTAGATTCTCGTAGTTATATTTACGTGCAAGTTTATGTTTTCAAACTTACCAACTATTATTAAAAGCATTTTTTCGAGCGGATGAAGTGTTTTAAGACTTTTACCGGCCAATGTTTGTTCGATAGGATATATGGTAAAAACTGATTTTGAAATTCTCCACATGTTATTATTTCTAGTTCTCCTTTCTATTAATGTCAGTGTTCAAACCGGAGGCGAGTAAACCGAAACCAAACCCAAACTTTTAACCGGAATTAACCATAACTCACAAAGCCGATCGGTCATGGTTAAGTGAGCCTGCAAATGAAGCGATCATTCGGTTGTGTTACAATTGAAACTCGACCGGACCTTGTATGTTTATGAATTTTGAGGTTTTATACGTCCATCTTCAGCTTCGAACATTTGTGGGCCCACTTATAGAATACATTCATGTAAGGGTGTTCACGGTCTAATTTAACTAAAAATTTGGGTCGTATCGCTAACTTCACCTATGGAGAATGATAAACCAAATCATTAGATGGGTCTAAACGACTTCATATGTTTCGTAGTTTGTAAATGATAAAAGAGGAGATCGAAAATGGGTAAAGGTTTTTCTGATAGTTGAATATATATATATATAAACTTTTTTACGTTGTAAATACCAATTAAAAAGTCATTTTCAATGTGGTGTTATGGTAGGAAACCTGGGTGTCTCATGGAGACCCGTGTTTAATCCGCACAGACAACATTTTAGGAGGGACATGGGTGGCTCAATAAAGAAAGACTAAGATCTTTAGTTCGATCCTGAGGCGGGGTGTACGGGTTGTATCATTAGCGGGCCTTCGTGCGGGTAGGTTTTCCCCCGAACTGGAGGTGCTTTAAGTCTTCGTACACCTGGGTTGAGCCAGCTGACAATGACTTTTTTATATTCCGTTACGGAGTATCTATACGCAATTTGTTAAACAAAAAAAGGGATACCAATTAAAAAAGATTCCTTGGACGTACAACACGGGAAATGTAAAATAACACGTGTCAGGCCGTAATTTGTTCAGTGCGTGTTCTCACCATCACCTTCATGAGCAGCAAACTGCAGGTATGGAAACACAACTTCCTTCTCACGTATATACATCTAACGGCGTAAGTAGTTAACGACATCATCTAACCGGTTCATCAACGACAACGCAACGACTTCCTCTTTCGCAAGCTACCGTAACCCAACCAGACCTCATTTAATAACCATGGTTAAGCCACACTATATATATATATATATATATATATATATAGCCTCAACGCCTTCTGTCTTTCATTTTTTTCCTCACTCACACACCTTCAAACTCTTACTGAAAATGAAAATGGTAAGCTTACACGCATCTTCGTCTGTCTCTAACATTTTGCAGTAGCCGATAACTTATCTTAATTATAATTAGGGTTCGATTTGCAGGTTGTTGTGCAGAAACAGAAGAAACCGGAGATCACTGAGCAAGATTCGCGTCATCTGGAAATGTATTTGCTTCGTATTTTACTTGTAGTCATTACGTTTCCATTGAATCAACAATGTTAGCTGATACATCTCGTGATTTATGCTGCTCGTATTGCATTATTCTGCTCGTTCGTGCATATTTTGTTTAATGAAGTTCATATACTCATCATGAAGCGATGGTGTTGAATCGGTAGTTGTTTTGTTCTCAAATTCGTTGATTAGGTCTTTCTGGCGGTTTTAGTTATAATACTTAATGATTTTGTTTCCATCTAATCAAAGTTTCTGATACGTCCCGTGATGATTTATGCTATTAAATGAGAGTTGAGTTGTTTTGTTTTGAGTTAGACAGGCTTCAATTACCATAATCATATTGCATTGATCTTTTCTCGCTCGTTTATATTTCATTTATTCAAGTTCTGATATTAAATATGTAGTCGTTTTTGTTGATTATGTGATTTCCGGTTGTTGTAGCTGTAATGTTGCTAGATCTGATATCCGTAAACTAAACGACGACTTAACCTGTAAATAGATAGTGAAATAGACTCACTACAAGTATATTTGATGTGCGATTAGTTAAGGATGATTTAGTTCTACTTTCAGCTCAGCTTAAAGTTACGAACCACCTGAGATTTAAGTATATAGTAATTGTATCCTTGTGTTACTTGCTTTCATGAGCTGGTTTGAAAATTTTGGTACGTAGGTGTTGGGTTTCAACGGTGGTCAGTCAACAGTTTAACAATTTAAACCCGATTTTAAGATTTGTTTCAAAGTTATTAATCATATTAATAAGTAAACAAAACGTAGCGGAAAACAAAACGAGTAACCATCAAAATGGAACCGAGCAGGATACAGTTACAATAATACGAGCACGAGTCAAACATCCAAACAAAGATAAACATTAAATGACGGCATTTAAGTTTACTGTAACACCCCGACCAAAGGCGGATTATACATCGGGGCGCCACATATTGTTTCATTACTCGTGACACTATTGGGTGTCAATATTTAATAAATACATTCATTCGCGCACGCGCAAAGTATAAATAAGATAACATAAATCATCATAAATTATAAATCATAATATTCGAACAGCAATAACTTGTCTTGATACATTTTAATCTAGGTCCAAAATAAAGAAAACTTCCTACGTGTCCACAAGCTCCAAAACAGCTACTGCAAACCTGAACATGTGTTAAAATAAACGTCAAACACTTGCGTGTTGGTGAGAAATCAAGTTTAATACAATACATAGATAACAATAAATCTGCGCGCAACATGTGTATGTCTGGGTTTCAACAAGGGTGTAATCAGATCGGGACCAACTCTAAGAGACAAGACTGCCAGTGCTCACAATTGAGCTCACAAACAAGACTAACTTGTGCAAGTGTAACAAAAGAGAAAATCATAAACGATAGTTCTCCCGTGTTCATCTAATGGTACCATGAAAACTGCGGAATAGACCGACAAGACGGTTAATGATCCACACATACAAATAACAGCCAAGTCTACGTCCTCAACACATGGGATACTGCGCGACTAAAGTTCATAAACAAGTTTAAGACTCTAAGTTTGTATGAACACATGAACATCCCAAAACATTAAAAGCAAAAAGGGATTAGGTACGAGATTACTCACTTGATAAACGATGCGGTGTAAGATAAAGCAAGAACCAACTTTAAACAAGCACAAGTTAACCTATAAATAAGATTATTGTTTTAACGATCGGTTTTAAGTCTTGATTATAAGTTAGCATAATTAATAAGTAAATTATTATATATATATATTACCGGAAAAGCAGGGCAGAACAGGGAGGAAGACGGAGGCAAGAGAGGAGGGAGGCGGCTGAAGAACAACGGCAGAGAGCAAAAAGGGAGGAAGAGAATAAGTGTAGTGTGTGAAGTGTTAAGAAAATAGTACTATATATAGGCAAACCCTAGGGGACACAAACCCTAGAAAAGATCTCCAAAAGTAAAAGAAAAGATATCAACAGTAAAAAGTTCTGAAAAGTAAAGATATCAAAAGATATGGTAGCAGGGAAAAAGAGAAAGGCTGACAGGATTCAGAAAAAGGCATGGGAGAGGACAGATAAAGTTACTGGTTAAAACATGGCAAAAGCAGATCTCAAAAGATAATGTCAGTCACTTTTTCTACCAACCAATGGGGTTGGTACGCATGCTGCGCCGAAAGTAACTATTCAGACATTAGATAGGTTAGGTCAACAGCTCAGAAGAAAAGACATTTACAAAAGCAAACGGCTAGAATAAACAGAAGGTACAAGGGTTAAGCGCGGGAAGGCTGAGTGCGCGAGCGCGAAGGCTGGCACAACAATCCTTAGCGCACTGCGGGAAGAATCACAAATCCTTAGCGTGCTGCGTGAAGAACTAGAATTCTAAGCGCATCGCGGGAAGAACATGCATTCTTAGCGCATTGCGGGAAGAACATGCATTCTTAGCGCGCTGCGAGAAGAGTTCTCTTCACGCATCGCAGGAACAAGATGTCTTCACGCAGGCTTCCATGAAAGGAGTCTGGCGCGTGGAGCTGCAGACATCCTTAGGCGGGAAGAACCAAAGGACAAGCAAAGAAGAAAAAGAGGGAAACAAGGCGTAAGGGCGGGACGGCGACAAGAAAGAGAGAGAAAGAGGCGGGAAGGAAATATATATTATTATTATTAAAAATAAAATATAAGTATAAATATTAAATAATAAAAGAAAGAGATCGGGTCAGAGAAACGGGTACCTAGGTCGGGTCGGATCGGGCAGATGTCACAGTCTCCCCTACTTTAAGAAATTTCGTCCCGAAATTTATCTCGAAGTAGGTTGCGCAGAGAACAGGTGCGGGTACTTGATCTTCATTTGATCTTCCCTTTCCCATGTAAACTCGGCTCCGCGCTTGGACTCCCAGCGAACTTTCACGATAGGGATACGACTGCGCTTGGTTTGCTTAACCTCGCGATCCATAATCTCAACAGGCTTCTCAACGAAATGCATAGATTCATCAATTTGAACTTCATCAAGTGGAATGTGAAGGTTCTCGTCAGCTAAACACTTCTTGAGATTGGATACATGGAACGTTGGATGCACATTACTGAGCGCGGGCGGCAGGTCAAGTCTGTAGGCAACTTTTCCCACACGCGCGAGAATCTTGAATGGACCAACATAACGAGGAGCAAGCTTACCTTTCTTCCCAAAACGGACAACACCTTTCCAAGGCGACACTTTGAGGAGAACAAGATCACCAACTTGAAATTCGAGAGGCTTTCGCCTACGATCTGCGTAACTCTTCTGTCGGCTTCTGGCAGTCAGCAGATGATCACGGATCTTGGCGATTTTATCGGTTGTCTCTTGAACAAGTTCGGGTCCTGTGATTTGAGCTTCACCCACTTCGCTCCAACAAATCGGGGAGCGGCACTTACGACCGTAAAGTGCTTCAAATGGGGCCATACCAATACTGGAATGATAGCTGTTATTATAAGAGAACTCGATCAAAGGCAGGTGCGAATCCCAATTACCTCCAAAATCAAGAACACAAGATCGGAGCATATCCTCAAGAGTTTGAATAGTTCGCTCAGACTGACCGTCAGTCTGGGGATGATATGCCGTACTCATGTCCAAGCGAGTTCCTAGCGCAGATTGGAGAGATTTCCAAAAGCGAGATATAAAACGGCCATCACGATCGGATATGATGCTCAAAGGAGTACCATGGCGGCAGACAATTTCCTTGACATAAAGCTGCGCGAGATGCTCAACACGGTAGTTTTCACGAATGGGCAGAAAGTGAGCAGACTTAGTCAATCGATCCACTATCACCCAAATGCTATCATGTTTGCTTGCTGTCAAAGGTAACTTGGTAATAAAGTCCATCGCTACACATTCCCATTTCCACGTAGGAATTTCTGGTTGTTCGAGCAAACCAGATGGGCGTTGGTGTTCAGCTTTTACTTTAGAACAAGTCAGGCATTTAGCTACGAACACAGCAATATCCTTTTTCATACCGGGCCACCAATAAGTTATGCGCAAATCCTTGTACATCTTATCAGCGCCAGGATGAATAGAATACCGAGATTTGTGCGCTTCACTCAGGATATCAGCGCGAAGATTCTCATCAAAGGGAATCCAGATGCGATTGAGATAGCAGAGAATTCCACTCAGATTAGGGACAAAGAGTGCTTCCGCGCCACACGCTAACTCGGCGCGAAGGTTACCATTACTGATGGATGCGCGCTGCGCGTCGCGAATGCGTGATTCAAGATTGCTCTGAATCGGCGCAAAGTGAAGCTGCGTGCGCGGCAAAATACAGTTAAGCTGGCAGGGTTTTCGGCTGAGCGCATCGGCTACCACATTAGCCTTACCAGGATGATACCGGATCTCACATTCGTAATCGCTGATGAGTTCGTTCCATCGGCGTTGCCTCATGTTAAGTTCCTTTTGATCAAAGATATGCTGAAGGCTTTTATGGTCAGTGTAGAGGATACACTTAGTACCATAAAGGTAGTGTCTCCAGATCTTCAAGGCAAAAACAACTGCACCAAGTTCGAGGTCGTGAGTTGTATAATTCTTTTCATGAACCTTAAGTTGCCTTGATGCGTAAGCGATAACCTTGCCTCGTTGCATAAGAACACAACCGAGACCTTGGTTGGATGCATCGCAATACACGACAAAATCATCATTACCCTCAGGTAGCGCAAGAACAGGAGCTTCACACAACAAACGCTTGAGCGTTAGAAAGGCTTCTTCTTGCTTCGAGCCCCAAATATATGGTTTACCTTTGTGCGTTAGAGCTGTTAAAGGCAAAGCGATCTTCGAGAAGTTCGAAATGAATCGCCGGTAGTAACCAGCTAAGCCCAGAAAGGAACGGATCTCAGAATGAGAGGATGGCGTAATCCAGTTCTTGATTGCTTCAATCTTGGATGGGTCGACATGAATACCCATCTTGTTGACAACATGGCCAAGAAACTGTACTTCATCCGACCAGAATTCACACTTGGAAAGCTTAGCATAGAGCTGCTCGGTTCGAAGCTTTTGCAACACCAACCGAAGATGTTGCTCATGCTCGGCCTTGGTCTTAGAATACACCAGAACATCATCGATAAACACAATCACGAATTTATCCAAGAAAGGCCTACACACCCGATTCATTAGATCCATGAAAACGGCGGGTGCATTGGTTAGACCGAAGGACATGACCAAGAATTCAAAATGGCCATAACGAGTTCGAAAAGCAGTCTTCGGAACATCTTCATCGCGGATGCGCAACTGGTGATAACCAGAGCGGAGATCAATCTTCGAGAAACAAGAGGCACCTTGGAGTTGATCAAAGAGGTCGTCAATACGCGGTAAGGGATACCGGTTTTTAATGGTGAGTTTGTTCAACTCGCGGTAATCAATACACATGCGAAACGATCCATCTTTCTTTTTAACGAACAACACCGGAGCACCCCAGGGCGAAGAGCTAGGGCGAATGAATCCTTTAGCAGTCAACTCTTGAAGTTGGCTTGCCAATTCTTGCATCTCAGCGGGCGCAAGACGGTAAGGAGATTTAGCCACGGGGGAAGCACCAGGGACAAGATCAATACGAAACTCGACTTCACGAGCGGGAGGGATACCAGGAAGATCATCAGGAAAAACTTCAGGGAAATCACGCACAACAGGGATATCGCGAAGCTTCTTTTCTTCAGCAGGTTTAACCACATGGGCTAGAAATGCAACACACTTCTTCCGCATGAGTCTTCGGGCTTCGGCGCAAGACATAAGCTTAAGACCGCGGGAGGGTTTCTCGCCGTAGATGTGAAGATCACCATTTTCTCGAGGAATGCGAATCAACTTCTTGGCGCAAATAACTTCGGCGCGATTATGCGAAAGCCAGTCCATACCAATGATAACATCAAAGCTTCCAAGAGGCATAGGGATGAGGTCAATCAGAAAATCGTTTTCGTTAAGGTTAAGCGTGCAATCTTTAATCACTGAGTTTATTAAAACAGTTTCACCGTTAGCCAATTCAACTGAAAAATCTTCTTTTAAATCGTTGCGCGGTCGCGCAAGCTTCTGCTCGAAGGCGCGAGAGATAAAACTTCGATCGGCGCCAGTATCAAAAAGTACAGAAGCATAAAATCCGTTAAGTAAAAATGTACCATTAACTACGTCATTATTCGCTTGCGCTTGGTGCGCGGTTATGTTAAAAGCTCGTCCACGCGTTACTTGGTTTGAAATCTGGTTCACCGGATTCGCTTGTGTGATTTGCACTTGCAGTCTCGGGCACGCGTTCCGGAAATGACTGGGATCACCGCAGTTAAAGCACGATCTGGGTCGTGGGTTTTGGTAGGTTGGTTGTGGGTTCTGCGGGTAGACTGGTGGTGTTGGCGCAATTGGATTGGCGGGAAGGACTCTACAGTTCTCAGCAGTGTGACCAGTACGGCCACATCGGTTACAAAGTCGACACGGGGTTTGGGTTGGGTGGTGAAATCTACAGGTTGGGCAAAAGGGGTGGTTTCCTGTGTAAGGTTTCTTAGTTGGCGGGGCAGGGAGTGCTGGATTGGTTAAGGCATAGTTGTGGACTATAGGGGGAGTTGGGTAGGCTGACAGAGGGTTAGGCGCGTAAACTGGGGGTTGGTATGCGGGTTGCTGGACAATGGGCGGGTTGGTAAGCGCATAGGCTTTGCGCCTGCGCTTAAGGTTGTTACGGTTTGAGGGTTCTGGTTTGGTTTCTGTTGGTTCAGGGACAGTCTTGGTGAGTGTGGTCTTTTCTGTTCCCCGCAGGAACAGGGTTCCTGCTCTGACATGGTTGTCGCTGAGCACAGCGGCCAACTCGATGGCGTCAGAGAGGGTAACTGGGTTTCTGGCCCATACAGAATCTTGAATTTCCATGGGGAGACCCCCAAGAAATTTCTCTATGGCTCGGCGGGAAGGGGTAACAAGGTGAGGGACAAGCAGGCTTAGTTCATGGAAGCGCGTCGCGTACTCGCGCGCTTCTCCGCTGTATTGCTTCAAGTTCCAGAATTCTTCCTCCAGGCGCTTAACTTCGTTGGGAGGGCAGAATTCTCGCGTAAGAATTTCCTTGAATTCCTCCCATGTCATGCTAGAAGCAGCCTCTGCGCCACGCGCATGAGCTACTCCATTCCACCATGTAAGCGCTCTGGATTCCAGGACACTGGAAGCATATAGGGTTCGTCTGTCTGAGGGGCATTGGGTATGGAGGAAAGTGTTTTCAATCTTTTCGAGCCATTGGAGCATCACGGTGGCTCCTTCAAGACCTGTGAACTTTGGAGGGTTACCCGCGTTAAAGGACTTAATGTTGTAACTGGAGGTATTGTTTTGGCTCAAGGCTTGGGCTATCACGGCGGCCATTTCCTGGGAACGTTGCTGTCTACGCATGCGCGAGGCTCCTCTTCTCTGAAATCGGCGAGATAGCGGAGGCATTCTATAAAAGTTTTAATTTTAGTTAATATCTTGGTTTTATCGCAAAGTATAACTTTATAAAGCTTGGTTTCGCAGAGTTAGATACTATCAAAAGTTAAAGTAAAATAAATGACCCTAAATGCAGACTTAATAAAGGTAACAAATTCGAATCAAGAATCGACAATTCATGTATCACCATGACTTTCCGAATTCCCAATTTAAAATATACGAGCAAACGAGTATTGGAGATTGACGATTCATGTATCACCATGACTTTTCAATCTTCAATATAAAATACACAAGAAAATGAGTATTGGAGGTTGACAATTCATGTATCACCATGACTTTTCAAGTCTCCAACCTCAGAACATAATCGTAAATGGAAATTGAAAATCAACTATTCATGTATCACCATGACTTTTCGGATTTTCAAACCCAACAAACGAATATGTAAGAAAAATCAATAAAAATCGAAATTCACAAAAATCGAAATATCGCGGAATAAAACATAAAATCATATACTGCGCAAGCGCGAGCATATTCATAAATAACGAGTAATTAACAATAAGCGCGCAAACATGAGATTTCTCTCATGCGCGAGAAGGGACTCTTAGGTATTCTAGGCCGTTACGTCTAACCACCTATCCTAAAGTCAACGAGCTCTGATACCAATCTGTAACACCCCGACCAAAGGCGGATTATACATCGGGGCGCCACATATTGTTTCATTACTCGTGACACTATTGGGTGTCAATATTTAATAAATACATTCATTCGCGCACGCGCAAAGTATAAATAAGATAACATAAATCATCATAAATTATAAATCATAATATTCGAACAGCAATAACTTGTCTTGATACATTTTAATCTAGGTCCAAAATAAAGAAAACTTCCTACGTGTCCACAAGCTCCAAAACAGCTACTGCAAACCTGAACATGTGTTAAAATAAACGTCAAACACTTGCGTGTTGGTGAGAAATCAAGTTTAATACAATACATAGATAACAATAAATCTGCGCGCAACATGTGTATGTCTGGGTTTCAACAAGGGTGAAATCAGATCGGGACCAACTCTAAGAGACAAGACTGCCAGTGCTCACAATTGAGCTCACAAACAAGACTAACTTGTGCAAGTGTAACAAAAGAGAAAATCATAAACGATAGTTCTCCCGTGTTCATCTAATGGTACCATGAAAACTGCGGAATAGACCGACAAGACGGTTAATGATCCACACATACAAATAACAGCCAAGTCTACGTCCTCAACACATGGGATACTGCGCGACTAAAGTTCATAAACAAGTTTAAGACTCTAAGTTTGTATGAACACATGAACATCCCAAAACATTAAAAGCAAAAAGGGATTAGGTACGAGATTACTCACTTGATAAACGATGCGGTGTAAGATAAAGCAAGAACCAACTTTAAACAAGCACAAGTTAACCTATAAATAAGATTATTGTTTTAACGATCGGTTTTAAGTCTTGATTATAAGTTAGCATAATTAATAAGTAAATTATTATATATATATATATTACCGGAAAAGCAGGGCAGAACAGGGAGGAAGACGGAGGCAAGAGAGGAGGGAGGCAGCTGAAGAACAACGGCAGAGAGCAAAAAGGGAGGAAGAGAATAAGTGTAGTGTGTGAAGTGTTAAGAAAATAGTACTATATATAGGCAAACCCTAGGGGACACAAACCCTTGAAAAGATCTCCAAAAGTAAAAGAAAAGATATCAACAGTAAAAAGTTCTGAAAAGTAAAGATATCAAAAGATATGGTAGCAGGGAAAAAGAGAAAGGCTGACAGGATTCAGAAAAAGGCATGGGAGAGGACAGATAAAGTTACTGGTTAAAACATGGCAAAAGCAGATCTCAAAAGATAATGTCAGTCACTTTTTCTACCAACCAATGGGGTTGGTACGCATGCTGCGCCGAAAGTAACTATTCAGACATTAGATAGGTTAGGTCAACAGCTCAGAAGAAAAGACATTTACAAAAGCAAACGGCTAGAATAAACAGAAGGTACAAGGGTTAAGCGCGGGAAGGCTGAGTGCGCGAGCGCGAAGGCTGGCACAACAATCCTTAGCGCACTGCGGGAAGAATCACAAATCCTTAGCGTGCTGCGTGAAGAACTAGAATTCTAAGCGCATCGCGGGAAGAACATGCATTCTTAGCGCATTGCGGGAAGAACATGCATTCTTAGCGCGCTGCGAGAAGAGTTCTCTTCACGCATCGCAGGAACAAGATGTCTTCACGCAGGCTTCCATGAAAGGAGTCTGGCGCGTGGAGCTGCAGACATCCTTAGGCGGGAAGAACCAAAGGACAAGCAAAGAAGAAAAAGAGGGAAACAAGGCGTAAGGGCGGGACGGCGACAAGAAAGAGAGAGAAAGAGGCGGGAAGGAAATATATATTATTATTATTAAAAATAAAATATAAGTATAAATATTAAATAATAAAAGAAAGAGATCGGGTCAGAGAAACGGGTACCTAGGTCGGGTCGGATCGGGCAGATGTCACATTTACCTCGGTTAATAAATAACCGGTTGAGACACGTTGTACACAAGCTAGGTACAACGTTTGTGGTTTAAGACCCAAGTATAAAACATTTAGTTTAGATAAGTTGAAATGTCACCCCCAAAATAAAAAATAGAAAACGGGTTATGAGGTTACTCACTTTCAAGTAATAAACTTGAAAGATTGATTATTTGGAGATTTGCCGGAACGACGAGTTTAACGTATGAAGCCTAAATAAAAGAAAGTCTTGGATTTAGAAAGGTTGTCTTGAAGATCTATAAATAAAATAATTGTTGCAAAAACTAATCAATTAAAGTTCAAGGTTTAAAATGTAACTATTTAAGAATTTATAACAATAACCCTTTTAAGAATTTATAACATAGCTTGTCGGTCCAAGCTATGTTATGAAATCAAGTTGGATCCAACTATTCCAAGTACTTAAGAAAAATAATATATATTTTATATATTTTAAATGACAAGATCCAATATTTTATATATTTGAAATGTTCGGGTTACAAACGGGTCGGGTTTCATAATAAAAGTGACCCGAAATTGACGAATGTCACAGTATTCCCTACTTTAGGAAATTTCGTCCCGAAATTAAGATGAAGACGACGATGCAAACAAATGTGGATACTTCTCCTTCATTGCGTCTTCTCGCTCCCAAGTAAACTCCGCGCCACACCGTGATTCCCAACGAACTTTTACTAACCGAATACGACTACGTTTGGTTTTCTTCTCGTTGCGATCCATAATCTCAACGGGTCGTTCAACCATAATCATAGACTCATCAACATGAACTTCATCGAGGGGTATATGAAGATTACCCTCGGCTAGGCACTTTTTGAAATTCGAAACATGAAATGTCGGATGAACACCGGCAAGTTCTTGCTGTAGTTCAAGTTGATACGCTACTTTCCCAACACGCTCAAGAATTTTAAAAGGACCAACGAAACGAGGAGCTAGTTTACCCTTCTTTCCAAAACGGACTACCCCCTTCCAAGGAGATACTTTTAGAAGGACAAGATCGTCAACATTAAATTCGATCGGTTTTCGTCGTTTGTCGGCGTAACTCTTTTGACGATTTCTAGCGGTTAGGAGATTTTTACGGATTTGATCAATGACGTCGGTGGCTTCTTGGACCATTTCGGGTCCCGTGATTTGAGCTTCACTGATTTCGTTCCAACAAATCGGGGAACGACATTTACGACCGTAAAGAGCTTGAAAAGGAGCCACATCAATGCTAGAGTGGTAGCTATTGTTGTAGGAGAATTCGATGAACGGAAGATGAGAATCCCAATTCCCACCGAAATCAAGAACACATGCTCGTAGCATATCCTCGAGTGTTTGGATTGTACGTTCGGATTGACCGTCCGTTTGAGGATGATAAGCGGTGCTAAGATCGAGACGTGTTCCCAAAGCTTCTTGAAGTGAACGCCAAAAATGAGAGGTAAAACGGGCATCGCGGTCGTAGATGATAGACAACGGCAAACCGTGTCGGCACACGATTTCCCGAACATAGATTTGAGCAAGCTGCTCGACAGAATACTTCTCGCGGATCGGAATGAAATGAGCAGATTTGGTTAATCGATCGATGATCACCCAAATGCTATCGTTGCCTTTTTGGGTTTTGGGTAATTTGGTGATAAAGTCCATAGCAATGTCTTCCCATTTCCAAACGGGAATCGGTGGTTGCTCGAGTAGACCAAAAGGTCTTTGATGTTCGGCTTTGACTTTCGAGCAAGTAAGACATTTAGATACAAACAACGCTACGTCCTTTTTCATACCCGGCCACCAAAAGGTAGCACGAAGATCGAAGTACATCTTATTCGCACCGGGATGAACGGAATAGTGCGAATTATGAGCTTCGTCGAGAATACAAGTACGAAGGTCATCGCGATTGGGAACCCACAAACGATTGAGAAAATACAAAAGACCATCGGGTTTGGTTTCGAGTTGAAGTTCGGCTCCACATGACATTTCGTCATACATGTTACCTTCCTCAACGGAGGTGCGTTGAGCTTGTAGGATACGAATTTGAAGATCGGTTTGAACAATACCGCTTAGAAGCAGAACGGATTTAACATTAACCTTTCGACTTAAGGCGTCGGCGACAACATTCGCTTTACCGGGGTGGTAGCGAATCTCGCAGTCGTAATCACTAAGTAATTCTGCCCATCGTCGTTGTCTTATGTTGAGATCTTTTTGGTCAAAAATGTGTTGAAGGCTTTTATGATCGGTAAAAACCACACATTTTGTTCCATAAAGGTAATGTCTCCATATTTTGAGAGCGAAAACGACGGCACCAAGTTCGAGATCGTGAGTTGTATAGTTCTTCTCGTTGACCTTAAGTTGCCTTGATGCGTATGCGATGACTTGACCTCGTTGCATGAGAACACAACCAAGTCCTTGATGGGATGCATCACAAAATACAACAAAATCGTCATTTCCATCGGGAAGAGTTAGAATAGGAGCATTGCAAAGCATGTCCTTGAGAGTACAAAAGGCTTCCTCTTGCTTCGAACCCCAATCGAAGGGTTGTCCCTTATGGGTGAGAGAGGTAAGAGGCAAAGAGATCTTGGAAAAATTCCGAATGAAACGCCGATAATATCCGGCCAAACCGAGGAAGGATCGAATTTCCGTGGGAGTCGTTGGAGTTTTCCAATCCTTAACAGCCTCAATTTTAGCAGGATCAACATGAACACCTTTGTCGTTTACGATATGTCTCAAAAATTGAACTTCCTCGAGCCAAAATTCACATTTGGAGAATTTGGCATAGAGTTGTTCGTTTCTAAGGAGCTCGAGAATGGAACGCAAATGATGTTCATGTTCGGCTTTGGATTTAGAGAAGATAAGGATGTCATCAATAAAGACAATAACGAATTTATCAAGGAATGGTTTACAAACGCGGTTCATGAGGTCTATAAACACCGTGGGTGCATTTGTTAACCCGGAGGGCATAACCAAAAATTCGAAATGTCCATATCGAGTACGGAAAGCGGTTTTTGGAATGTCTTCTTCGCGAACACGCAATTGATGATAACCCGATCGAAGATCAATTTTGGAGAAACAAGTTGCGCCTTGAAGTTGGTCGAATAAGTCGTCGATACGTGACAATGGATAACGATTTTTAATAGTAAGTTTGTTGAGTTCTCGATAATCGATGCACATACGAAACGAACCATCCTTCTTTTTCACGAAGAGAACAGGAGCGCCCCAAGGAGAAGAGCTTGGACGAATGAAGCCTTTATCGGAAAGTTCTTCGAGTTGGTTTGATAGTTCTTGCATTTCCGACGGGGCTAGACGATAAGGAGCCTTGGCCACGGGCATCGCGCCGGGCACAAGATCGATTTGGAATTCAATCGGACGAACGGGAGGAAGACCGGTAACATCATCGGGAAAGACATGAAGGAAATCACGAACAATAGGAATATCTTGGATCTTCCTTTCCTTTTTGTCTTTTGTCACCGAGAGAGCTAAAAACGGAACGTACTTTTGGCGTAAGTACTTTTGCGATTGAGAACACGACATGAGATTTAGCCTTCGAGACGTTGTGTTTCCAAAGACCTTAAGAACCTTGCCGTTGACAAGCGTAATGCGAATGAATTTATCAAAACAAACGACTTCGGCACGGTGCAAAGACAACCAATCCATGCCTACTATGACATCGAAGCTACCCATTTGCATTGGGATGAGATCGATGGAGAATTTATGCTTAGAAAGAATAAGAGAGCAATCGCGGACGACGGAATTGATGGTAATAGAATTGCCATTGGCGACTTCAACAGAGAACGGTCGGGAAAGCTTAGTTCGAGGCATCGCAAGTTTCGACTCAAATTTCAAAGAAATAAAACTTCTATCGGCACCGGTATCAAATAAAATAGAAGCCAAATGATAGTTCACCAAAAACATACCGTTCACAACATCGTTTGCCACTTGAGCTTGATTTGCATTCATCATAAACGCCCGCCCTTGATTACCATGGTTGACTTGATGTGCTTGTTGTGGAGGTGGAGGTGGTGCTTGGATTGTTTGGATGGGTTGGATGAGTGGTGCATTGAGTTGGGGAATTTGGGGTTGGTAAGTTTGAACTTGGTAAGCTTGTGTTTGGTAGTATGGTACGGTTACGGTTTGAGCTTGGTTGGCAAAAGCTAAACGTGGGCAATTTTGGCGGAAATGGTTGGAATCACCACAATTAGAGCAAGCTCGGGGTTGTTGGGGTTGGTTTGATGGGTATGGTGCATAGCGGTTTTGGGCATTTTAGGGAAAGTTTCTTGGTTGGGTTGGTGGGTTACGTTGGTTGGGTTGGTTTCGTTGGGTGGATCGGCATGTGTTGGAGAAGTGACCAAATCGGTTACAAATTGTATAATGGCGACCCGGCGAGTTCGTTGGGTGGTGAAGTTGGCAAGTGTTACATAGTGGGGAGTTACCAATATAAGGTTTTCGGCTTTGGGGAAAAGTTTGGGCTTGTTGTGGTGGTTGAGGTTGGGTGACGGCAAAGTTTCGGTAATTAGTCTTGGGTTTCTTCTTGTTGTTGTTGTTGTGTCGGGAGGAGTTGGAGTAGTTTATAGCTTGTGGTGCGGGTTCAATCTTGGCTTGGGGAGCGGGCTCGGTTTTGGCTTTCTCGATTGTTTTCTTGAGGGTTAGGGTACCCTCCTTCACGTGATTTTCCGATAGCCAACCGGCTAACGTGATGGCTTCCTCAAGGTTCGCAGGTTTGCTACTCATGACTGAGTCCCGGATTTTCGTCGGTAAACCCCCAATATATTTGTCAATTTCACGTTCGGTTGGGGTGACCAAGTGAGGTACAAGAACGATTAGCTCGTGGAAACGGATCGAGTAAGCGGCGTTATCACCACCTTCTTGTTTTAGGTCCCAAAATTCTACCTCAAGCTTTTGGAGCTCGTGTTTAGGACATAATTTCTTCTTCATCAGCGCCTTGAGCTCGGCTCATGGAAGAGCCATGGCCACATCCGTACCTTGGAGGTGCATGACACTACCCCACCATGTTAGGGCGGTTCCCCTAAACATGCTTGAAGCGAAGTTTGTCTTTTTCGCTTCGGGGCATTCGCTGTGTAAAAACACATTCTCCACAGATTCGAACCACTGCAACAACGTAGTCGCACAGTTGGTTCCATAGAATTCGGACGGGTTGGCACTAGTAAATTGTTTAAGCAGGTAGGATGCGGGTTTGGGCTCAATAGGTGCAACAACGGGTGCGGGTTGGTTTGCTTGTATTTGGGTTATTAGTTCGGGAATCACAGCGGCCATTTGCTTGGCGATGATGGCGGCCATACGTCGAGTGGAGTTCTTGCGCGGTTGGCGTCTTAGCGGAGGCATGCTAAAAAATTATAAAGAAAATGGGATAAGTTTTTGGGTAAAAAGGAAATGAATATAAAGGTGTATAAAATAAAATAAGATTTCGATTTTTGATTTGTGAATCCTAGAGTTAGTATGGAGAAGATGTTAGTGTTAGATAAAATATAAAACTTTGTTTATAAATAACAAAACCGAAAACAATAGTAAATGGTTTTTTTTTTTTGAGAATTTAAAGCTTAAAAATTTGAGATTTTGAGATTTATAGAGTTGGAAAAATCGTGCATGAACCACCATGACTTGATATTCTAACACTAAAAAGTTTTATAAAACAACATATTGGAGTCTAAACATGTGTACGAACCACCGAAACTTTTTCATGTTTTCGACTCAAATAACGATAATAACAAAATAAATTGAGATACAACGTCATGTCAAAACACTAGTCCACGAAATCACCGTAGTTCTATTGTTTTAACACCGAAAATTAGGATGGCGACCGGAACGCTCGCATTCGACTACTTAAAGCATTGACATTTATAACACGATTTATGGCCTAGAAAACGAGGATTATAACTCAACCATCCCAGGTAAGTAAATCACCTTTGATTCTTGGAATCTTTTTGTCAAATGGTCATTTTATAATTTCTCGTTTCCTATGATGGCTACAAACCCGAAATAAACGCAACCTTTAAGGGATTTGAAACAACGGGATCCAAGTTAATCTTGTAATCCATAAAACACAACGAAAATCTACTTTTTGCGTTTTAAGGTAAGGATACCTTGGAAATACTATGAAAGTGTGTGTATGTGATCATTTAGGATATTGGTGAATTTTAAACAAGTTAATAAATAAACATGCGATATGAACAATTAGATAGAGTAAACACGTATGAACACACGTATATGACCCTAAGCATAACAATTCTAGGTCGTTACGTCTAACCACCTATCTTAATTGTCATGGCTCTGATACCAATCTGTCACACCCCGACCAAAGGCGACGGAACATGCCGGGGTGCAACGATTGCTCATAAGCGCATGACACTATTTAAAGCGACAATATTTAACAAACTCATTTCATTTCACATCATCGAAAATGTCACATAACCAAATATTCATAACAAAAATACAACAAAATATAGCAAATCAAATATTGTTCAGTTTTGCTAATATCCTAACGGTATTTGTGACGTTTTCTTCACCGAACTCCATAATCAACCTAGATGCAAACCTGTAACATTTCATAAAATAAAGTTTATCAACACAAAGGTTGGTGAGCAATTCATAAGTTTGAACAATAGATATATAGTATGAAAAGCCACAAAACTAGTGTACAAAACCATAAATAATAGCTATAAACTTGGATAAATAGTTATCGCTAACAAGTTAGCGACACCCAACTATAAGGGGTTGCCAAATAGTTTAGGATTTTATAGTTATCGTTAATTGCATTACGTTAACGACACCTTGCCATGAGGGGTTGCCAAATGGTCTAGGATTTATAGTTCCACCATCCAAAAGCGATAAACACATAGTCAAATAAGCATAGAACACCAAATCGAGCAATTATTCAAGTAAGGTATACAACAACGTTTGTGGTTTAAGACCCAAGTATAAAACATTTGGTTTAGATAAGTTGAAATGTCACCCCCAAAATAAAAGATAGAAAACGGGGTATGAAGTTACTCACGTTCAAGTAATAAACTTGAAAGATTGATTATTTAGAGATTTGCCGGAACGACGAGTTTAACGTATGAAGCCTAAATAAAAGAAAGTATTGGATTTAGAAAGGTTGTCTTGAAGATCTTTAAATAAAATAATTGTTGCAAAAACTAATCAATTAAAGTTCAAGGTTTAAAATGTAACTATTTAAGAATTTATAATAATAACCCTTTTAAAAAATGTAAGTTTGCTCAAAACCGGGTTAAAGTATCTAACCTTAATATTTACCTAACCAATGTTAAGTTATAAGGTGGGGAAAATGCTAAAATGCAAGTTCCATTAGGCTAAAGATACTAAAACAGGTTTTTAACGAGTGTTCGGGTTGTCGGTTCGGGTCTTGACAAATGGTCAAACCCAAAGTCAACTTTCCAAAATATTAATTGTTATGCGATAACTCATTAAAACATACTAACACTTAACCAAGTATGTAGATCTATTGTTTAGAACTAACAACGCACGTTAAGCGAGTGTTCGGTTTTGTAGGTCCAAGCTATGTTATGAGATCAAGTTGGATCCAACTATTCCAAGTACTTAAGAAAATAATTAAAATCAGTTTGTAAACTATTTTTTTAAAGAAATATACAAGTCTTGATAACTAAAAACACACTTGTGTGTCTTAAGCGAGTAAAAGTCGGTATAGTTCGGTCTCCATCTCACAAATAGTTCATAGATGGTTTCTACATGCCCAAATATCATAGAACTTGTATATTGGTTTATAAATGAAGAAAACTTAAATTTTACAACAAAAAAAGTTAACTACAAGTCTTTTAAGCAAAAGTTTCGGTTTAGTTCGGTTTCCATCTCCCAACGAGTTCATAGATGGATTCCATATGCTTAATATCAAAGAACTTGTAAAAATGATTTTTGAAACTCAAATCTAGCAATAAACATGTTTAAACAACTATTTTAACAAAACTAGTAAACAAAAGTTCGGTTTCCGGTTTGGACTAGTTTCGGTTAAACCGAGGTTAGTCTTATACGAACCCACACCATGGAACTTGTAAATAAGATGAACAAACTAAAGGGTTAGAAGTTAGTCATAAGTGATATGTATAAAAAGTTATGTGTGTGTAAATATATATCAAGAACACGAAGTCCTCCATGAAGCCTTGCCTTATGACATTCGAAACTTAACCAACCAAAGTCGGTGAAGTAACAAATAAAGGAAACAAGGGGTATGTATTATATATATGTTGTACCACCATATTCAAGAGTTAGTAATGTTAGATGAACAAGTTAGAATGAAAGACTATAGTTAGTTTGACTTGAGATGTAACATCCTAAAAATTTTAATGATGAATAAAGGAAGTTATGTTTAGTGATTTCGCGTAATTAATTAGTATCGGGTAGGGAGCGGGTCTTGGACGTGGATTAATTGAGATGGGTTAAATAAGAATGGGATTTCAGGGATATAAATACCCCCAAAATCCCAAAAATATCTTCATTTACATCTATTTCTTCACACACTCAAAACACACACATTCTAACCGATCAAGATTCGAAGCCGAGACCCGAGATTTTGTTGATAGTTCTGAGTTGGTAAGGTAAGAACAAATCCAACAAAGCTAATATTACTGAAAATGGTTAGGATTGGATGGGTTAACCGGACCCGAAACCCAAACTGCCCAAATCGGACCCCTAAAACGTCGATTTTAGGCCGATTTGTTGGTTGGGATTTGTAGGCGCCGATCATACGATTCCGTGGGTACCAAAATCGAGTTATTTGGCTAAGAAACGAAGGATTTATGGGCAAACAGATCTGCAGCGCGATAACTTCGCCTGCAAGATTAAGTTCGCCTGATGAACTTCGCCTTCAAGCGTAACTTCGCCTTCAAGCGTAACTTCGCCTAAGGATAACTTCGCCTACGGCCAAGTTCGCCTAAGGATAACTTCGCCTGAAGCCAAGTTCGCCTAAGGATAACTTCGCCTGAAGCCAAGTTCGCCTGAGGATAACTTCGCCTGAAGCCAAGTTCGCCTAAGGTTTAACTTCGCCTGAAGCCAAGTTCGCCTAAGGATAACTTCGCCTGAAGCCAAGTTCGCCCGAGGTTTAACTTCGCCTGAAGTGAAGTTCGTTTAGAAAATAAATTAAAAACCTAATGGAAAATGTGTTAAGGCAGTTATCGAAAATAAAATTTTTCCAAGCTGACCTGGCAGCTTAACCCCAGCCAGGGGCTCCGCCCCTTGGACCCTGCTAGGGGCTGCCGCCCCTAGACCCCGCTGCCAGGGGCGCTGCCCCCGGACCCCCGTTCGTTGTGGGTAGTAATTAAGACTAGAAAGATGTTATAAGTAGTGATAGTTAAATTGATATGTATACTTGTTATACAGTCAGCCGTGCACAACTGAAGAAAGGGATTACGATCAACGGAGAACGTAACCGTGTTCAGGTGAGTTTCTAGCCCCATTTATGTGTTATGTTTTCGGGGCTGTGTGCATACTCAACATGTTTGTTAATACACTTATCCTAAGAGATAAGTGTATGCCTTATGTGGATAATGTGAAATGTATGAATGATTGCTTGATGGTACGTGAACGATCTTCGGATATTGCACGTACTGTCAGGTTGTAACGCTATGTATAAGGTAAGTATGTTATGTATGTTTATGTGTATGAACATGATAGAGATAATAGAAGAAAGAAATGATAATGTATGGTTGTATGGTTACGAAAAGGGTACCGAGCCCTAATAATACTCGAGGTATGATGTATGGTTGTATGGTAACGAAGAGGGAATCGAACGTTACTAATATTCAAGAACTAGGGAACCGAACCCTACTAATATTCGAGGAAAGAGGGTACCGAGCCCTAATAATACTCGAGGAAAGAGGGTACCGAGCCCTAATAATACTCGAGGAAAGAGGGTACCGAGCCCTAATAATACTCGAGGAAAGAGGGTACCGAGCCCTAATAATACTCGAGGAAAGAGGGTACCGAGCCCTAATAATACTCGAGGAATGTAGGGCGTAATGCTCTTTATAACATAAGATATGAAAGTAAGTTAATACAAAAGAAAGTAAGAAAGTATGAAAGTAAGAAAGTATGAATGTAAGAAAGTATGAAATTATGAAAGTATAAAAGTATGAATGAAAGAATATAATGTTATGTGAATGGTATGATTATGTGATTATCTAGAACTCACTCAGCGTAGCTGACTTTTAGTATGCACGCAGGTGAGTAGGTTGAGGCAGCTCGCTTGAGGAGACAAGTGGCACTGAACAAGAATCTGGCATCTGAAGACTTATGATGTTTTAATTTAATGCTTTAATGTTGAAAGACAAAGGATGTTTTGAGACAAGTTATGAATTATGTAAAGTTTTATGAAAGTTTTATGTTCAGCGTATATGTTTTAATTAACTCTGATATTTAGAACTGTGTTTATGAGTAAATCCAACACGAAAGTAGGGTTACCGGTAACGGGGCCTTACATGAGAAGTCAAAACTTCAAGAATACATAAGAAATAACAACCTTGAATCTATGGAGTTTGAGAGAGTTTTTGGAGATGTAGCAAGAGTAAAATGAAGAAGATGGGTGTGTATATATAGGGAAGGAGTGAAGGGTTGGGTATAAAGATTCTTTTATGGTTTGCATAAAAATGGGTATGTTTAAATGGTCAAACAATGTATAATATAAAAAAAATATATTTTATATATTTTAAATGACAAGATCCAATATTTTATATATTTGAAATGTTCGGGTTACAAACGGGTCGGGTTCACATAACAAAAGTGACCCGAAATTGACGAATGTCACAGATTGGACGGTGACAGTGGCTGACTTGACGATGGTGGTGCTGGACCTGTGGTGCCATGGTGGCGCTGAACCTGTGATGGCTGACGAGTGGCGACGGTGGACCTGTGGTGCCATGGTGATGCTGTGATGGCTGGCGAGTGGCGATGGTGAACCGGTGGTGCTGGAACTGTGGTGCCATGGTGGTGTTAAGACCTGTGATGGCTGGCAAGTAGCGACGGTGGACTGGTGGTGCTGGACCCGCTGGTGCCGCCGTGAATCTTCTTGTGATATGACGGCCGCCGGCGAGGGTTAGTGTGGTGTGAGAGACGAAGCGCTTTGCTTGTTGCCTTATTGTATGAGTTATGTTAAATGTGATCTAGGGTTGGTTTTGTTATTATATATAATATAAAAATAAAATTAAAAATATTAAAATTAAAACACCGGATGTCACACCCCGACCAAAGGAGGCGGAACATGCCGGGGTGCAATGATTGCTCATAAGCGCATGACACTATTTAAAGCGACAATATTTAACAAACTCATTTCATTTCACAACATCGAAAATGTCACATAACCAAATATTCATAACTCAAATACAACAAAATATTACAAAATATAGCAAATCAAATATTGTTAATTTTTTCTAATATCCTAACGGTATTTGTGACGTTTTCTTCACCGAACTCCATAATCAACCTAGATGCAAACCTGTAACATTTCATAAAATAAAGTTTATCAACACAAAGGTTGGTGAGCAATTCATAAGTTTGAACAATATATATATAGCATGAAAAGCCACAAAACTAGTATACAAAACCATAAATAATAGCTATAAACTTGGATAAATAGTTATCGCTAACAAGTTAGCGACACCCAACTATAAGGGGTTGCCAAATAGTTTAGGATTTTATAGTTATCGTTAATTGCATTACGTTAACGACACCTTGCCATGAGGGGTTGCCAAATGGTCTAGGATTTATAGTTCCACCATCCAAAAGCGATAAACACATAGTCAAATAAGCATAGAACACCAAATCGAGCAATTATTCAAGTAAGGTATACAACAACGTTTGTGGTTTAAGACCCAAGTATAAAACATTTGGTTTAGATAAGTTGAAATGTCACCCCCAAAATAAAAGATAGAAAACGGGGTATGAAGTTACTCACGTTCAAGTAATAAACTTGAAAGATTGATTATTTAGAGATTTGCCGGAACGACGAGTTTAACGTATGAAGCCTAAATAAAAGAAAGTCTTGGATTTAGAAAGGTTGTCTTGAAGATCTTTAAATAAAATAATTGTTGCAAAAACTAATCAATTAAAGTTCAAGGTTTAAAATTTAACTATTTAAGAATTTATAATAATAACCCTTTTAAAAAATGTAAGTTTGCTCAAAACCGGGTTAAAGTATCTAACCTTAATATTTACTTAACCAATGTTAAGTAATAAGGTGGGGAAAATGCTAAAATGCAAGTTCCATTAGGCTAAAGATACTAAAACGGGTTTTTAACGAGTGTTCGGGTTGTCGGTTCTGGTCTTGACAAATGGTCAAACCCAAAGTTAACTTTCCAAAATATTAATTGTTTTGAGATAACTCATTAAAACATACTAACACTTAACCAAGTATGTAGATCTATTGTTTAGAACTAACAACGCACCTTAAGCGAGTGTTCTGTTTTGTCGGTCCAAACTATGTTATGAGATCAAGTTGGATCCAACTATTCCAAGTACTTAAGAAAATAATTAAAACCAGTTTGTAAACTATTTTTTAAAGAAATATACAAGTCTTGATAGCTAAAAACACACTTGTGTGTCTTAAGCGAGTAAAAGTCGGTATAGTTCGGTTTGGTTCGGTCTCCATCTCACAAATAGTTCATAGATGGTTTCTACATGCACAAATATCATAGAACTTGTATATTGGTTTATAAATGAAGAAAACTTAAATTTTACAACAAAAAAAGTTAACTACAAGTCTTTTAAGAAAAAGTTTCGGTTTAGTTCGGTTTCCATCTCCCAACGAGTTCATAGATGGATTCCATATGCTTAATATCAAAGAACTTGTAAAAATGATTTTTGAAACTCAAATTTAGCAATAAACATGTTTAAACAACTATTTTAACAAAACTAGTAAACAAAAGTTCGGTTTCCGGTTTGGACTAGTTTCGGTTAAACCGAGGTTAGTCTTATACAAACCCACACCATGGAACTTGTAAATAAGATGAACAAACTAAAGGGTTAGAAGTTAGTCATAAGTGATATGTATAATAAGTTATGTGTGTGTAAATATATATCAAGAACACGAAGTCTTTCATGAAGCCTTGCCTTATGACATTCGAAACTTAACCAACCAAAGTCGGTGAAGTAACAAATAAAGGAAACAAGGGGTGTATATTATATATATGTTGTACCACCATATTTAAGAGTTAGTAATGTTAGATGAACAAGTTAGAATGAAAGACTATAGTTAGTTTGACTTGAGAAGTCAAAACTTCAAGAATGCATAAGAAATAACAACCTTGAATCTATGGAGTTTTGAGAGAGTTTTTGAAGATGTAGCAAGAGTAAAATGAAGAAGATGTGTGTGTATATATAGGGAAGGAGTGAAGGGTTGGGTATAAAGATTCTTTTATGGTTTGCATAAAAATGGGTATGTTTAAATGGTCAAAAAATGCATAATATAAAAAAAACAATATTTTATATATTTTAAATGACAAGATCCAATATTTTATATATTTGAAATGTTCGGGTTACAAACGGGTCGGGTTTACATAACAAAAGTGACCCGAAATTGACGAATGTCACACCGGATAATTTGGATAATTCGGATATCCGAAAAATCTGAAAACTGCTATCCGAATCCGAATTTTCGAATATCCGAAAATTCGGATAGTTCGGATACGGATTGTCGGATAATTCGGATACGGATTCGGATTCGAATAGTTTTGAACACCCCTATATGCTGATCATGTTTGTCCTGAGTCATCGGCTTAGTGAAAGGGTATGCAAGGTTTTGATCTGTGTCTACTTTGCATATTATAATGTCACCTCGTTCCAATATTTCTCGAATAAGGTGGAACTTCCTTAGGATGTGCTTAGCTTTGTGGTGAGACCTGGGCTCTTTGGCCTGAGCAATAGCACCTGTGTTATCACAGAACACCTCGATTGGTTTGTTGATACTCGGGATCACATCAAGGTCGGTGATGAACTTCTTCATCCAAGCAGCCTCCTTAGCAGCATCTGATGCAGCTATATATTCGGATTCGGTGGTTGAATCCGCCACTACACTCTGTTTGGAACTCTTCCAATAAATAACTCCTCCATTGAGAGTGAAAACGAATCCTGATTGTGAGCGAGAATCATCGTGATTGTAACACCTTACAGTGAGCTCCTTTTTCACTCCTCCAAACACCAAGAACATATCCTTCGTCCTATTCAAGTACCTCTAAATGTTCTTTACTGCAGTCCAATGGGCAATGCCAGGACTTTGCTGAAAACGACTGGTTTAGTACATAACATAGCAAACATGATCATGCTCAAGGCATACGAGACGTCTGGTCTAGTACATAACATAGCAAACATGATGGAACCAACCGCAGAAGCATATGGAATTGCTTGCATATGCTTAGCTTCAATGTCCGTTGTCGGAGATTGCGATTTCTTCAACACGGTTCCTTTAGTCATTGGAACAGCTCATTTCTTGGAGTTTTCCATTGAGAACGGTGCCATTACTTTGTCTATTAGGCCTATTAGGCCACTTGGCGGCACCGTATTGGTCGTTGAATTTTGTTTTTTTTTGTTTCTTGTTTTAGTTCCGGTACAGTGACAAATATAACAGAAACAATACAAATTCGCATAGAGTCACTGCATTTTGTTTTAATTTTTGTAACGTAACCAAGGTGTTGGAAATCAACCGAATTTGCATAGACTTGCCACCTCAACTTCTGGAATCGGTAATGCTCGGATCTTCTGAATGCTCGAGTATTTCCGACTGTCGCCACTCAATTGATCCACCTCAAATTTTATATGTTTTTTGTTTTATTTTTGGTTTATAGTTCCGGTATCATAGCGCACCTAACCGAAACCAACAGAATATGCGTCGACCTAAAGCCTCAACGCCCGGGATCGACAACGTTTGGGTTTATCATCGCCTGAGTTTTACCAACCTGTCCGGCGCAACGCGCTGGATATAACACTAGTTTAATATAAATGAGAAATAAAATAAAGAATCTGTTCAACCATTTCCTTCTTGATTTCTTTCCTTTTTCATGAACAACCAAACCACTGTATGATTTCGAGATCCTTTCCAAATCATAAAGCTTTGTCAATTGTCATATGTAAAAACACCTCTACCTTCACACAATCTTGGTTTATAAAGTTGTGTTCCACTCACAAATATTTATGACTTCGTATATGATTTGATGTTTAATAGAATGGAAACGGAATATGGGGTTATTAAGCATGTATATGGGAAACAATCCAAATTAATTTGTAGATTTGAGATAAATTTTTATATCTGTATTAGTATTCATATTCGTATTAACTTTTTTAGATTGCATTGTTTTTATATTTGTATTAGTTTTTATAGTTGTACTAATCTTTTTTTACTTGTATTCAGTTATAGATTTTTAATAATTGTCTAGGAAATATAATTAAATTTTTAATTATATTCTATTGGAAGTAGTTTACCAACGTCATTATTAATGTTGACTGTGTATGCTACACGCGGAAGAGTGTCCATTGGATACAACATGATCAACAATAACTCAATAAGAGTTTTTAAGACGTCGTATTGAGTTATGAACCATTTGAGAGTCTATAGACTTGTCTTAAATTTCTATTGGGGCCTAAGTTGTTCCTATACTATTGTTTGCCATCACCTTAGACATGTGCATTTGCTCGAGTAGCCTCGTCTAGTCGAGTAGAGGACGACTAGAGGTGTAGTTTATAACTTTTCATGTTTGCTCGAGTAGCCTCGTCCAGTCGAAGTAGAGGACTAGAGGCCATCGTTCTTTTTCTCATTTCAGCATATACCTTAGCCGTAGTTTACAACTTTTATAAGTTATCAAATACATAGTTGCCTCTTCTGATTAATTGTTATGTATTTTTTAAAAACTTTATTTTAAGTAATCTTATATGGTTGCCTCTGATTATTTGTTATGCTAAAAAAAATAAAAAAAAGGTTTTCCCAGCGGAAGGGGGGGGGGGGGGGGTCTCAGAGGGAGAGACCTCTATGCTCTTGAATAGCGTTTGCCCTATCACCCCCCATGCCCTACAAATAACTACTGTTATAAGTGAAATTATACTAAGTACGTATGTTATTGTATTTACTTTACATCAATAACTACTGAGGTCTCAGAGGGAGAGACCTCTATCCTCTAGAATAGCGTTTGCCCCATCACTCCCCAGACCCTACAAACAACTACCGTTATGAGTGAAATTATACCGAGTACGTATGTTATTGTATTAACATTACATCAATAGTAACCAGTGAACAGCCGATGGATGATGCTGCCAAATGAATGCTGCATTGCCGTCTATCAAAGATGCAAAAACTAAGAGTGTGTTTACTTTTTTTTTTTTTTTTTTTTAAAAAAAAGTTAATTGAAATTCTATAAATTGATGACCTTACAGTGTGTTTACTTTATAACTAAAAATTCTCAACAGAGATTCAAACACAAAACCTGGGCAAAGAATATAGAAAGCTTAACCACCATTCCTACTAGGAGGCATATTACTTTTATATCTGAAAGTGTAAATGTTATTATACCACAGCTCAATAATATTCATAACAAATTTAACCATCACCAACTACAAAGATTCAAGATCAAACTCGAACATATTATTGCGTTCACTAAATGAAACAAACAAAAGAACAAATACACTAACTTTTCAAACTTAATAGATACATTACACACACTAACAATAATAACATTAACTTGATTGAAACGTGCATCATTTCATTAAAATAATTAGCCTTAATCCATAAGACCAACACAATACATCTCTCCTATGTGAAGAGTGCACCTACATACCAGTGCAACATATTACAAACACGCGTTATCCAACTATACATTATAACAAGAACCTATATGGTTATATACACATCATGTAGCAGGGCATTATTTCAACCTTGTTCATAAAGAAAAATGAACACAACAAACCAAGACTCTATCCAAGAACACAGAGCACCAATCCCCGGTTCCAACTCGCAAACATTAACAATCATAACATAACATAATTAATTAACAAGAACAATTAGGGCACCGAACCAAACCGTTCTCATTGCAATCAGGGCAACGTATCAACAAATCCTCATCTTCATCAAACACCTTCTTGCTACCACTACAATTCGCACACGGCACAAACCTAACGTCCCCACACGCGTCGCACACCTGCCACGCGTTACTCAACCGAACCGAAACCCCTTTCAGCGCCTTCGCAAGCTGACCCGTCTCATGAAGCTGCTTGATGACATCAGCACCACCAACATACTTCCCTTTAATAAACACCTGAGGCAAACTAACATGTTTCTGACCCAATACTGTTACCAGCTCATTTCAATAAGCCGAGTCCATCGAGATATCGCGTTCGTCGATAAAAACCCGAAAGAATTTCAAAATCGTTCTGACGGAGTAGCAATCCTCGTATGTTCTACAGATTCCACGTAAGCTGGTGAAGTAGATGACGACCCGGTCCTCTGTACCGGGTAATTGAATTAGGGTTTTTTCGAATTTGTCTGATTTGAGCTTGGATTGGAAGTGGGTTTCGTCTGATGAGGGTTTTGGTTTAGGGTTTCTGCGAGATTCGAATATGCTGCAAAGATGCTTGACTTTGCCTTTGATTGAATCGGAGGGTTTCTTGACGGATTCGGAGCGGTTAAGGGTGGAATTGGATGAGGGTTTAAGTGGGTAATCGATGGCTGAGGTTGAATTGATGGTGTAATGAAGAGGTAGGTCCCAGCAGAGCCCAGTTGGACCCGCAAGACTCACCTAAAATAGGGACGTCTGCGCAGAGACCAACTGGATCCGCAGGACCAACCATGCTCAGAGACGTGACGTCCTTACGCGCAGTACGCAAGCTGGTCCCGCAGGAAATGCCTCCCAATGGTGAAGGACTCCGCCTGTCCCCGCAGCCTCGGATACAAGCCATTAGGGAAGGCCACCCGCGCAGCATGGCTACACGCACAAGGCACTTAGCTCTCGATCATTCAGTGTCACCTGAAGGAATGAGCCAAGCCGGGAGCAATCCCGCACAGAGGCGGGAGGGGGAATACTCCCGCCCAAATAAGCCAGTCTGTATACTGAAGGACCTTTTACTGTACCTGACGAGGTATGGGCGAAAGATCTGATCAGAGATACGACAGCTCACTGATACAGTATGGCGAACAACATGCTCCTGTACTGTATCACTATTGGCCGCTGCCTACTCACCAACTACTGTCATACCACGTGCGTAGCCGGCAGTTGGTAGAAAGGGAATAGTATACAGCAGGCCTGGTCACTAGCAGCCGCTGCCTACCCACCAACTACCAGCAGGGCACGTACGTAGGCTACTGTTGATGAACAGGAACACTGTTGCAGCCGGCCATACCTCCTTGGAAACCTACCTTCGGCTATAAATACCCCAAATGGTATGATCATCTAAACACATTACATTATCATACCTTACTACATTATCATCATATTATACCTGATATCTGCTCTAGCAATCTCTTAATATACTTTTATATTTAAAGAGCAATCTAGTCTGATTCTCACGCCGGAGGGTGGTCATAAGGAGGAACCCCCCCCCCCCTTCTCAGTGACGAGCTCACGGTGTCTGTTTTGCAGGTTATCAGAAGAACCATCTTCCAAGGGTCTAACCCCTCGTGGGAAACATCTCTCCAACCCCCAGGTTACCAGTAATCTGTCCGGGGTCCGGTTAGTGTTTCTTCATTGGCGCCATCCGTGTATAAAGCTAGAACTTTATTTTTCTCCAGTTTTTTCAAACTTCTACAAAGATGGTTAGAGAAATTCCGGTAACCATAACCCCTGCTACTAGGGGGAATACCGGCAACACAGTTTTTACGAACACTACCCCGGTTACCGAAGCCGGGGCAAGTGAAGTAAATTTTACGAACACTACCCCACTTACCAAAGCTGGGGCAAGTGCAGTAAATGATCGCCTACTGGGATCCACCGATACCCAGTTTGAGAAACGAAGACTCCCCCGCCAGACTCTCGATGAAGTTAAGGCATGGGCGGAGGCACGACAAAAGGAATTCCAGGCTGAGTTGGACGAACGCTTGCGTTCCGTACAACAGGCCGACGAATTCGAATACTGGGAGGATGACTCGGAGGAATCCGACTCCGACGCGAACCCTCGCCATAGGGCAAAAGGGAAGCGTAAGGAAACGGAATCCCAACCGAAAAGGCATTTTGGACAAGCCTTCAAACCAAAAAGCACAGGTGGAAGTCCACGAGACTTCTCTAAAACGTTCAGACCAAACGTTGCAAATGCAGGAACGTCCAAATTTGCAAGGGACATTGCTGAAGCAATCGCCCCAAAGAGTGCCAAACAAATGCCCAACATAGGCACATATGACGGTATATCTGATCCAGACGATCATTTGAACAGGTTCATAGCAGGGGCAACCGTCAGCAATTGGACGGAACCCACGTGGTGTTACATGTTCCAAATGACGCTGGTTGGGGCTGCTAGAGCATGGTTCGATCGTCTACCGGTCAACCACATCTACGACTGGGCAGACTTCCAACAGAAGTTTAGCCAACACTTCAGCCAGCAACGGAAGTATACCGAGGAGCAATGGACAATCCTCAAATGCATACGAGAGGAAGACGAATCTCTGCCAAACTTCATCACTCGCTTCAACTCAAAGAAGCTAAGTTTGGGCAATATCAGCGAAGATCTTGTTCGCGCTGCCTTCATCCAGGGCGCACATGACCCAGAGCTCATCCGCACCCTAACGGGTAAAGATGGCATGCCATCCACATGGGATGGCATCATGACAGCAGCAAAACGCTACGCGGAAACAGAGAAGCAACTGGGTAGAGATCTCCCACAGAGCACAAACCTCTACACCCAGAGGACGAGAGAAGACAACGTCCTCACCGCCCGACTAAATAAAAAACGAAAGCTAGGCATTTGGCAGTCAAGGGTAAACTTTGACACCTCATCCGGCTTGCAACATCGGTTGGGCGGAAGGGATAATGTACAGTCGCACCGGAACTCCAGATGGACGCCACTCACCAAAAGCGTCACTGAGATATTCGCCACTGAAGAGCTCCCATGGCCAAAGCCTCCAATAATCCGACATCGTCACGATGCTGATCGGAGCAAGTACTGTGACTTTCACAAGACAAAGGGCCACAACACTGAAGAATGCATAGATGTAAAAGATATGGTCGAAACATTTGTCAGAGATGGGACGCTCGCGCACCTCGTGGCGCAATAAAGGCTGAGCAGGCGGGTGCGTATAGAACCCCAGCTGGGGAAAACACGAATCAATTCCAGCTTCAAAATCGAGACTACATGCTGCGTAAAGAACGAGATCCCGAACCAGGTGCGTATCGGCTCGATGGCACTCCCATCCCAACAAGGAAGGGAGCTCATTTACACAGTTTGCATGTAAATCAATTCCAATTTGTAAAGAAAAAGCCAAGAGCCACTTCTAATGGAAATGATTCTCTTTAAGAATATCGAAGCTGATGATTTTACATTTATACTTTTCTGAACACTAATATGCCGGTTTTCACCGCATAATTACGTGAAGTCATTGCATGGGAAGGCGGTCCTACCCGCACGAACCCAATAACGTGACAAACCTTCACGCAGGTCAGTTGAAGGGGAAAAAGTTCAGCACCCAAAAATGAAAGTGCCGGTCTATCCGCATGAATCATTAAGGAAACTGAATAATAACCTATCAACAACCGCGCGTCGAACGGTTAAAACTATCCAACACTGGTGACGGCATTCACATTACGTGAAGTCGTTGCGTGGGAAGGCGGTCTTACCCGCACGAACCCAATAACGTGGCAAACCTTCACGCAGGTCAGTTGAAGGAGAAGAGTTCAATTATCCCATTAAATGAAAGTGCCGGTCTATCCGCATGAATCATGAAAGGAAAATGAACACTAACCTATCGACAACCGTGCGTCGAACGGTTCAAAACAAAATTCTTAAAAAGGTAAGAAAAACCTACACGCAGGTCAGATAAGGGTAAAGTTTTGCCATCCTACTAAGTGCAAGTGACGGTTCTACCCGCACAATCACGAAAGAGGAAGCAAAACTTCACCTATTATCAACCACGTTCAAAGGTTAACTTATCCTCAAAAGGTAAGAAAAACCTACACGCAGGTCAGATAAGGGTAAAGTTTTGCCATCCTACTAAGTGCAAGTGACGGTTCTACCCGCACAATCACGAAAGAGGAAGCAAAACTTCACCTATTATCAACCACGTTCAAAGGTTAACTTATCCTCAAAGGATGAGGAAAACCTACACGCAGGTCAGATAAGGGTAAAGTTTTGCCATCCTACTAAGTGCAAGTGACGGTTCAACCCGCACAATCACGAAAGAGGAAGCAAAACTTCCTGTTAACCACGTTCAAAGGTTAACTTATCCTCAAAAGGTGAGGAAAACCTACACGCAGGTCAGATATAGGTTTAAAGTTAAAGCCATCCTACTAAGTGCAAGTGACGGTTCTACCCGCACAATCACGAAAGAGGAAGCGAAAACTTTAGTCCATTATCAACCACGTTCAAAGGTTTAACTTATCTTAATGCCTTAGAAATTTCGAAAAGGAAAACCTACACGCAGGTCAGATGAAGGTTAAAAGTTTAGCCATCCTACCAAGTGTAAGTGACGGTTCTACCCGCACAATCACGAAGGAGGAAGCGAAACTTTAACCCATCATCAACCACGTTCAAAGGTTCTTATTCTAAACACTTTGGAAAATTGCTAATTTAAACTAAGTAAGCAAGTCATAAGTTTATAAAGCAAGGAACCCAAAGAAGGAAATAACCATCTTATACGCAAAAAGATTAATATTTCAAGAATATATTACAAGAATGGCCGGGTAACTACCCGCCTAAAAGAATAAAACTATACAAGTCTATCTTAGAAATGGGAAGGGATCTTCAGGATCAAGCTTCAGGGCCGCTTCCACTTGGACCCGCTCCGTCAGAAGAACGGGGTGGTTCAAGGAACGCTTTGAGGACAGCTAACCCATCATCAGCAGCAGCTACTTCGTCCACCTTCTCCACCACTGGATGCGGGAAGGCGGCGTATTGGTTCAATGCTTGGTCATAAATGGCTTCGGTATCCACATTGAACAAAGGGAAGTTGGAAGGCGGGACGCCTTTCTCAACAAACCCTAGACCAAGCAAGAAGCCGGCCTTTTCCCCATCCTCATGAGAAGCGTTGAGGGCTGCGGTCATAGCATCATCGTAAGAGGTCTCTGAAAAGACCCGACGCACAACCTACAAAGAAAACACAAGTATTAGAACCTTTTCTTACAAAAGAAAAGCGTGAGGATAAATCTAAACATACCTGAGGCAACGCTTCTCGAAGAAGCCATTGGAGGGCAGCTTAAGCTTCGTTATGGGCGCGTTCGGCTTCGCTCTTGTTAAGGTTGGCAAGTAAAACTTCCTTTGCGGCAGCCTCTTCGACGCCCTTAAGCTTCCGCTGGGTCTGGTCAAGCACCCCCCTCTGGTCCAGGATTTCCTGGAGTTTCTTGGCATCTTCCATTGCCAAGGCATCATGAGTGCGTTGGAGAGCCTCTAATTTGGCCTTGAGCTCCTCATTCTCCACACGCAAAGGCTCAGCAACGGCTTCAGCCTTGGCAGCCCTCTCGGTTGCGTTTCGCGCAGTCTCCCTGGCCAGCCGAAGCTGTTCATTCACAGCTTGGGCAGCCTTGGAGCGGGCCTCGAGTCGCGCCTGAACTTCAACCTCGAGGGCCTTGAAGGCCTTCTCCTTGTCGGCGGCAGCTGCCGCCAGCTGTTGGTTCTCCTCCCGAAGAGCACGCGCCTCAAATATGTCCTTGGCGTGAGCTGCTTTCAACTTGTCGTTTTCACGACAAAGCAGCTCGACGCGCGGCTGCATCCGGGCCTGGAGAACCCGAAGCTCATTAGTTAGCCTACCCTCCTGGTAGCTAACCATGGCTTCCCCCAACGCACCCGGAGGAGCAGCGTGGCGAGCCCAGTCCACGCACTCCACAGGTGTGCGAAGGGTTGTTCCTCGGCGTATGTTCCATCGAGGAACATACACTTCATTGGAATCCGACACTGCAAAAGAAACAGTTAGAAAATTAACTAATATCAGCAAAAAAGACAAGACATACCATAAGGAATAGAGTTCAAACCGTATTCAAGAAGGATGGGAAACCGGGACGCGTCCTTCCATACCCGGCTCATCCCCAGCAGCACCATCCCGGACTCCGCAAACCGGTAAACCGGAGATTGGACCCGGGATATCTTCGCGAACCATTCCGCCTCCTGGTAACTGGAAGCATGAAGGCTCGGAAGCGCTTGACCCTTCTTGAACTTCATAGCAATGGGGATGGCGCGGGCAGAGATGTAGAAGAACTCCCGCTTCCACGATCGGAGACTGCGCTCGGTCACGCAGATCTTCAAACCCTTAATACGGGTTGTCAGGGTGTACCACCCCTGGACGCACCTCCAAGTATAGAAGGTCATCAGGCGGTCCACGTAGGGCTCAATACCCAGAATCCGGCACACCCACTCGAAGTGCCGGACCTTGGCAATCGCCATCGGATGCACCTCGGTCAGGTGCACACCGTGCCTCTCCAGGACACGGTACATAAACTTTGTCAATGGAAACCTAAGGTTCCCATAAACAAAGAATGCAGCATATACCCCGATCTTGCCACTGGGGGCATCGTACACAGTCTGGTGGGATTCAGGAAACTCAGGCTCGAGAGACTCGAGCATGAACTTCCTGACGATGTACTGTTACTGATCGACAGGTAGAGCACACTGGCACTCGCCAGCAGTACTCCTATTGTCGGCTACAGCTTCAGCATCATGAGAAGACATTTTTGCAGAAAGAAGAGTGATTTCGGGAAAATGCTTGCCTGAAAAAGGGGAGTATTTGCCGGAAATCACTAAGAAGAAGAAGAGAGGTGAAAGTGTGGATTACAAAGAGACCTCTCCCCCTTTATATACTAATCGCAATTAATGCGGTGAATTTAATGCGGAGGAGAGAGAAATTGACGGTGCAATGAAACTATGACACGTGGCAAAAAGCAGGCTGGCAACAGCTGTTGACAGGACGTGTGCCAGTAATTTCGCGGCCACGCGCCCGAAAAATCGTGCCCACGCGCCAGGAAAAGCGTCTGGAATGACCATGTTCTGTCACGTCACCATAACTTCCTGCACGTCCTGACACAGTCAGAAGAAACCGTCGCACGACGTTTCAGAGGTTTGGACTGTTCTTATCTTTTCACCAACTCTTCGAATTTCAAAATTCAAAAAAATTTGAAAATATTAAAAAGTAAGCGGGAAAATACCCCTTACCCCTTGGCAAACAAGTAACCGTAAGACGGATGCGGGTACAGTGTAAAGGCAAAACCCTTCACATACCTAGCACCCGCAGGGAATTGAAGCCAAATAAACCTTGGCAAACAAGTAACCGTAAGACGGATGCGGGTACAGTGTAAAGGCAAAACCCTTCACATACCTAGCACCCGCAGGGAATTGACGCCAGGAATACCTTGGAAGTAAAGTAACCGTAAGACGAGCGCAGGTACAGTGTTAAGGCAAAACCCTTCACATACCTAGCGCTCCGCTGGGAATTGAAACCAAGAAGGATCTTCTGGGCAATGCTTGCGGAAACGGAAATAACATCCCCGCAGAGCGGGAACGTCGAGAACTACGTTGTTTGAAGCTCCAGGATGGAATTGGTGGTCTTAACATAATTGATCACTATGTTCAAAACTACCAAAACCTCATGGAAAATCCATACAACTAGGACTCAATGCTCCTGACTTGCGAGGAGGTTACAGACCTACCCGCATCATACCCAAAGACCAAGCAGGAAACTCGGGCATTTCTGCAAGTGACAAGGACTTCCGCGGAAAGAATCCCCATGGAAAACCTTACAAAACCCTTTTCAAAACCCTTTGCTCAAGTCCAAAAGTTCACCTCACTTTATTAAACACTCATGAGAAGAACATTGGACTGGGGGGACTTGAAGAGGTAGGTCCCAGCAGAGCCCAGTTGGACCCGCAAGACTCACCTAAAATAGGGACGTCTGCGCAGAGACCAACTGGATCCGCAGGACCAACCATGCTCAGAGACGTGACGTCCTTACGCGCAGTACGCAAGCTGGTCCCGCAGGAAATGCCTCCCAATGGTGAAGGACTCCGCCTGTCCCCGCAGCCTCGGATACAAGCCATTAGGGAAGGCCACCCGCGCAGCATGGCTACACGCACAAGGCACTTAGCTCTCGATCATTCAGTGTCACCTGAAGGAATGAGCCAAGCCGGGAGCAATCCCGCACAGAGGCGGGAGGGGGAATACTCCCGCCCAAATAAGCCAGTCTGTATACTGAATGACCTTTTACTGTACCTGACGAGGTATGGGCGAAAGATCTGATCAGAGATACGACAGCTCACTGATACAGTATGGCGAGCAACATGCTCCTGTACTGTATCACTATTGGCCGCTGCCTACTCACCAACTACTGTCATACCACGTGCGTAGCCGGCAGTTGGTAGAAAGGGAATAGTATACAGCAGGCCTGGTCACTAGCAGCCGCTGCCTACCCACCAACTACCAGCAGGGCACGTACGTAGGCTACTGTTGATGAACAGGAACACTGTTGCAGCCGGCCATACCTCCTTGGAAACCTACCTTCGGCTATAAATACCCCAAATGGTATGATCATCTAAACACATTACATTATCATACCTTACTACATTATCATCATATTATACCTGATATCTGCTCTAGCAATCTCTTAATATACTTTTATATTTAAAGAGCAATCTAGTCTGATTCTCACGCCGGAGGGTGGTCATAAGGAGGAACCCCCCCCCCCCTTCTCAGTGACGAGCTCACGGTGTCTGTTTTGCAGGTTATCAGAAGAACCATCTTCCAAGGGTCTAACCCCTCGTGGGAAACATCTCTCCAACCCCCAGGTTACCAGTAATCTGTCCGGGGTCCGGTTAGTGTTTCTTCATGTAAGATCGGTTGTAAATTGAGGGTTGTTGTTGTTGTTTCTGGTGATCGGAACCGATCATTTTTAGGGTTTTGGATTGAATTGATGATGAAGATGATGATGGTTTGATTTTGTGGCAGAGATTGAAGGTGTTAACGTGTATTCAAAGGTAGTGTAGAGAGAGAGAGAGAAAGAGAAAGAAGAGAGAGATGGTGTGTAGCTTGCTTTTCGAAAAGTTGAAGTTGGAATGTATGTATCTATTTTGGGATTATTTTACATGTGGGTTTGGTTAGGAGTCAATTTTGAGTGGCTATATGCGTTTTTATGTTTTTTTTCTATTAGTTTTTTTATTTTTGAAACGTTAAAATATACCATTTCCGTTCTATTTTAAATGTCAATTTTTTTTTTATTTTTGGTTGTTTCAATTTAAATATCATTTCTATACATATAAATTCAATTTTCAATTGTGTCCTTACTATTACATATAATAGAGCCAAAAAGTAGTGGATTTTTTAACCAAGGAAGAAAAATGATTTTTAGCCATAATAACTTATTATTGTAATTTTACAGCTCATAAAATAAAATGATTAAACATTTCTTAATTTGTATGTTTTGAGTCCCATGATATTTAAAATGAGACGGAAGGAGTAATAAATTAACGTATTTGTTATGATAGTGGACTGTGGCGAATTTGGTCGGTGTCGACGATACTATCGTTAAACCTTCAAAATAATTAGTAACCATAAAAATAAACCTATATTTTCATAAAATAATATAACAAACACATATATATAATAACATATTTAAAATAAAAATGAAAATAAAATATGCTCGTGTAACATCATCACAACCTTCCGGTCTGTTACGTAGCCTAATTAAACATGGATGGTTCTTTTATAAAACAGACCATGCATTATGATTTTATATGTAGTTATTCAATTTTGAAACATAATCACGAGAGTTTGACTATTTTCTCATGCTTTATCAAAAGATTTTTTTTCTTCTAATTTTCGCCTTTTTCGTGGTTAATTAGCATAAAGTATATAACTCTAACCACCACATGATTATGATGGATGGGTTGATGAGTAAAAGTTATTTTCTTAATCATGTATGATAACTTTATCTTCTTACCTAATTGAAGCGAGTTACTAGTTTCTTTCTTCAATGGGTTCATTAGAAGAGCGGCCCTCAAGATCCGAAAAATGCAACTATTTCTAGGAGACACGCCCTAAATAAATTGTTGAGACACTCACTAAAGGTAACTAAAATTTTTATTGATTTGACGCGATCTTCACACGCTTGACATGTTACATTCTCATACCATCAAAACAACATGCACATCTTCGTTTATAGTTGTTCATCCACGACAGCACCCCAAATAAATATTTCAGTTTGGCATTGTTCATCAAAACAACATTCACGTCCTCGTGTATCGTCCTCAAGAACCCATTGAAATTTTAATTCTTAATAGAGATTTTATAGAAAAGATTATAGAGATTATGTAAAAAAAGGTTTATAGTGAATTCATTATGGGACATGGGTAATAACCATAACCATACAATTGGGTCAGGAGCAATAATGGGTGAAAGATTGGTTAACTACATCCAATGGGGTCTGGATCTCAACCCGGTTGGAAGATCAGCCCATGTTCATGTGGTCACTCATGAAAAACCCACGTCTAGACTACACATGCAATTGTTTTAACTTTTTATTTTGTTTCATTTTGCCATCTAAATTCTAGTTAAGTTAATTTTTATTTAACTGTTTTAGTAGTTTATTTTTCCTAAAAGTAGTACGAGGATTATGTTTCGGTGTCTTTTCATTCTATGTAATCAATTCGATAAATGAGAATACACGAGTGATTTTTGTGATAAAAGATTGATTGTCTATATATGCTAGCTCAAAAAGTGGTGGTCTTAGGCCCGATCCTCTAACCTTATTGGTGTATTTGTATATTCGGCTAAAAACTTAAAATCACATCCCTACCATTTGTTTGTGTGGTGCATCCGTATCACGAACAACCCGTGGAACTATTTGTATATACCCTTTTCTACTATTTCAAGTATTTATTTCTCGTTTGAAACTCTGATTTACAACAATGGGTTTTTCCTTAAAGAAATTCTTTATATACATAGGTGATATTTGAAGAGAAGCTTTTTATTTTAATTATTCATTTGCTTTTAAAAGTTATTTTTTTCATTGAGGCAACCAAACATCTACTTAAATAAACTTGCTACATTTTTACTCTCAATTCTTGCAAAGGTAACAATAACGAATTTGATATGGTTTTAACTTACTTATATCGACCTTAAATAATATGCTAGAGACCATTCATGTTTACTTTTAATTTTTTATTTATTTATTGTATCTTAATTTTGTTATGCGATGAACATTATCCGACCCAAACTGTCTGGAAATTTTATGTCCGGTCCATGAAAGTAAAGTATCATGTAATTGTTAGTAGCGGTGATGAATTTTGTAAGCTAACCCTAAACATGTAAGTCTAAAAAGCTTATAAAAGAAACAGTTTAAACAGGTAACCCGTTTCTAAAGTACAATTCAATATCTAAAAAAAAACATTTATTTTTAGGTTTCTAAAACAATGTGTGACCCAAATTACAGGAGGTTATTTAAATCACTATACAAACTTTCTAAAACAATTAATTAGTTTCTATAGTGATTACCCAAATTGTAGCATGCTCAATAATAGCAAACAGTTTCTAAAATACAATTCAATATTTCTTTTAAGCAAAAACGTTTATTCTAAGGTTTCTAAGACAATTAATTAATTAATAATTTCTCGATGTTATTTCATTAACGATTTAAACTTTCAAAAACATTTCATTAGTTTCTATAATTATAACCCAAATTTTAGGAGGCTCAAAAACAACAAATTAACAAAAAAATAATAATAACAATCAGCTTCTAAAACATTTTATATTTTTTTAAAAAAATGTATTTTTTAAATACGCTTTATATGTTTAACAAAAAGTATTTTGATTTTTTATATGTTTTAATATGAAGTATGCACCAACTTCAAAACCTTAATAACAAATCTTGTGAATATGTGTTTATAATAGAAAATTTGATACGATTTATTTTAAAAAGGTTAAAATCGTTCCTGCAAATAGTAACATAAATAGAAAAAGTTGATATGATTTGTTATAAAAAAGGCTAAAATCCTTCATGCAAATAAACATATAAAAATAGAAAATTTGATACGATTTATTTTAAAAGTTTATAATCTTTCATGCAAATAAATCAACATGATCCCTATATATAAGAACATCCTCAACACTTATTTTCTTCATCACCATCTCCACAAACAATACATTCACAACTCACAAGTCTTCAATTATGACAATCAACAAGCAAACTATTTTGATGTTCCCATGGTTAGGCCATGGTCACATTTCACCTTTCCTAGAACTAGCCAAAAAGCTAGACAACACAAACCTCTTCAACATCTACTTATGTTCCACTTCAGCCAACCTAGATTCCGTCAAGAAAACCTTAAACACGCCTTCGATTAGCCTCATCGAACTCCACCTTCCGACATTACCCGACCTCCCACCACACCTTCACACCACCAATGGCCTCCCACTTCATCTCATGCCAACTCTGAAACAGGCTTTCGACATGTCGAGTCCTCGGTTCACAAGAATCTTGAAAACCCTTAAACCTGATTTGCTTATATACGATATGATTCAATCGTGGGCCCCGCTGTCGGCTTCTGCCCTCGGTATCCCTTCGGTTGTGTTTGTCACCACTAGTGCCATTATGGCTGCCACCATGTTCCATCTTTACTTGAACTACTCTAAAGGCATTGCTTTCCCGTTTAATTCTATTTACTTTCGTACGTATGAATACAAGCATGTGCGTGAGATACTCGAGAGCTCGGTGAATGGTAGGAAAGATAAGGAGCGTGTAATGGAATGTGTTGGGAAGTCGTCAAGTGTTGTTCTTGTCAAGTCTTTTAAGAAAGTTGAAGGGAAGTATGCTGATTATCTTTCTATGCTGACTGGGAAAAAGATTGTGTCAGTGGGTCCACTTGTTGTAGACACGTGTCATGCTGACTTGAAACAAGACAGTGTGATGAAGTGGCTTGACACGAAGGAAACTTGGTCCACTGTTTTTGTTTCTTTTGGGTGTGAGTATTTTCTTTCTAATGATGATTTGGAAGAAATAGCCTATGGTTTGGAAATGAGTAATGTGAACTTCATTGGGGTTTTAAGGTTTCCAAAAAGTGAAACCAAGGTTGAACTTTCACAACGTTTGCCACTAGGGTTTCTTGAAAGGGTTAAAGATAGGGGTTTATTGGTTGAAGGGTGGGCCCCACAAACACAAATATTGAAGCATAAAAACATAAGTGGATTTGTGAGTCATTGTAGTTGGAGTTCTGTAATGGAAGCAATGAAATTTGGTGTTCCAATCAATGCAATGCCAATGCAACTTGACCAGCCGGTCAATGCTCGGTTGGTGGTTGAGGTTGGGGTTGCGGTGGAGGTTGTTAGAGATGGAAATGGACGGCTCATGTGGGAGAATGTGACTTCGGTTGTGAAACATGTGATGTCTAGTGAGTTAGGGGGGATTGTTAGAGAAAAAGCGAAGAAAATGAGTGTTTGTTTGAGGGAAAAAGGGGAGGAGGAGATTGATTCGGTGGTGATGGAGCTTTTGAAACTTTGTCAAACCGGTCGTAATCGTCGTGGTGATGGTGACAAGAATGGGCTTCTGAAGACGAAAAGCAAGGCGTTTGTTCTTGACTTGTATTCTGCGGTGAGAACCGAAGTTTAAGTGGAAGGCATTGATCTCCCTTTACATCAACATGATAACTTAACCAAGTATGATACCGAAGGGTTAGTTTAAGACTGCTTGAGTATTGTTAGCTAAGTTGTTTTTGAAAATGTTTTTATTATTGTTTTCATAAAAGCAACTTAATTTCTAGTTTTTTGTTTTTATGTTTATGTTGAATGTAGTGAAGGGAGATGTGCAAATGTAAAGGCTACCCCTTTTTTTTTGTAGCCTAAATAAATATATAACTATTATTATGAAATTATTGAGTGCATGTTTTGTATTTTTAGTTATTTATCATGTCATGAAGGGACTGTATAATCTAAACAAGTTAGTAAAGGTAAAGCCTTCTTCTTGATGTAAGTTTAAAAGGGTTCTGGACTAAGTTTTATTGGGTCAGAGCCCAACAAATAAAATGTTGAGAACAACATGGTGCCTAGCCCAAAGAACATGGTGTGTTTGGGTTTGTTTGTAAGTGGGCTAATGGAAAAGAATGAAGTCGTGGGCTTCATACATTGGTCCACCATTGAGTAGGGTTGTTCATGAGCCGAGCCGAACCGAGCGAAGGCTTGCTCGTTGCTTGGCTTGTTTACAACTGAACCGAACGGCTGAAATTCGAACCGAGCGAAAACGAAAACGAGCCAAAATCGAATCGAGCATTTCTCGATCGAACATCGAACGATTTCGAGCATTATTTATTTCTTTTTCGATTTAAAACTTTCAATAATAAACAAATTTGAAGGTTGTAAATAATATATTTATAAATAATTTATTAGTTTTTAGACAAACGTATAATACATTGTAATTTTTATTATGAAATATCTCATAAAATAGTAACCAACTTTCAAAAGTGTTTCATTAGGTCACTCATGCATATTTTTCTCAAATTGGGTCACTAAATCTTTAAATCGAGTCTCACCGATTTTTGTGTGCGTCAAGAAAGAAATGGAGAATAAGATGTGGGGGTCGGAATTTGCAATATATTGTAGTTATAATTAAAAAATGTTAATTATTTTAAAATTCAAAAATAAAAAATAAAATTCACGTCGCCACTCAACGTCAACATAAAAAATAATAATAATAATTTCCTATGTAAACAAAAAAGAAAAACGCTATAAAAACATGTTAAAACCTTTAATTTAACAAAATATGAAAATTGAGTGACTTAATTGGAACACTTTTTAAAGTTGAATGCTATAAAATTGACGAAATAGGTAAAATTTAAAGGGGTTAAAAAATTGTAAGATTATACTTATGTGTTTTGTCAATATATTTATATATTTGTTTATATATAATTATATATAGAATAAATTAGAAATATTCGATTCGAACCGAACCGAGCAGACCTTTGTTCGTTGCTTAGCTCGTTTGAAAACCGAACCAAGCAGAGCGGTTCGTTTACATTCGAGCGAAAAAACGAGCGAGCATTTTCCGAACAGTTTCCAAACAAGCGGCAAGCGAGTTCGAGCGATATGTACGTCCCTACATATAATGATTAATGAATATGCTTTAGCTTTAGGCTATTTATGAATTAAATAAGCATATGCCAGTATGCGCCACTATGCCAGGCGATTTGTTTGTCCATCGTAAATGTGAGCTAGGTAGAACGTGGGCCGGTATCATATATTTTCCGTGATGTCAATTAATATCAAGAATGTCACGTCACGTCACGTCATTGACAAAGTCTCCTGACAAACTGACGTATAATTGAGTCTTATTTTACATACACTGAATAACACATCTGGTGTTTCAGACTTCAATCTCATGGTTAAACACACCTGTCTGTCTGTGCATACATATCTCAAATTAACTCACATTTTATAGTATTATAAAATTTGATCAACAAAAACAAACATGCTTACAAATGTTTAAAAGCTTTTCCATCCTAGAAGCACATGAATTGTTTGTTTACATACAGTACACATACACTGGATTACTTAGTCACATTGTAAAACAAGCTAACAAACAAATAATCATCACAAATAAAAAAAGGTGATCTACATCAAAGATATGGTACAAAGGAGATTAAATAAGTAAACCGCTATAACTGATGAACAACATCAAACCAGAATAATATAGAACTCGGTGCATATATGACACGCACTTGTTGCAAAGCAAGTGTCCCACTTGTCAAAACTGCTTTTGCACCACCTTTGATCCGAGTTTGAGAAACAGACACGCTGTCACCATTCCTCTGGGTGGCGGACGGCAGTGCCGCCTCACGGCCGCCAGCGGTGGTGATGATAGCATAAGAGAGATAGTCTAAGGGGTTGGGATCACACTGCAGATTGCAGTTCTCAATGATGAGCCTACCACTCCTATGAAGCAAGCAGCAGCCTAACTCCGCCTTTACTGTTAGGTTGGCCAATTTGCAAGTCGACAAAAACTCCAATGCACTGTAAATTACAGGAAATGACGCCTATATTTTCTAGCAAATTATAGGCCTCACATGCCTGCCTATATTTCTTTTTGGTTATAACATGAAAAAACAATATACTTTCTGATTTTCACAAAAAAGTAACTCAACCTAGTTTTGGTGTATTAAAGTCTCTCAACTTGAAAAGGCCGCAGAACCAATTTTTGTATATCAAAGTCTCTTAACTAGTCTAAAATGCATACACTTTGATAAAAATCAATAATAACGACTTGTTGTCTCTTAAACTGGTCAATATAAGATGGTATTCTGCAAAAATTGGAAAGTCAATTTATCAAATTTTGGCTAATTCAAGAGTTAATAAGTTATTACTTTCAAATAAATAGACAAAAATGTTATGACACTTTAACATACAAAAATTAGTTTAGTGACGTTTTCGGGTGTATTTTGAGGGACTAAAATACACCAAAGTTAGGTTGCGGAGAGTTTTTCGTGAAAAAGAAGAAAGTATATTGGTTTTTTATGGTGTATTCCTTTCAAAGATTAATTTTGTCCTTCTAACCTTTTTTCTCTTTCTTAAGATTCAATAAGACTTGCAAAACTATTACTCGGTTAACAAAAAACAAAAAGATATGAGCATATGCGAACCTGTCTGAGCCTCGGGAGCATACAAGTGTTGTATCATCAGGAACATCACCTCCTCCAATCTAAACAATTGAATTATAGGAAAGTAGTAATACTCTATGGCGGCAATCAACTTAAGTGAAATCTAGCTAAAGTTCTTCCACAACATTCATAGGTGCATTGTCTATACGTACGTATATATACCCCACCAATATAACATGAACAATAGTATAGTTTTATATAAACAAAACAATGAAAATTGAATAATAATACATAATCGTCACTGATTTACGTTTTCTTTAGCCTTAATTCTGCTCACAACGATGATTATGAACCAAATGTGGAAGCATAGAAGCGAAAATCAGGTGGATATCAAATATAAATAAAATGTAAATTTACGATTATTATGCTCTACTAGAATTGCCCTTGGCAATGAAAGTGAAAGTTAAGACTGCAAGTGGTTAAATTGATAGTATGGATTATTATCGGCCAATGAGTCATATTTAGATTATTCAAATCCAATTTTTCATAAAACAAAGCATAATGTTCTAGAAGACGGATGTAGATATTTATCAACCGATAAATGAAAGTGTGATAAAGTAAATAGCATACCAAGCACAACGGTTTGTTGATTTGAATATTCGAAGCAAAATGAAACCCCCCTGCTCCAATCAATATGGTATCCCCTGGTCTGAGTGGTCGTGTAAACTCCAAATTAATAACATTCTTTTCGTTATAATAATAATCAACACACGTCAAAGCAAAGTACACACCTTGCAGCAGAAACCGCTTCTTCAATACTTGGAAAGACCCCGGGTTCTGGTACGCCTTTGACAGCTCGGTCCACTCTCAACCATAAGCGAGGATGACACGCCAAGAAGAGCCATCTGTGGCAAACGAGGGCTGTGTTATAGCGATCTGCAAACTCAACAGTAATATGTGACATCATATGAAACAAAAAGAGTTCTACTTGGTTACCCTTTAGTTTTCTAAGTTAAAGAGAGTTAATTTGGATCGGTTTATTTCGGGTGTCGGTTTTAAAGAACACCCCTGATATTAATATTAAGTACGAGTATATATGAATAAAACCTAACAAAGCCTCAAAATTGCAATTAAAAGTTGAAACATAGTGGCATAATCTTCTAACAAATTTATACAAGTAATTGAAATCAATTCATCCTAAATTGCAAATTAACAAGCAGCATATTGAATTGGTGGATATAGAAGATGAAAAATTAAAACTTTAACCGTAAGGATCGAAGATGAAAGGAAATTAGGGTAAATGTTGAACCTGGGATTGGGGATAAGAAGCTGAAGATGTGCATCAAACAACCGTCGTCGAGAGTGTTGACATGAGTAGACCGCCGGGACCTGCGCGTGTTCTCGTCCATATGACCGGCGGCGGTAATTGGGGGTTTCGTATCGGAAAGATGAAGAAGATTCAACCACTGGCTTTCACATGTGTTGTCAAAACTAGGATGATGCATACGTCATCTTGAGATCAGTTTGCGACATCTTTAACATCGGTTATTATTATTGATTTTAATTTCATGTTTTATACGATCACGGTGATTATTATTTGGGAAAATTCCCAAAATGATTGAAATGAAGAAAGACAAAAAAAAAAAAATTCTATTTATTCA